>NC_142868.1:174103106-174406136 GCF_051225735.1 Oryctolagus cuniculus | reverse complement strand
GAAAGCTGCAATAAACCTAGGGGTACAGATAACTTTCATATCCTGATTTCATTGCCTTTGGGTAGATTCCTAGGAGTGGCATTGCTAAGTCCTATGGTAGATCTAATTTCAGCTTTCTGAGGAATCTCCATACTGTCTTCCACAATGGCTATACTCATTTACATTTCTACCATTGTGGATTAGAGAACCTTTTCTCCCACATCCCTGCCAGAATTTATTGTTTTTTAATTTCTATATTAGAGCCATTCGAACTGGGCTGAGGTGAAAACTCATTGTGATTTTAATTTGCATTTCCCTGATGGCTAGTGATCCTAAGAAATTTTCATGTGTCTGTTGGACATTTGAATTTCCTCTTTTGAAAAATGCCTGCTCAAGTCTTTTGCCCAGTTATTAACTAGATTGTTTGTTTTATGTGGTTGATTTTCTTGAGCTCCTTATGGATTCTAGATATTAATCTTTATCAGTTGCATACTTTGCGAATATTTTTTCCTTTCTGTCAGTTGCCTTTGACTTTATTAAGTGTTTCCTTTGTGGTGCAGAAGCTTCTTAATTGATGTAGCAACATTTGTTTATTTTGCCTGTGCTTCTGGTGTCTTTTCCAAGAAATCTGTCTATGTCAATGTCCTGAAGAGTTTCTCCAATGCTCTTCTCTAGTTCTCCATATTTGATGGTATCAGGTCATAGATTTAGATCTTTAATCCATTTTCAGTTGATTTTTGTATAAGATGTCAGGTAAGGGTCTTCATACTTCTGCATGCAAAGATCCACTTTTCCTAGTACCATTTGTTGAAGAGACTGTCCTTGCTCCAGTGGATTGATTTCTGAGGATTCAATTCTGTTCCATTGGTCTACATATCTATTTTTGTGCCAGTACCAGGCTGTTTTGATTATAGCTGCCCTGTACTATGTATTGAAATCTGGTATTGTGATGCCTCCAGCTTTGTTTTAGTTTTTGAATATTGCTTTAGTGATTTGGGGTCTCTTGTGTTTCCATATGAATTTTAGCATTTTTTTTTTCTAGATCTGAGAAGAATTTTGTTGGCATTTTAATTAGTATAGCATTGAATCTGTAAATAGCTTTCAGTACTATGGACATTTTGATGATATGGATTCTTCCAATCCACGGACATGGAAGATTTTTCCATTTTTTTGTGTCTTCTTCTATTTCTTTCTTTAATGTTTTATAATTTTCATAATAGAGATCTTTTACCTCCTTGGTTAAATTTATTCCAAGGTATATAGAAATTTTTTGAGGCTAATGTGAATGGGACTGAACTTACAAGTTATATCTCAGCCATTGGCAGTCTCTGTGTAGGCTCACTTGGCTAATCCTCTGTGGCGCTGGCACCCCGGGTTCTAGTCCTGGTTTGGGCGCCAGATTCTGTCCTGGTTGCTCCTCTTCCAGTCTAGCTCTCTGCTGTGGCCCGGGAAGGCAGTGGAGGATGGCCCAAGTGCTTGGGCCTTGCACCCGCGTGGGAGACCAGGAGGAAGCACCTGCTCCTGGCTTTGGATTGGCGCAGTGCGCCTGCCGTAGTGGCCATTTTGGGGGTGAACCAACTGAAGGAAGATCTTTCTCTCTCTCTCTCTGTCCAATTCTGCCTGTGGAAAAAAAAGGCTATTGATATTTGTGTGTTTATATTATATCCTGCCACTTTACCAACTCTTTTATGAGTTCAAGTAGTTTCTGGGGCCTGCACCATGGCTCACTAGGTTAATCCTCTGCCTGCGGCATTGGCATTCAGATGGGTGCAGCACCAGCCATAGCAGCCATCTGGGGAGTGAACCAACAGAAGGAAGACCTTTATCTCTGTTTCTCTCTCTCACTATCTATGACTCTACCTGTCAAATAAAAAAAATCAATGTAAAAAAGTAGTTTCTTATTGGAGTCTTTTGGTTCCCCTGTATATAGAATCATGTCGTCTGCAAACAGGGATAATTTGACTTACTCCTTTCCTATTTATATCCCTTTGATTTCTTTTTTCGTCTGATGGCTCTGCTAAATCTTCCATAACTGTATTGAATAGCAATGGTAAAAGTGGACATCCTTGTCTGTTTCCAGATCTTAGTGAAAATGCTCCCAACTTTTCCCCATTCAGTGTAATGCTGGCTGGGGGTTTGTCATATGTTGACTTGATTGTGTTGAGGAATGTTCCTTCTATACCCAATTTGCTTAAGGTTTCTATCATGAAAAGATTTTGTATTTTATCAAGTGCTGTCTCTGCATCTATTGAGATAATCATATGGGAGATATAACAACAGGAACCACATACATAAAGAGAATCACCAGGAATTACTACAAGTAGCTATTTGACAACAAATTTGAAAATCTATAAGTAATGGATAGATTCCTAGACACATACAGTCTACTAAAATTGAGGCATGAAGACATTGAAAAATGAAACAGACCAATAATGAAGATGGAGATTGAATCAGTAATAAAGACCCTGCTAACAAAGAAAAGCCCAGGACCAGATGGCTTCACTGCAGAATTCTACCAGACTTTTAAAAAAGAACTAATTTCAGTTCTTCTAAAACTATTAAAAACAATTGAAAGGAAGGGAATACTCCCAAACTCCTTCTATGAAGCCAACTCACCTTCATTTCAAAACCAGAAAAAGATACAACAAAGAAAGAGAACCAATATCCCTGATGAACATAGATGCAAAAATCCTCAACAAAATATTAGCTAATCAAATCAAACAGCCCATTAGAAAGATCATTCACCCAAATCAAGTGGAATTTATTCCTGGTATACAGAGATGGTTCAACATATGCAAGTCAATAAATATGATGCATCACATTAACAAATTGAAAAATAAAAACCATGTGATTTCTCAATAGATGCAGAGAAAGCATTTGAAAAAATAGTTCACTTTTTTAAAGAGAATTTCTTTTAAAAATGTATTTATTTTCCACTTTTACTTGAAGTAGAGAGACTCAGAGAGATAAAGGAACAGAGATCTTCCAATTGCTGGTTCACTTCCCAAATGCCTGCAACAGCCAAGACTGGATCAGGCCAAAGTCAGGAGTTCAGAAGCTGATCAGGGTGTCTGCCATGTGGGTGATAGAGACCCAAGTACTTGGGCCATCACCTGCTGCCTCCCAGGATGTGCATTAGTAGGTAACTTGTTTGAAAGCAGAGATAGGACCCAAACCATGCATTTTGATATGAGACGTAGGCATCCAAAGCAATGTCTTAACTGTTGAGCCAAATGCCTGCCCTTATATAACTGTATTAAATAAGACTGTACATTTATTACCCCCTTTATGCTATTAAAATTGATCTCTGTAGCCTTATTTTGTTTATAATCCTAGTGATTATAACAATCCTAGTGAGTGCATATCATTATATTTAATTAAGGAGGCTCAGGAAGAAGGGGAAAAAATATACCCTTTGCCCTCCAGATTCTGGAAGCATTACATGGGAAACATTCAGTAGACTTCCAGTGTTGCTTTTCTGTGCTATAAGTATATTTTTGTTGATATTTATAACTGTCACTAACTAGTTGTTTTCTGCTAATAGAAATCTGGCCTTGGAAGCAATATTTAAACAAAGGGAATTTTTAAGATTTTTAAGATTAAAGATGTTAGAAAATGGTGCCATGTGCTGTGAAAATAACCTTTAAGGCGAAACATATAATTCAGATTATTTTTCTTCTTATTTTTTCCTCCTGCTGAGGATGATGAAACTGACACCTCCATATTCCCCAAAAGAAAACATACTTATATTTTTCTCAAATCAGTGGCTCCCCTTCTTTTTTTCTACCTCACATGGACTGGGGGTGGGTAATATGGTTATGACTGTTGGTTTTCAGCATTTACAAATGATTAGCAATCTTATATAAATGAGTAGTTATTAGATATATGTTTGTTAACCCAAATAATACAAATGTTTTTTCTTTCTGTAATTGCTATGAGCTGTTTTATGAGCTTGGGGGAGTATCACTTTATACTCTTCATCTTCTCATACCTTCTTTGGTAAGAAATTGTGTATCACCCAGTTTGGTTTTCTTCAGTCTTTCCCAGTCATCCAAGAACCCTTGTATTGAAGCTTTGGTGCTTGCATGCAGGAGGTGGAGGGCAAGGTGAGATGTTCAGCCAGTCCCTGAGCTGTTTTGGATGCTGTCAATCAGTTAACCTGCTGGCTATCTGGGTCAGTGTGGTAGAGTCTTGTCCATTTCTTTAGTGATGTCCTTCCTAGGACAGAGACTTGCAAAGGCTGCTGTTCATGCTCTGGGCTGGACTCCCAGGTTTCATTCACATGCTTAACTCTGTAGCCTGATGCTATGGCAATGGCTTTAGAAGGTCTCTAGGCTTGGTCCCTTTATGTTTCAAGGTCAGCCTCTGCATTTTGCGTTTCAATTGAGCCTGAACTTCAGCCCACCCAAAATCCTTGTTCCCTTGCAGTTGTTCCACTTGGAGGCTTTTGACATCGTTTCTGACCAGTGGACTACTGTCTTAAGACACCCGGATCCACTCAGTTTAGCATAGCTTCAGTAGTCATCTGCCCCTGCCCTCCCCACAGTTTTGTAATTTTTTTTTAAGATTATTTTATTTAAAAGTCAGAGTTACAGAGTGGGGATGGAGAGAGAGAGAGAGACTCTTCCATGCACTGGTTCACTCCCCAAATGGCCACAATGGCCAGGTCTCGGCAGACCAAATCTGGGAGCCAGGAGCTTCATCCAGGTCTCCCACATGAGGGTAGGGGTCCAAGCACTTGGGCCATCTTCCACTGCTTTCAAGGCACATTAGCAGGGACCTGGATCAGAAGTGAAGCAGCCAGGATGTGAACTGGTGCCCATGTGGGATGCCAGTGCTACAATTGGTGGCATTACTCCTTATGCCACAGTGCCAGCCCTAGTCTTGGGAATTCTTAAGCAGAGTGATCAACACACCCTCTTCCTGAGTACTGAATCCAAATGAGTCTTAGTTGGAGCGCTATCTTCACTAAACCCCACAGAATCCTGTTACATCTTCCTCCAGGATAATGGATGCATGCCTGTGTTATATCTGCATCACTGGAGGAATTTCCATTCAAGTGACAGTCCACATAATCAGCCAGTCCACTCCTAGGTGAACTTGTGCCTTAACTTTGGGCTCAGAGGCAGTTATCCTAATTTTTCAATTTTCCTCATCTGAGACTCCAGATGCTTATTCAAGGCCATATGATGCCAACAATATGGCCAATAGATGAATGGATTTGAGGGGGCACATAAAAGATTTTAAACCTGTACATGTTCATCTTGTTGAGAAGTCTCTGTGTGTACCCAAAATCAAATTGAAGCCTGGTCTGAAAAATGTGGGGGAGGAACAAAGCTTTTCTATACCCACTCAGGATTAGTGAATAGGTGTGTGTGGATTACACTGACAAAAGATTAGCAACAGAAAAACATCCTTTGTTTACATTTGCAAAGTACAGACTAGAGTACTCAGTGATAAATAACTCAAAAGAGTGGTTAGAATTTGGGGCTTATATGCCATCTTAATAAATGAAGGGGGTGGAAAAGGCACTAATGGAAAAACAAATGACATTTTAGAAAAATGAATGGGTTCTTAGGAGAATAGATTGGAAATTTGCTAGTCCTGTGACAGTGTCTTCTTTAGTATGGTATCTAATTTGCTCCTAGTCCCTGAGAAGCTTAGAATTGCTCTTGGGGAGGGAGTACATGATGATTAAGTTTTTGCAAGGCTTTGCTTTTTGTCAGATACAAGATTTCAGATACTCAAATGCCTTTATCTCAAAATAATTTTAATGTCACATAGCATATTTTTGGATGACATGTTCTGTCCCCCTTCGAAAAGGATCAAATTATTTGAACATTATAAAATATAACAAAATTTGATTTATTTTGGTATACAAACTTTATGCATGTCAAAAATACAAACTCAGAAACACAGCAATTCTTACCACCCTACTCAGCCTCCCAGCCACACTCCCACCCTTCTTCCTCCTCCCTCTCCTATTCTCATTCTTATTTTTTTACTAAGATCTATTTTCAGTTAACATTTTACACATAAGATTAACCCTATACTAAGTAAAGAATTCAACAAATAGTATAAAAAAAACCTGTTCCATAACAGTCAAGACAGGGCTGTTTAAAGTCATCACATTTCAAAGTGTCAATTTCACTTCTATAGATTACCTTTTAGTACTCTATCAGTTAGCGCAGATGAGGGAGAACTTACAGTATTTGTCCTTTTGGGAAAAAATTTGTTTTCTTTCTTTCTTTTTTCTTTTTTTGACAGGCAGAGTGGACAGTGAGAGAGAGGGACAGAGAGAAAGGTCTTCCTTTTTCCGTTGGCTAACCCCCTAATGGCTGCTGTGGCCAGCGCGCTGCAGCCAGGAGCCAGGTGCTTCTCCTGGTCTCCCATGTGGTGCAGGGCTCAAGGACCTGGGCCATCCTCCACTGTACTCCTAGGTCAAAGCAGAGGGCTGGACTGGAAGAGGAGCAACCGGGACAGAATCCGGCGCCCTGACCAGGACTAGAACCCAGTGTGCCGGCGCCGCAGGCGGAGGATTAGCCTATTGAGCTGTGGCGCACACCAGAAAATTTGTTTTCAATTCTCATGTTAATGTGAAGAGATTCAATGTGTTTCATAGATATAGTTCTTTTATTTATTTGAAAGTCAGAGTTTCAGAGAGAGAGAGAGAGAAAGAGAGAGAGAGAGAGAGAGAGAGAGAGAGAAATGCTTGTTCATTCCCCAAATGGCCAGGACTGGTCCAGGCTGAAGCCAGGAGCCAGGAACTCCACTCGGAGTGGCAGGGGCCTAAGCACTTGAGCCATCTTCTGCTGCTTTCTCCAGGAATATTAGCAGGGAGCTGGATCGAAGTGGAGCAGATGGGACTCCAACCCATATGGGATGCTGGTGTCTTGCTATGCCACAGAGCCAGTGCCCATAGATAATGATTCTTTTTTTTTTTTTTTTTGACAGGGAGATTTAGACAATGAGAGAGAGAGACAGAAAGAAAGGTCTTCCTTTTTCCGTTGGTTCACTCCCCAAGTGGCCGGTGGGCTGCGCTGATCCGAAACCAGGAGCCAGGTGCTTTCTCCTGGTCTCCCACGCGAGTGCAGGGCCCAAGCACTTGGGCCATCCTCCACTGCCTTCCCGGGCCACAGCAGAGAGCTGGACTGGAAGAGGAGCAACCAGGACAGAATCTGGCACCCCAACCGGGACTAGAACCTGGGGTGCTGGCGGAGGATTAGCCAAGTGAGCCAAGGCGCCGGCTGATAATGATTCTAAGAATATTATGATACTTCCCTTTCCCTAAATCCCTTCCTTCTCTCTCTCTCTCTCTCTAATTTTTGAGATAACATTTTAAATTTACATTATAGTCAGAGGCTTAATGCTTCACTAAATGAAGAATTCAAGAATATAGGCAAAGGTTGTAAACACTAATCAGATGAAAAGATGTCCATTATACTCACATATAGCAAATTTTAAAATAATTACAGATTATTAAAACTATAGTAGTATATCATTCTTAACCATTTGCTTCACAAAGATATGAAACAAAGTTTAACAAAGCTGTATTTGCAGCAGTACTGATACAAACATTCCCTTCCCTTCCCTTCCCTTCCCTTCCCTTCCCTTCCCTTCCCTTCCCTTCCCTTCCCTTCCCTATTTATTTATTTGAAAGAGTTACAGAGGAGGAGAGAGAGAGAGAGAGAGAGAGAGAGAGAGAGAGAGAGAGAGAGAGATATCTTTCATCTTCTGGTTCACTCCGCAAATGGCTGCAATGGCCGGAGCTGAGCAGATCTGAAGCCAGGAGCCAGGAGCTTCCTCTGTGTTTTCCATGTAGGTACAGGGGCCTAAGGACTTGGGCCATCCTCTGCAGCTTTCCTAGACACATTAACAGGGAGCTGGATTGGAAGTGGAGCATCCAGGACTCAGGACTCGAACTGGTGCCCACATGGGATACCAGCACCACTGGTACCCTCTACAACACAGTGTCACTCAGGATCATTTCTTTCGTTTAAGAGCATAATTTCTCTCTTGTTCCTTTTGAAGAAAAGTATAATTCATTTTAAGAAATTTAAAAATAACTCAAATATCCCCTAATGCCTATAGATGTTAACCATAATTAACCCTAAATATGTATTTATTTCAATGGATCCTAAACAAGGAGTTTTTTGATCTTAGAATTCACTTATGGTGAATTTCCTTGGCCAAAAAGAGGACTACATTCTGAGACTAGTGAACCTTAACTGGTGTCTCTCATTAGTTGGTTCCATAGTGCCTCCTGGTGTGGGATGCAAGGAAGAGCAGGTAAGCTTGGTTTCTTTTATTTTTTTCTGCTTTTCAGTTTGTAGTTTGTAGTCGGTAACAACCTAGCAATTTCTTTTCTGTTTCATATATTTTTATCTATCTGCTGGCTTTCCAGATTGGTTTGCTCTAATATCGCTGAGGACTGGATGTACATTATTCTTTTAACCAGAGAGATAAAATTTAGAGAAAGTATCCTTTTCTTTTTTCAAAGATTTATTTATTTATTTGAAAGGCAGAGTTACAGAGAGGCAGAGGCAGAGAGAGAGAAAGAGAGATCTTCCACTGGCGGGTTCACTCCCCAGATGGCCGTAAAGGCCGGAGCTGTGCTGATCTGCAGCCAGGAGCCAGGAGCTTCTTCTGGATTTCCCACACGGGTACAGGGGCCCAAATACTTGGGCCATCTTCCACTGCTTTCCCAGGCCATAGCAGAGAGCTGGCTCGAAAGTGGAGCAGCTGGGACCCGAACCAGTTCCCATAAGAGATGCTGCCTCTGCAGGCCACAGCTTTACCCGCTAACCCACAGCGTGGGCCCTGGGGAAATATAATTTTCAAGTCAGTTGTATGCCTGTGGATCTGGAGAAAAGATGAGTTAGTTAAGTCCTAACAAAGTGGACAACATTTGTACTTTGTGAGCTCTGTGGTCTGTGGAGGTGATGTATTTTTTTTTAATCCTTTATTGTAGCAGGTGCTCCACGATGGCCTTGAAATAGTATCTTTGTTCCATGGCAAAAGAAGTTTTCTTGTTGGTGGCAGATGGCTGTTTGTTTTTAAATTGGCCTGGACAGGGATACTTTTCTTTGTTTCTTGGCTGTGGCGATGATTTGGGAAGACAAACCCCCACAGAATATAAAATCTGTCGGGTTATATTTTTCATGTAATTTTAATTGGAAGAATTGGGATTAATGAATGTAAGTTGACCAATAAATACTACCCACATAGGAAAGATCTACATAGAGTTGTTGATAATGATGTCAAGGTCTCCAGATTCTTCTACATTGATGACTGTCATAAATTCAGACTCCTCTCTTGTGCCTTATCTTTGTAGATATGCTTTGAAGACCTGTTCTCCCTCTGCTACCACGAGACCCCTAAACATTCTTGAATAAGTACTATTTTATGTTTATGTTTCCTGAAGGACTCTGCTGAGCCAATAACAGCATCTGCTCCCACAGTTTGCAGGACATTAAAGAGAGAGCTCCTCTTGGCACTTAATGATCTATGACGGACACTTCTTACAGACTGCATTTTAATCAGGTTCTCTTTTCTGTGGTTCTGAGTGTTTTCCGCATTGTGGCATTGATAGAGGCCATTGCCAGCTCTGTTGATAAACTCATAGGAAAATGAGTTGTAAGTTATGAAATAATATGTTTCGTTTTCTTTACCCAGGTTTGTTTTTATCAGAAGGGGGAGATTTGCTGTTTGCCTAGGAAGTATGGCTGATTTAGTTCTGTTCTTTGTTAGAACACTGACTGGCACTGTGGCACTGCCTCTCTGTGAATGTGTGTGTGTGCTTATTCCTTTTCAGTAAAGAAGGCATTTACATGTTATGTGGCTTGTGCTACATAAAAGCATTTCAGATACAACAATTCTGCAGATCCAGGCTGTGCTTTGAAACTATCATTCATTTTATGAGAATTTTATTTCTGAAATGACAGTCATAACCTCATATTAAATGACTTCTCATGAAGTTATTTCACAATGCTGAAGAAAAAATCCTGGAAATAATTTAAGCATATACATTCCTCAGTCTATCCATGTTTGACCGGTTGTGTGGATATTGCTGTGGAGTGTTATATTTGAAGGAATCTTAGAATATTCATATTAGAAATTATCTTATGATAGTATTTCCATATATTTTCCACAGAACAGTTTAGAGAACTGCCAATGAGTTCAAAGAAGAAAAAATGGGGAAGAGAGCACAAGGTCCATTACATTTATGAGACAGATTAAATAAATACCCTTTAAAATGCCTTTGTGGGTTAGAGTCTCCAAGAAGCAACTATATTGTGTTTCCCAAGATTATTTGCCCACAAATTCATTTATTTTCCAATGCATCATTTTGTGGGGCTCAAGTTTTTCAAACATATTTGGACAAGTGTTGGCCTAGCATGACTCCTTGATGCTTCACCAGAAAAAAAAAAAAAAAGGAATCTGGAATAAGCAGTTGACATGCTGAAGATGACCCTGATGGAACAAGACCTCCTCATGTCTGTATTCTTTCCACAATTCCATACTGACTCCACTTGTTTATGCTTCATTACATGAAGATCACTATTAGAATAATTTTACTATAATTCTTTTCATTACATGATTTTTTTAAAATTAGATTTTGTTTTTTAATTTTATTTGTTTGAAAGGCAAAGTTAGAAGGAGAGAGAGAGAGAGAGGGAGAGATCTTCCATTTGCTTGTTCACTCCCCAAATGGCTGCAATGGCTGAGTCTGGGCCAGCCTGAAGTCAGGATCCAGGAGCTGCTTCTAGGGGTTTCCCCTGTGGGCACAGAGGCCCAAAGACTTGAGTCATCCTTCTCTACATTCCCAGGCCATTAATAGAGAGTTGGATCAGAAATGGAGCAGCGGGATCTCAAAACTGGTGCCCATATGGGATGTGAGTGCTGCAGGTGGCTTAACCCACTGTGCCCAGGCTCTGACCCCTAAATTAAGTTTTTTATATATATGTTGTAATAGTAATCTCTGTAGCTGGCTCTGGAAGATATCTCTCTGTCTGTCTGCCTGCCTCTGTCTCTTTCTATGTCTCTCTGCCTTTCAAATAAAAAGAAAGTAAATGTTCAAAAATTAAAATGAACTAGTTTATTTTACATTAACATATGTGAAATGTTAGTATTTAACCTAATCATAATAAATCATTTCAATTGTGTTGAAGCATAGCTCCTCTGGGAAGCCTTCCATGTATTTACAATCCTAGCACTCTCCAACAGGGTTAACCTCATCCACTTTCTCCAGCACAGCTTCTATTTACTCATAATAGCTTACATGGAAAGATATATTGGGTTGTCTTTCTCTACTACTCAAGCTTTGGAGGGTCTCTTTATGTCTCTAGTACCTGGATTATAGTGTTGCTAAATGAATTCCATCCAATTGAACAGAGTTCAGAGGCCAAAAGATCAGATTCAGCAAAAGAAGCCCCCTTAGTGAAGGCTGATTGCTGAAGAAAGGTTGTTTGTGTATTTGGGGTGGGGTGGGGGCTTAGAATTTCTGGTCCCAACCTATTTCCTACTGTTTTATTGACTAGGATAGGGGAGTGATGATAGACTGTATGGCCAGGTCAGTGTTGCCTCTACTCAGCAGGCATCAGACAACAGTGTTTAGAACACTTTCCTCCCAATAAGGAAATTCTGGTCACAGTGATTATGCTAGGTCATTAGATTTTTGCTGGAATCTGACCTCCAGATACTTGGATAATTAGCATACTGTGAAAAAATCAGTCTGAAAAAAGAGAGATGGGCTTGTTTGTAAATATTGGGTTCACCTTTCTGAAAGATGTTTCTTCGAGCTATGAAAGTGTACAGTATGTTTTATGGGTTTTGTCTTCTCTCATAGCTCTATAAAATCATCGTTTTATTGGTGTGAGCCCTCTGTGTGAAGTAAATGATAGAAAAGCAGATGATCATTTTATTTCATGGTGGAGACAAGCTGTGCTGGGCTTTATTGCACTTATTCCCACATGGCACGAAGGATTTTAAAGTGCGTGGTAGTTCATTCTCTTTGGCAGATATGAGCTATGAACATGTTTTCATCTGCGTCTTCTCTTTATTGAACTAGAATATTTCAGTGATTATGCATTTTTACTTCACTTGGGGGGACCTTGGAAATAATTTCTTTAAACCTATCTTTCCTATTCTCAGATGCAATTGTAATGTTAGTTGGAGTGATTTGGATATACTATTAATTAGTTTCAGCATATTAATACTGCTATAGTAGGCTTTGTATTACTATGACAAAATCCCCAAAACTACTAACTTTGAGAGAAGAGTCTTATTTAGCTTATAATTTTGGAGGTCCGAAGTCTAAATTACATGGCATAAGCTATGCCTCTGTTGAGGGTTCCACAGGAGATGGTGAATGGTAGGTGGCAGAGAGTGTGTGGAGGAAGAAGGATTACATGGTGATCCAGGAAACAGAGAGCATGGTTGGGCCCAAACTCAGGTTGTCATAGCAACCCTCTTAGGAGGACTACCTTTCAAGGGCACAGCCCCAAAGACCTATGGCTCTCCCAGTAAGCCTCACCTTTAAGGGTTCCTTCACCTCCCAGTAATACCACCCTGGGCACTAGGCCTTTAACAGACTTTTTTGTGATACATTTAATATATAAACTAAGAGACTGCCTTTGGTATACATGACATTTTGGTTCCGAATTCCAATATTAACCAGCCTTACCATAGTCAAAACAATGATTCTTGATCCCCCACCAGAAAAGAGCTAACTCTTCCATCTTGGTATTACTCAATCATTGCTTTGTCTGCAACTGGTAAATAGAATTTGTCTGTTTAGGGGAGCTTATATAACATGCCTGATTCCCAGCCTCTTCATCATTGTTTTTATCCCTACCTAATTTTTTTTCCCTAAGATTTATTTATTTTATTTGAAAGAGTTACAGAGAGGCAGAAGGAGAGAGGGAGGGAGAGAAGGAAGGGGAGAGAGAGAGAGAGAGGTAGAGAGAGTGGGGGAGGGAGGGAGAGAGGGAGGGAGGGAGGGAGAGAGGGAGGGAAGGAGAGAGAGAGAGAGAGAGAGAGAGAGAGAGAGAGAGAGATGTCTTCCAATCACTGGTTCACTCCCAAAATGGTCACAATGGCCAGAGCTCAGCTGATCTGAAGCCAAGACCCAGGAGCTTCTTCTGGGTCTCCCATGGGGGTGTAGGTGCCCAAGGACTTGGGCCATCTTCCACTGCTTTCCCAGGCCATAGCAGAGAGCTGGATTGGAAGTGGAGCAGCCGGGACTTGAACCAGCCCCCATATGGGATGCTGGCACTGCAGGCTGAGGCTTTACCCGCTGTGCCACAGTGTTGGACCCTTAACTTTTAACTAGTACAGGAAACTGATTTCCTCTTTCATTACAAGACTGACAAGTAGTTTTTTGGCTTTGTGAAGCATTGAGTCTAGAAGCTGATGAGGGATATCCAGAACTAGTGTTTTTTTTTTTTTTTCCAAAGATTTATTTATTTGAAAGTCAGAGTTACAGAGACAGAAAGAAGGAGGGGGCAGGGAGAGGGAGAGAGAGAGAGAGAGAAAGAAAGAAAGAAAGAGAATATTTCCACCCACTGGTTCACTTCCCAAATGGCCACAGCAACCAGTGCTGGACCAGGTGGAAGCCAGAATTCAGTAGCTTCATCTGGGTCTCCCATGTAAGTGCAGGGTCCCAAGTACTTGGGACATCTGCTGGTGCTTTCCCAGGAGTATTATTAGGGAGCTGGATTGGAAGTTGGGCACCTGGGACTCGAACTGGCACCCATATAGGACACTAGTGCTACAGGTAGCAGCTTTACCAGCTACACCACAGTGCCAGCCCCCAGACCCAGTATTGATGAAGGCTACAAGTTTTTAGAGATGCCTTCTAGATTCAAGGGCAGGAACACAGAGGAGATGGGCCCTCCCTTTCCTGGGTTCTAATGCAGGAATCATGCAGTTGTCTATCAGGGCATTCATGGAATGCTGTCAGTAGATATGAGGTTATTAGAAACAGAGGATTTGGGATCATAATCACAGCTCAAAACATTAGCTTTTTAAGTATGGGGGGAAGGCAGTTGGAAACCACACATGAGGTCATGAATATTTAGACAGATAAGATTCCTTAAGAGCTCATTTGTTCAATGGCAGCCTATTAGGAACCAGCCTCGCTTTTCCTGATGGGCAGTCTCATCTTCCTCTTGACAATTTCTCTAAGATACCTCCAATTTCCCAGTCAAAAAAATTGATTTGAAGTAAAAGAACAATTCAGCTATGCCAGGAAACTTCACATAAATATGCCTTAGAGGAAAATAGGCTCACATATAATGAGATGCCTTCAGCTTCCATGTTATCACAAACTACTCCATGATGTGAGCAGTCTAGTGTATACAGGTTACCAGAGGATCTGACCCTGTACTAGAGAGAGACAGAGACAGAGAATGAATATGGAACTTTGGCTACTAGCTGATAAAAGGGGATGATCTGGGAAAATAAGAGGGTTGGTTTAAAACTGTTACTAAAACTTGACTTGCATAGAGATGAAGACATCATTTTAGATGCCTGTATTCCATATCAGAATGCTTGGATTCAAGTCCTGACTCCACTTCCTATTCCAGCTTCCTGCTGAGGTACACTTTGGAAAACAGCAAATGATGGCTTAAGTACTTGGGTCCCTTCCACCCATGTGGGAAACCCAGATTGAGTTTTAGATTGCTGGCTTTGGCCAAGCCCAGTTCCAGCTATTGCAGAGATTTGGGGAGTGAACCAGCAGATAAAAGATCTTTCTGTCTGTGCCTTTCAAACAAAAAAAAATTTAAGAATAAAACTAAACTAAAGTATCTAAATTTGTGAGGCTTTGCTCTATTTTTAATTTTTTAGGGAAATTTTAGTCATTTACTGAACATTTCTCTGACAAAAATCTAAAGAAGATTTGATCTGTCTCTTCTAGTTGCATAAGGTTGTACTCACAGAGAAACCTGGCTTACTTGCTGGCTCAGAGATCCTGTCTTTTTTTATTTTGTAGCTTGGCAAATAGCCGGCAGTTTTCCATTCTCTCACTAGGCTATATGCTTTTGCTTGTTCTGTCTCCATTTTCTAGAATGCGTCCCTCTTGCCAGTACTTGCTCTTTCAGTCACTCTTTCCTGGGTCCCCTCAATCACACACATCTCTATAGCAAGTGATATTTAGCTCAAGGGTTCTATTGCCCAGGATTTCTTCTGTTTTGTATTGTATCTGATGTTGGTTGCTTTTCTTTGTTTCCTCTTCTTTCCACTTAACAACATTTAGAATTTATTATTATTATTATTGGTCATGCATCAGGAATGGCTGAGCCTATTCCTAGACCTGGCGGCTGTATCTTAACTGGATTAAGCCAATAGCGATAATTCTATTTTTCTTGCCAGTGACTGTTTTAGAAATGAAACAATTCTGAATTCTACCGCTTGAAGAAAATCTACTGAGAACTGCTAAAAGAGTGTATATCAGGGCTAGCATCGTGGCATAGCACATAAAACCACTGCCTGCAATGTTGGAATCCCATCTGGGTACCACTAGTTCCTGTCCTGGCTGCTCTACTTCCAAACCAGTTTCCTGCTAATGGCCTGAGAAAAGCAACAGAGGATGGCCCAAGTGTTGGGATCCCTACCACACACATGGGAGACCCAGAAGAAGCTCCTGGTTCTTGGCTTCATCTTGGCCCAGCCCTGGCCATTGTGGCAATCTGGGGAGTGAACCAGTGGGTGGAAGACCTCTTTCTTTCCCAGTCTTTCCCTTCTTCTCTGTAACTCTGACTTTCAAATAAATAAATAAATCTTTTAAAAGAAAGTGTATATCACCCTTTTAAAGGGAACCAAAAGATATTCTCTCTTCTGGTTTGTGGATGTTGCTGGAGAGGAAGTGATACATGGAGCTGTGGCACTTTGTGATCTTGAGGGGGACAAGCCTGAGAGCAAAGGCCAAAGGGCTAAGAATGGAGGAACAGAATGGGTAGAAATAAATATAATAACATCTATGTTTGTTGTGTAACAGGACATCATTTTTGTTTCTGATCCTCTCATTTGGGAATGTGTCCTAAAAATGAATCTTGGTTCTAGGAGGTTATCAAATGGCTCTGAAAATTAGAAGTAGATTAGGAGTTAAACTGCTCTGTATAAGATAGGAAGGCAAGAGTGGCATAAAATAGACAGCTGGATGGATAAAGGGGATAGAAGATGTATGATTAAAACAAGGATCTTTAGTGGGTAGGTTTTTGATGCACTGGTTAAGACACAGCTTGTAATGTCCACATCCTGTATTGAAATGCCTGGATTTGAGTCCTGGCTCCACTTCGTATGCCAGCTTTTTGCTAATACTCACCCTGGGAAGCTCAATGATAGCTTAAGTAGTTGGATTCCTGCCACCTTCTGAGAGACACTGGCTGTTGCAGTTGTTATCATATGGTATCCTGATGTAAAGCCACCTTCCTAAGAAATTATTGATCAGTATTCAGTGTTCACCAATGTGCCGGGAGGTTGATTTACTTTTGCAATAGTGAATCCTAATTCAGAGCAGATATAGGGATATAAAGAGGGATTATTCCTAAGTGGGTGTGAGTGGTATAGAAGAGAAAATATAATTTCTCCTCAACTCTCATACATTCATAGTTAGGAAAGACCCCTGTAACAAAAGATGGGTTAATTATTGAAAAACAAGCAAGGGTACATCAAACACAGGAGAAGCCTCAATACAAGGCAGTGGCATACAACTCTGGAATGTATAGCACCTTCAACAGGAACAATAGCTTTTAGAGAAGTGACAAGACAAAGGAAAGCAGTTTTAGGCATCCAAAAGCAGACATCTGTGTGAAGGAAAACATATGGGAAGAGACTAATGGAGTAGGGTTTGTTTATAGATTTCCCTGGTGCAATCTCTGAGCTCATAAGAGTTTTCTCCAGTGAGATAATTTATATCTTGTCTTTAGGTGGAAAGAAAGGGAGAGAAAGAAGGAGCTTTTATTTGTTTGCTACTTTGTAATTGCATTTAGCTAAAAAATATTCATGTAAAAGAGGCATGTTTTGGGGTGACGTATTCTGATTTCCTTTAGAAGTTTACATTTTCTAAGAAAAAAGCTTGACGTTTGCACCTATGTCTTTTGTTTTTATATTTTTTATCTTTAATTGACACACAATAATTGCACAGATTTATGGGGGACAGCAGCATTTTTTTTTAAAAAGTCTGTTTCTTAAGATACATCACTCACTAAAACACAGCCAATGAGAGAGGAGGGTGAAGACAAAAAAGCAAGGGCCAATTTTTTTGAGATTAAGATGGTGAGTAGGGAGGGAGCTCACTGCTCTAGTCTAGGAGAAGATAGTTTAAAAAAAGTAGAAAGAGTGCAGTCCCAGGGAAGAGTTAGGGAGATAATGGCAGCGGAAGCTCTATGCAAATTAGAGGGACTTATGTAGAGGGTGTGGACATGTACAACTCAGGACCCCAGCAGTCAAGAGCCTCCACACCAGCTATGGAGAGAGGTGAGACCAGACTGCAGCACCCAAGCCATTGGCAATAAAGCTGCAAGATAACCCTGGAGGGAATCCAGCTTGGAGCCCTGTGGGGGATAGTGTACCTGCCAAACTAGAGGAGAAAAGAAAAAAAGGGAGGGGACACGTTTCTCTCTCCCAGATCACCCTGTAATAGTGTCCTATAACAAACCAGTAGAAAGTGGGCACCATTTTGAACATACCTAACAGCAGTGCCAGCTTGTGCCCATGCTCATCAACCAGCCCAGCAGACTTGGGGGTCTGGTGGGGAGAACTGATGTGGGGCTGGGTGCTTGTGACTGTGGGAGGCTTGTGTGCAAGGACTGTGAAAACACTGAGACTGAGGGGCTTCAATAACACCAAGGCTGTGTGGGAAGGCTCAGGGTGTGGCTGGGACTTGGGACAGTCACTGTGGGAAGCTCCACATGCTCAGGACTCCCTGGTTTCCTGGTGCGAGACATTGCTGGGGAATCTGCATGTACTGAGGACTGCACAGATCCTGTGTGTGGTTCTTGTGGAAGTGTGGACAAATACCTACTGGGGCTAGTGCCTAGGCACTGGTCTCCTTTGAGGAGAGAAAATGAGCTGAGTCCACAGCAACAGAACAGAAATACCTCTCCTTTGATTGGGGAAAAAAAAAAGACTTACCATGCCAAACCTGGGTGTGTCACCTCAGACACTCCTTTCACCCTGGAGCACTTAACAGAGCTCCCTGGCCACACATACCACATGCCTCTAGGTATTCCCTGAAAGCAGATGCTCCACTAATCCACTCAGACATAGTCCAAAGATAAAACCACCACCACCACCACCACCATAACAACTATAACAATAAAAAAAAAAAAAGAAAAAAAGAAAAAAGAAAAAGAAACCAGTGAGTAATCTCCACAAATGCCAAATAATAAACACACCAATTCGGGCCAGCACTGTGGCTCATTTGGTTAATCCTCTGCTTGCGGTGCTGCATCCCGTATGGGCGCTGGGTTGTAGTCCGGGTTGTACCTCTTCCAGTCCAGCTCTCTGCTGTGGCCTGGGAGTGCAGTGGAGGATGGCCCAAGTGCTTGGGCACCTGCACCCGTGTGGGAAACCAGGAGGAAGCACCTGGCTTCAGATGAGCGCAGCGCTGGCTGTAGTGGCCATTTGGGGAGTGAACCAACAGAAGGAAGACCTTTCTGTCTGTCTCTCTCTCTTACTGTCTAAAACTCTACCTGTGAAATAAATTAAAAAAAAAAAAAGAACAAAAAACAAAAAACCACACCAGTTGAAGAAACAAGAATAAGAAACACAACATGACTCTCCCAAAACAACATAACACTTCAATACTAGATTGTGAAGATGAAAAGCTTGAAGAAATGCCAGAAATAGAATTCAAAAAATTGATCATAGGATTACTTAGAAGTAACAGAAGGAAATGCACAAACTAATGAAATCCATACGTGACATGAAAGAAAATTTCTCCCATGGATCTGAGATCTTAAAGAGAAATCAAAATGAAATTTTGGAAATGAAGGAATCAATAGAACAAATTAAAAATTCGGTGGAAAGTCTTAACAACAGAATCAGTGAAGCAGAAGAAAGAATATCTGATTTCTGACTTTGAAGACAAATTGCAGAAAATTATACATTCACACAAAAAAAAAAACAAGAAGAGGAAGTTAGAAAACTAAAAAACACTGTTGGGAATCTACAGGATACTACCAAATGACCCAACATAAGGGTTCTAGGAGTTCCTGAAGGTGTGAAAAGAGAGAAGGGAATATAAAGCCTTTTTAGTGAAATAATAACAGAAAAACTCCTTAATTTGGAGAAAGAAAGGGACATCCAAATACAGGAAGCACATAGACCTCCTAGTAGACATGATGAGAAAAGATCTTCACCATGACACATTGTGGTCAAACTCTCCATAGTAAAACATAAAGAAAAGATTCTAAAATGTACATGAGAGAAATGTCAATTACTTTCAGAGGATCTCCAGTTAGACCCAGGGCAGACTTTTCATCAGAAACCCTACAGGCTAGGAGAGAATGACGATATATGGTCCAAGTCTTAAGAGAAAAAAAACTAACACAGAATATTATACCCTGCAAAGTTCTTATTTATGAATGAGGGTGAAATAAAGACCTTCTGTAACAAACAGTAACTGAAAGAATTTGTCACCACCTATCCAGCCTTGCAAAAGATGCTGCAAATGGCTGCAATGACCAGAACTGAGCCACTCTGAAGCCAGGAGCCAGGAGCTTCTTCTGGGTGTTCCATGTGGGTGCAGGGGCCCAACCACTTGGGCCATCTTCTACTGCTTTCCCAGGCCATAGCAGAGAGCTGGATTGGAAGTGGAGCAGCTGGGACTCAACCTGGTGCCCATATGTGATGCTGGTGCTGCAAGCCAGAGCTTTAATTCGCTATGCCACAGCACATACCCTCCACTTTTTAAAAACTATCTTCTAGACTCAAGCAGCATGCTCCCTCCTTACTCTGCCATCTTCTATTTTTTTAAATATTTATTTGAAAAGTTAGAGTTAAAGAGAGGCAGAGGCAGAGAGAGAGAGAGAGAGGAAGGGAGCGGGGGGGGGGGGGAGGAGAGGTCTTCCATCTGTTGGTTCACTTCCCAGATAGTCACAATAGTTGGAGCTGTGCTGATCAAAGCCAGGAGCCAGGAGCCAGGAGCTTCCTCCGGGTCTCCCATGTGGATGCAGGGGCTCAAGGACTTGGGCCATCTTCCACTGCTTTCCCATGCCATAGCAGAGAGCTGGGTCGGAAGTGGAGCAGCCAGGGCTTGTCTGATGCCCATATGGGATGCTAGCACTGCAGGTGGCGGCTTTATTCATTATGCCACAGTGCCAGTCCCGAAAAATCATTTCTTTACTGTATCAAATGCTCAAAGATAGCCACTGAACCAGCATCACAGATGTAATTTTTTTTGCATTTTTAAAGATTTCTTAAAATTTATTTGAAAGATTTACACACACACACACACACACAGAGCAAGAGAGAGAGAGAGAGAGAGAGAGAGAGGTCTTCCATCTTATGGTTCACTCCCCAATTGGCCGCAATGGCTGGAGCTGTGCTTCTCCAAAGCCAGGAGCCAGGAGCTTCTGGGTTTCCCACGTGGGTGCAGGGGCCCAAGGTCTTGGGCCATCTTCTACTGCTTTCCAGGCCATAGCAGAGAGCTGGATGGGAAGTGGAGCAGCCAGGTCTTGAACTGGCACCTATAAGGGATGCTGGTGCTTCAGGCCAGGGCATTAACCTACTGTGCCACAGTGTTGGCCCCCACAGATGTAATTTACCATTATGATAAACCGCAGGGAACTCTGGTCAGTCTGGGTCCATCTGTGCAGGTTCCAGTGACAAGGTTGACTTTAGATGGTTCTGTCCTGTTTTTTCAGGGACCCCAGAAAGAGAGCTCAGCAGATTTTTTTTTGAAGCAACTATTATGAATTGCACGTTACTACGAAACAGGTAGGCAAAGAAGTATTATATGCTGTTAGTATGTTAAGCAGCCAAGGGAAGCTTGCTGTTATGTAAAGAGAGGATGATCTTTTGTTGTCCGTGGTTTCAGTCCCATCCTCCTATTTTTGGGGTTCATTACTCAATTCTGAGGTGGAGGGAGAAAGGGTGAGGACTATTCTTAGCTTCTTTTTGCTGACAAGGGGTACAGATTGATCAGGATTTAAGGAATTAAAATGGCACTAAGTAGTATATGTTTTTGATTGAATATGTAGGACTGATGGAGAGGTAAATATCACCTAAAATCAGGCTTGAAATGGCACAGAAATACCCCAGTGGCCTAAAGTGTTTGAGTGCTGAGTTTGGTTAGGAATTTGAGAATTATGAGCACAAACAGGAGGGTAATAAGATTGTGGCCAAAGGACCTTTGAGTGAATGTAGTCAGTTTAGCCAGGATTTGTCAGGGAGGAAATCCTTAATAAAATTCCAGACCTTCTGGGCAGAAGGGTTATTGATGTCATGTAACCAGCCAATCTGTTAGTATAGTTTTCCTATATTCTGATGTACTTTTGGTTGTATTTGTCCATGTATAGCAGGAATTGGTAGCAACTGTACAAGCATCCCTTGTCATTCTAGGAGATAGTCAAGGGCTACTCTGTTATCCATTACTAAACTGACTAAAGATTCCACCAAGATTTTTAGTTTGTCTAGATGAGAGGCTGTAGTTTTAGCCAATTTCCTTATTGAGGAGGTTGGATTTGGAAAGGTGGCCTCATGATAAGAAAATCCTCTCCAAGTGATCCAACATGGGAAGTGAGATACTCAGCAGACTCATAGAATGGCAGATGTCCTAAATAGCACTCTGGCCTCAGAATCAGCCCTTAAGGCATTCGGATCTGGCTGAAAAGCCCATGAGAGTATTTCAGGCATGGAAAGCCAAGACACTCTGGCAAAAGATCTCTGTGAGTGAGATCCCAGTGGAAAGAACAGGTCTTCAAAGAAGGAGGTACCTTTCTCTGAAGTGAGGAGAGAACCTCCACTTTGACTATGACCTTGTCTAAACAAGATAAGAATCGGAGAACTCAGAGGGCTTCCATAGCCTTGGAAACTCATGACTGGAGCATAGGGAGATTACTGATGCCATAGACAGGAGTGTCAATTGGTAAAGTCAACAACAGGAGTCACTGTGCACTTACTCCTCATGTAGGATCTCTGTCCTTAATGTGCTGTGCATTGAGATTTAATGCTATAACGAGTACTCAAACAATATATTTCACTTTGTGTTTCTATGTGGGTGCAAACTGTTGAAATCTTTACTTAATGTATACTAAACTGATCCTCTGTAAAAAAAAAAAAAAAAGAAATTATCAACTCCCAACTTGACTCTCGCTGGGATTAAACATGACAATAGGTCTGATCTGATTTCATCATCATTTAAAAAAATCATCTATTATTTTTCACTTTATGTTTCTGTGTGGGAGCAAACTGTTGAAATCCTTACTTAATGTATACTAAGCTGATCTTCTGTATATTAAGATAATTGAAAATGAATCTTGATGTGAATGGAAGGGGAGAGGGAGTGGGAAAGGGGAGGGTTGTGGGTGGGAGGGACGGTATGGGGGGGAAGCCATTGTAATCCATAAATCGTACTTTGGAAATTTATATTCATTAAATAAAAGTTAAAAAAAAAAAGAGAAAATCCTCTCCATAGTGCTGCCAATCACTGAAGCCATGTATCAGAAACATTAATGCTAAGGCCCTTCATTGAAAAAAAAAACTTTTTTTATTGGCCAAAACACAATCCAAGGGGAGTCTGAAGGGATTGCCAGATTTAGTCCCATCTTCACAAGGGGTCTTGTCTCATGAGGACCTTAAAAACCACTAGTCTTGCTGAGGAGGAGAGGGAGGGAGGAGTGTGTGTTGGGGTAGGGGGCAGCTTAGTTGTATTCCTCTCTGTACTTGAGCTGAGAGCCCATGGGTGAATCTCTGTTATGGGAATCATGGCAATTGTAAAGTGTCATGACATGAAGAGAGCAATCTTTACTGTATGAATTCATGACAGTGGAAGTATGATGAAGCTGGAGGTAGGGCAGTGGTTAATCTGGGTGCCATGCTGGATCTAACCAATTTGTACCTCCAGTTTGCCTCTTTATTGTGCGTTCAGCACAAGGAATTGGTCTTGATGTATGGTTTCTAGCAGGCTGAGGCAGAGGCTTTTCACATGCTATCTCATCCCTACCCCAGAGATGTATTTATACTTATTTATTATTTTTCTGAGGGAATCTGGTTGGAGGTTTCATCTTCCATAATTACTTCCTTCTGATCAAGGATGTTGACCCTGGCTGTCATGGGAGGAATAAGATTTTCTTATGGCCCTACCAAAATGTCCCAGGGGAGAGTCATGTTCATTTGCATCAGGCACCAGCTGAAGTCTTTGCATGGCCATCATATTTACGTGAAACTGTTGAAGTCTAGAAGACACAAAGTTAACAAGCAGTTTAAACAAGCAAGGCCCAAATGTCAGTGATAGTACAATGACTATCAACGGTCCTAGGAGGAGTAAGACCTAGTGAGGGAAGGAAGAAGCTGCCTTTACAGTGGTCCACATCGAGTAGGACCTAACACTTGGCTTGGTTGTAGCTTTTGTGGATGTTGGCTTCTGTCTTCCCTAATTTATTTACATATGTGTAGCAAGTCTGATTTAATTATAGCATAGACACTATGTTCAGCCAGCAGATAATCTAGTGCCAGATGGTGACTGAAGATTATTTTCACAAGGGAATCATGTTGGTTTTGGAGGCTTTGTAGAGAGTTTGTTTCTCTTTTTAAGAAGTCCATGCAGATAACTTGGAAGTCAAACCTGATGGAAAATTACTCAAATTTAATTAGACCCTGGAATAGTGTGTGTCTGAGCTTATGAGTACACACCTTATTATAAAAGAATGTAAACAAGAAAAAAAAGTTGAATAGAGGAATCATCTGATTACAAAGAACAGTTTAAATATACCAAGAAAAACTGGTAGTAAGATTCAAAGTATCCTTTATCCTAGGCTTTTCAAATAAACATTTCTAGTATCTGGTCATAATAGAGTCAGAACCAGGGAGAAGAAAAGAGCTTACATGAGCTGATTAGAAAGTAGAGGACGAGGGGCTGGTGCTGTGGGGAAGCAGGTAAAGCTGCCACCTGCAGTGCCGGCATCCCATATGGGCACCAGTTCAAGTCTCGGCTGCTCTCCTTCCAATCCAGCTCTCTGCTATGGCCTGGAAAAGCAGTGGAAGATGGCCCAAGTCCTTGAGCCCCTTGAACTCCTGTGGGAGACCTGGAGAAAACTCTTGATTCCTGGCTTTGGATCAGCACAGCTCTGGCCATTGCTGCAATTTGGGGAGTAAATCAGCAGATGGAAGAATTCTCTCCCTCCCTCTCTCTCTCTCTCTCTCTCTGCCTCTGCCTCTCTGTAACTCTGTTTTCAAATAAATAAATACATAAGTATTTTTTAAAAAGTAGAGGAAAAATAATCAATTAAACTGAAACTATAAAAAGGAGAAGCTGTAATTCAGAAGATGGTTTAAAAAATCAGATTTTAAAATTAAGGATAAATACATCTTGCAAATTCTTACTACTATGTCAGTAGCTTAAGTAAATCTTGTTGCTTTTTTTTAAACATTTTTTATTTGAAAGGCAGAATTTACAGAGAGCGAGGAATAGAGAGAGAGAAACCTTGTTGCTTTAACACCAGGTGCCAAATTCTAGTTTTATATCAGTGATTAAAGTTCAGATTAAATTAAAAGAGCTTAAAATTAAATCTCAGTTTTTAGAAACTCATAAATAATCTACTTTGAATATTTTTTTAAGATTTATTTTATTTATTTGAAAGATAGAGTTACAGAGAGCGGTAGAACCAGAAAGAGAGAGAGGGGTCTTCCATCTTTTGGTTCACTCCGCAAATGACTGCAATGCCCAGAGCTGAGCTGATCTGAAGCCAGGAGCCAGGAGCTATCTCTGGGTCTCCTACGTGAGTGCAGGGGCTTGAATCAGTGGCCATATGGGGTGCCAGCACTGCAGGCTGGGGCTTTAACCTTCTGTGCCACAGCGTCAGACCCCAAGAAAAGTATTTTTAATCTTAGAAGAAAAAATGTTCAAGCATAGAAGAAAAAAAATGTTTTAAGTAAAAGTCACGTAAACCCACAAATTTTATCAGGTCATTTTGGTCTCTGTGATTAATTCTTGTCTTGTTTAATCTCATCAGTTATATGGATTTTTAAGTTGGCAGAAACCTGTATTTAAGATATTTGTTAGAGTCTTTTCCAAGAATTTGATGGCAAATGACTTTAAAAAAGAATCAAAAGTGTGGATGGCAAGAGACTTAATTTAGCAGTGGTTAAAATTCTTGATGACAACTCAGCAATTGTGTAAGGCATTTTATAATGTGCCTGGGAGTTTTCACTACACTTTTGTCTCAGGTCTCCAGACTGGTGATAGAAGGTGTAGTCTCTGGGATCCTTGAAAGGTAGCCCCCAGGTCCTTATATTAAATCATCATGATTGATAATATCAGGACCATCAGACTTCACAAATTTTATATAATCTCTAGTGTATCTATATAAATAACATACCTGTATAAATACAACTTAAAGTCTAGTATTATTTTCCGACTTGAAAATTCTTTCTTTTTTTTTTTAAAGATTTATTTTATTTATTTGAAAGACAGAGTTACAGAGAGAGGTAGAGACAGAGAGAGGGTAGATCTTCCATCCGCTGGTTCACTCCCCAGATGGCCGCAACGGCCAGAACTGTGCCAATCCAAAGTCAGGAGCCAGGAGCCAGGAGCTTCTTCCAGGTTTCCCACGCAGGTGCAGGGGCCCAAG
This sequence comes from Oryctolagus cuniculus, assembly GCF_051225735.1. Taxonomy (NCBI): domain Eukaryota; kingdom Metazoa; phylum Chordata; class Mammalia; order Lagomorpha; family Leporidae; genus Oryctolagus; species Oryctolagus cuniculus. Next base: position 174,380,358 of record NC_142868.1, on the reverse strand, counting down.
GACATGGGCCATCTTCTACTGCTATCCCATGCCATAGAAGAGAGCTGGATTGGAAGAGGAGCTGCTAGGACTAGAACCAGTGCCCATATGGGCTGCCAGCGCTTCAGGCCAGGGCATTAACCCGCTGTGCCACAGCGCCAGCCCCGAAAATTCTTTCCATAATCCAAATAATAGTAATTAGTTATTATCCCCAATGATGGGAGATCTATGAAGATCTCTAGGGGCCTAGCTGGAAATCTCAAAGTCAAAGGACTTAATTTACAACTTTGATCCTGACAACGATGTCAAAAGGTTTGGTGAAAATAAAATCTCTGGTAATGGTGAAACCATATAATCATCCGTTTAATCAGGGTGATTTAACTGGAGTTATAAATATTTAATACAAGTTATACATTTGATCACTTAAATATCTTAAATATATATCAAGGAGCTGTTGCTGTGGTGTAGCAGGAAAAGCTGCCACCTGCATTGCCAGCATCCCATAGGTGCTGGTTCGAGTCCCAGCTGCTCCATTTTCTGATCCATCTCTCTGCTATGGCCTGGGAAAGCAGTAGAAGATGACCCTAGTCCTTGGGCCCCTACACCCAAGTGGGAGACCTGAAGAAGTTCCTGGCTTCAGATAGGCCCAGCTCCAACCTTTGAAGCCATTTGAGCAGTGAACCAGTGGATGGAAGACCTCTCTCTCTCTCTCCCTCTCTCCCTCTCTCTCCCTCTCTCCCTCTCTCCCTCTCTGCCTCTCTGCCTCTGCCTCTAATTCTGCCTTCCAAATAAATGAATCTATAAAAAAATACATATCAGTAATTGTTAACTCTTAAACTTCTTTTAGCAATAAAAGCCTAATCAAGACAGCAGAGAATACAAGAAATTATCTTAGTATAATTCAAAATATGTTTTCTAGGCCAGGTTTTATACATTTACTAAGAGCAGATTAATATTTCCCAAAAATTTGTTTGAAACATAGGATATTAAATTGTTTTATATATGAGTGCTCAATTTTATAAAAACCTATAATTTTTCTCATTATATCCAACTTTATTATCCACAAACTTTCTTTTATAAGATTTAACCTTTTGGGGCCGGCACTATGGTATAGTAAGTTAAGCTTCCGTCTATGGCACTGACATCTAATATATGCTGGTTTGAATCCTGATTGTTTCACTTCTGATCCAGCTCCTTACTAATGGCCTGGGCAAGCTGTGGAAGATGGCCCAAGTGCTTGGGGCCTCTGAACCAACTTGGAAGAAGCTCCTGGCTCCTGGCTTTGGATTGGCCCATCTCTGGCCATTGTGGCAATTTGGGGAGTGAACCAGCTATGTAAGACCTCTCTCTCTCTGTCTCTCCCTCTCTTACCTGTAACTGCCTCTCAAATAAGTAAATGAATTTCTTATGAAAAAAAAATTTAACTTTTTAAAGCCTTTTGTGACATACTCAGACCTTCAGTAACTTACTTAAAACTTTAGTTTTGCTTTTTATTTTTCTCCATTCTAAAATAATCCAGTCATTCTACTTTAGGATAAACTTTTACATAAAATTCCTCTCATCAAAACTTTTTTTCTCGGGTTTCATACATAGCAGAGCAGCTGCCTTGTTCCTATCTATTGAAGTCAGCCCTTGACAAAGAGTTTGTAAAAAAAAAAAAAAAAAGAAAAAGAAAAAAATAAGAAAAATAGGCCTGCGCCGCGGCTCACTAGGCTAATCCTCCGCCTAGCGGCACCGGCACACCGGGTTCTAGTCCCGGTCAGGGCACCGGATTCTGTCCCGGTTGCCCCTCTTCCAGGCCAGCCCTCTGCTGTGGCCAGGGAGTGCAGTGGAGGATGGCCCAGGTGCTTGGGCCCTGCACCCCATGGGAGACCAGGAAAAGCACCTGGCTCCTGGCTCCTGCCATCGGATCAGCGCGGTGCGCCGGCCGCAGCGCGCTGGCCGCGGCGGCCATTGGAGGGTGAACCAACAGCAAAAGGAAGACCTTTCTTTCTGTCTCTCTCTCACTGTCCACTCTGCCTGTCAAAAAAAAAAAAAAAAAAAGAAAAATATTTTTCTTTCCTTTTAAATACATTTCCCCTCCCCCTTTTTAAAATCCAAAATATGTTTTCATGCTTGTAGCTTTCTTGCATCTCTCTCTCTCCTACCTACTGATTCCTGTTTATTAAAATTCTATTTTGAAACAGTCCAAAAATCCTCAAAATTGTAGATGAAACTGTTTTTCCAATAAGGATATATGGGATTTTTTTTTTTTAATTTTTGACAGGCAGAGTGGACAGTGAGAGAGAGAGACAGAGAGAAAGGTCTTCCTTTTGCCGTTGGTTCACCCTCCAATGGCCGCCGCTGCAGCCGGCGCACCGCGCTGATCCGATGGCAGGAGCCAGGAGCCAGGTGCTTTTCCTGGTCTCCCATGGGGTGCAGGGCCCAAGCACCTGGGCCATCCTCCACTGCACTCCCTGGCCATAGCAGAGAGCTGGCCTGGAAGAGGGGCAACCGGGACAGAATCCGGCGCCCCAACCGGGACTAGAACCCGGTGTGCCGGCGCCGCAAGGTGGAGGATTAGCCTATTGAGCCACGGCGCCGGCTAGAATATATGGGATTTTAACTGTTAGTAACTTCACAATAATCTTGAATTTTTGTCATGTATCAGTAATTTATGAAAATATATTTATTAATAGACCCAAATATATTAATATTTAAAATAATTTTAAAAGCAGATTTATTTTATTTATTTGAAAAGCAGAGTGACAGAGACAGAGAGAGAAAGAGATCTTTTATGGTCTGGTTTACTCCCCAAATGGCCTTAATGTCCAAGGCTGGTCCAGTTCAGAGCCATGAGTGCAGAACTCCATCTGGGTCTCCCTCATGAGTGGCAAGGGCCCAAGTACCTGGGCCGTCTTCTGTTCCCTCCCAGGCACATCAGCAGGGAGCTGGATTGGAAGCAAAGCAGCTGGAATTCCAACCAGTGCTCTGATGTGGGATGCTGGTATTGCAAACAGTGGCTTAACCTGCTATAGCATAGCACCAGCCCCTATCTAATTTATTCTTTTTTTTTTTTTTTTTTTTTTTACAGGCAGAGTGGACAGTGAGAGAGAGAGAGACAGAGAGAGAAAGGTCTTCCTTTTGCTGTTGGTTCACCCTCCAATGGCCGCCGCGGCCGGTGCGCTGTGGCCGGCGCACCGTGCCTATCCGAAGGCAGGAGCCAGGAGCCAGGTGCTTCTCCTGGTCTCCCATGGGGTGCAGGGCCCAAGCACTTGGGCCATTCTCCTGCACTCCTGGGCCACAGCAGAGAGCTGGCCTGGAAGAGGGGCAACCGGGACAGAATCCGGTGCCCTGACCAGGACTAGAACCTGGTGTGCCGGCGCCGCTAGGCGGAGGATTAGCCTATTGAGCCACGGCGCCGGCCCTAATTTATTCTTAACAATAATATTTAGATTATTTATAAAAACAGAAATTGGACAAGCACAGTCATCATTTTAATGACTTCTTGTCAAATAAAAACCCTAAAGGTAAGTTGTTATACTTGATACACAGAGTACTGTGTTGTACTTTTACATATTTTTAGGTTAAATTTATATTTTTATGATCTTAAACATCTTACAGAAATAAATAGAATGCTTCTGGGTCAATAAGCCTAGCAACAAATGTTTGCTAAGTATGCTGAAGAGCTCTTTACTTTTATATTATGAACAAATTTTTTTAAGGATTTATTTTATTTATTTGAATGACAGAGTTAGGGAGAGCGAGATCGAGAGCGAGAGAGAGAGAGGTCTTCCATTTACTGGTTCACTCCCCAAATGGCTGCAACATCAGAGCTGAGCAGACCTGAAGCCAGGAGCCAGGAGCTTCTTCTGGGTCTCCCACATGAGTGCAGGGGCCCAGGGACTTAGGCCATCCTCTGCTGCTTTCCCAGGTGCAATAGCAGGGAGCTGGATCAGAAGTAGAACAACTGGTACTCGAACTGGCACTCATATGGGATGCTGGTGCTGTAGGCTGGAGACTTAATGTGCTGCTCCATTACTAACAAATTTAAAGCGGCTTATTTATCAGATTTTAAGTTATGTGAATTAAAGGGCATTTTGATCAATTTTATAGTTCTACTTTGCATGAACATTTTCTTATCTGTAAGTCAATTAAAATAGAGTTGTTTACATTTTTTCCTCTTTTATAGAGTAAATCTAGTTATAGAATCATGTTATAGTTCACAGAGCCATTTTCTACTCAAATCTTTCCAGACATAAAGGGGTACTGGGGCCAAGCATTTTTACAGAAACATATCATACTCTTTTTCTTTATAGGCTCATACCTAAAGATAGACAAATTTCAGAACACATCCTCAAGGGCTACATTCTAGGATGTAGTTACTATTTCCCAAATGGTACACCCACAGAACAAAATAAACAAAGCAATGAATACAAACAAATCAAACTCACACACAAAGATAAATCAGACAGCTGAAATAAGCAAATATACCAAGTGAAATTACCGGGTTCCAGAGTACTAGCAAAGCAATCCACATGAGTGACCTGGTCCTCTTACCACCAAAATGGCCATCTATTTATAATCCAAAGTCCTTCAGGGGAACACCAAGAGGCAAGAGGGGTTTTTAAGGATCTGTCACTGTCAGTGCATTCACCACAAGATGTCCCATCTCCACGTTATCAGAGCTCTCCCCGAAGTAAAACCTTTGCACCTTAGGCTGGCAGCGCCCCACTGTGCAGCCTCCCCGCACAGAATCATAGAACAAATGGCTTGGGCAGCTGCTCTGAGTCATGTGTGAAGGTGCTGCCCAGTGAGGGGCCACCAAGCCATGAACAGGATAGTCCTGGAGGTACCTTAAATCTCCTGCTTGGCTCACCATTTGTTATCAGACAGGTCCCCCTGATAGCATACATTCTATTACTCTTTCTTTTTTGACAGGCAGAGTGGACAGTGAGAGAGAGACATAGAAAGGTCTTCCTTTCCATTGGTTCACCCCCCAAATGGCTGCTACGGCTGGTGCGCTGCGGCTGGCGTGCTGCGCCGATCCGAAGCCAGGAGCCAGGTGCTTCCTCCTGGTCTCCCATGAGGGTGAAGGACCCAAGCACTTGAGCCATCCTCCACTACCTTCCTGGGCCACAGCAGAGAGCTAGACTGGAAGAGGAGAACGGGGACAGAATCTGGCACCCCAACTGGGACTAGAACCCGGGGTGCTGGCGCCGCAGGCTGAGGATTAGCCAAGTGAGCCACGGCGCCGGCCATACACTCTATTGCTCTTATAAAAACCCAGATTTATCTTCTGAAAAAGAGAATATTTGTTCTCTACTGTCATGCAAGAGAAAGGGGGCAAGTCATGTTGAGGCCCATATCAGTTTCCGCATAAAGAGAACTATTTGGGAATTTATAGTTAGGGTAATTTGGATGGAACTTGTTGAAAGAAAGCAACAGAACTAATAGGTGCCCAGGAAAGGGATGAGAAGAGTCCTTTGAGCAATCATGTCTTTAGATACACCATATGTTGAAAGATGGCTACTGAAACCTCATCAGAGGTGTGTCATTTAGCATTATAATGAACATAGGGTAACTCTCCAGTTGAGTTGACCTGCTCAGGCTCCAGTTACAAGATTGTCTGCAGCCAGTTCTATCCAGTCTCATGAGTGGCTCTTGCAAGATAGCTCAGCAGATTTTTTATTATTTGCAAAAGCAAATATTACAAGATTTCAAATTTCTATGCAACTAGTAGACAAGTATTATGTGCTGTTAGCATAGGCATTCTCCTGAATGCCTATGCTGTTATGCAAGGGGAGAAGGATCTTCTGTTGTCCATTCAAGCCTATATGTTAAGAATAAAGAGAATTCCTACACACATATGTCTGTGTGGATTTGGTATCAGGGTAATACTATCCTCTTAGTGAGAATTGGGAAGTATTCCACCCTCTACCCTTTTTTTTTCCTTTTGGAAGAATTTATAAAAAATTGTTATAAATTCATCTTTAAGTGATTGATGGAATTGACCCATGAAGCCATTTGAGCCTGGACTTTTCTTAGTGGAATGTTTAAAAATTATTAATTCAATCTCTTTACTTGTTGTAGATCTACTTAGATTTTTTTGTTTTTCCTTGGGTCAGCTTTTTTTTTCCCCAGATTTATTTATTTTCTTGAGAGGCAGAGTTACAGAGAGAGGGGGAGACAGAGAGATCTTCAGTCTGCTGGTTTACTCCCCAAATGACCACAACACCTGGAGCTAGGCCATTCTGAAGCCAGGATCCAGGAACTTCCTCAGGTCTCCTTTGTGGGTGCTGGGACCCAAGTACCTGGGCCACCTTCTACTGCTTTCCCAGGCCATCAGCAGGGAGCTGGATTGAAAGTGGAGCAGCTGGGATTTGAATTGGTGCCCTTATGCGATGCCTGCGCCATAGGCAGATGCTTAACCTGCTATGCCACAGCGCCTGCCCCTTTGAGTCAGTTTTGATAGCTTATGTCATTAATAGAATACTGAGATGCCAGCATCTCATATGGGCACTGGTTTGAGTCCCAGCTGCTTCTTTTCTGATCTAGTTCTTTGCTAATGTTCCTGGGAAGGCAGTGGATGTTGGCCCAAGTATTTGGGTCCTGCACATATATGGGAGGCTGACAAAGTTCCTGGCTCCTGGCTTTCATCTGACCCAGCTCTGGCCTTTGCAATCATTTGGAAAGTGAACCAGAGCATGGAAGATTTCTCTGTCTCTCTCTCTCTTTCTTTTACTGTCTCTGTAACTTTGCTTTTCAAATAAATAAATAAATGCTTTAAAAAAAGAATTAACTTTTGGTTTTTTTGATTTTCTCTATTGTTATTCTCTCTTCTATTTCATTTATTTTTTTGCTAATCTTGCTACCTCCCTTATTCTGCTTGCTCCAGATTTAGCTTGCCCTTCTTTTAACAGTGTCTTAAACTGGAAGATTAGGTTATTGGTTTTGAGTCTTTTCTTTGTTAATACAGATGTCTACAGCTTTAGATTTCCCTTTAGGCCCTGCTTTACTTGTTTCTCATGAGTTTGGATATGTTATATCATTTTACTAATTCCTTTCATTTTCTAAGTTCACCTGTGATTTCTTTGATCCTTTGGTTATTCAGAGGTGAATTAATTTTCATGTATTAATAAATTTACCATATTTCTTTGTGTTACCAATTTCTAATTTCAATCTGTGGTCAATAACATATCTATATATTATTTCAGTCCTGTTGAATTTATTGAAGGTTGATTTATGGCCTAACACGGTCTATTCTGGAGAATAGTCCACATTTGAGAAGAATGTATATTCTGCTGTTTTGGGCTAGAGAGTTCTGTAGGTATTCATTTTGTATAGCTAGTTTATAGAGTTCTGCAAATCTTCTGTTTATCCTCTACCTAATTGTTCTACACAATGCTGAAAATGCCATTTTGAAGTTTCCAATAATTAGTGGTTGAGGGAAACATTCTTTGTTTCTCTACACACTCACATAAAACTTTAGATACTAGATGTGTGGGTCTTTTCTACACCAAGCAATTCTCTAACTCGGAACACAATTGGGTGTCCTACAACTTATTTCTACTCTGAATCTGTTTACCTGGGGTTGATATTGCATCCTATAGGTTAGTATTTTGGTCCCAAAGACTTCCAGATGCCAACTGCAAGTTCAGGCCAGTGATACTAATGCCCAACCAGCTATGTGTCAGGGGCTCCCTGATTCCCCCTCAGATTTGATAATTTGCTGGAATGGCTCAGCAAAGATTTTAAATTTACTGAACTCAAGAAAATGCTTTATGTACAGTTACTGGTTTGTCATAAAAGATACAATTCAGGAATAGCCAGATGGAAGATCTGCCCAGGGCAAGATATGTGGAGGGAACTTCCATGTCTTCTGTGGTGAGCCACTGTCTCAGCACCCCTTTGTGTTCAGCAACCCCAAAACATCAAATCTCATTGTTCAAAGTTTTTGTAATGTTTAATTGAGTTACTTCAGAGGGTGGGGCTGAAAGTTCCAACATTGTAGTCACTTGGACGTTTTGTAGAGCAGCCCCATTCTGAGGCTCACCCTGTGTCACTTCATTAGCATATACTCAAGTGAGATCAAAAGGGAGTCATTATGAATAACAAGAGATATTCCTTTCAGAATATTGTAAAGCTTTTAGGAACTTTGTGCAGGAAGTAGGGACCAAATATAGTTGTTATTATATCACAGTTGTTGGTTGTCTATTTCTGTCCTGAATTTTGGCAGTTTTGCATCATGTATTTTGGGCCTTTATTAAGTACATATTCTTTTATAGTTGTACCTCCCAGATGTATTGACCCCTTTTCCATTATAAAATGTATCCCTTTACCTTTAGTGACATTTTAAAATTCTACTTTGTTTACTATTAATATAGACTTTTTAAAATTTTTGGCTGCTTTTCCTATAATGTATCTTTACTGCCCTTTTACTCTGAACCCATTTGTGTCTTTGAATCAAAAATTTGTATCCTGGGGGGCTGACATTATGGTGAAATGGGTAGAGTGTCCACCTGCAGTGCAGGCATCCCATATAGGCATCTGTTCGAGTCTCTACTGTTCCACATCTAGTCCAGCTCCTTGGTAATGCATCTGGAAAAGCAATGGAGGACGGCCCAAGTGCTTGGGCCCCTGCATCCATGTTGGAGACCTGGAGGAAGTTCCTTGCCCCTGGCTTTGGCCTGGCACAGCCACAGCTATTATGGCCATTTGAGGAGTCAACCAATGGATGGAAGATCTTGCTCTCTCTCTCTTTCCCTGTAACTGTGCCTTTCAAATAAAATATGAAAAAAAAGTTTGTATACTGGGGCTGGTATTGTGGCACAACTTGCAAATCAAAGTGCTGGTTTGGGTCCTGGCTACTCTGCTTCCAGTCCAGATCCTTGGGCTGGTGTTGTGGCATAGCAGGTAAAGCCATTGCCTGTTACACTGGCATCTTATATGGGCTCTGATCAAGTCCTGGATGCTCCACTTCTGATCCAGCTCCCTGCTAATGTAACTGAGAAAGGAGCAGAAGATGCCCCAAGTTCCTGGGGCCCTGCACTCACATGAGAGACCCAGAAGAAATCGCTGTCTCCTGACTTTGGCCTGGGCCAGTCCCAGTCCTTGCAGCCAACTGGGGAGTGAACCAGCAGATGGAAAATTTCTTTCTGTCTCTTCTTGCACCCTCTAACTCTTGCTTTTTGAGTAAATAAAAATTAATCTTAAAAAAAAATTCTAATTCCCTGCCATTGAATCTGGGAAGGAGTGAAAGATGACCTGAGTACCTGGGCCCCTGCCTCCCATCTAGGAGACCAGGATAGAGTTCTTGGCTCTTGGCTTCTGCCTTGTACAAACCTGGCAGTTGAGGGCATTTGGAGAATGGAACAGTGAATGGAAGACCTCTGACCTTCCCCCACAAGTCCCCTACCCCGGCCCCTGCTCTCATTGCTCTTTCACATAAATCTTTTTTTTTTTTTTAAAGATTTATTTATTTATTTGAAAGGCAGAGTTACAGAGAGGCAGAGGCAGCGAGAGAGAGGTCTTCCATCCGCAGGTTCTCTCCCTCAAATAAATCTTAAAAAAGCATATGGACAGGAGCCGGCACTGTGGCATAGTGGGTAAAACTACCACTTCGGTGCTGGCATCCCATATGGAGGCCGGTTTGAGTCCCAGCTGCTCCACTTCTGATCCAGCTCTCTGCTGTGTCCTGGGAATGCAGCAGAGGATGACCCAAGCCCTGGGGTCCCTGCACCCATGTAGGAGACCTGGAAGAAACTCCTGACTCCTGGCGTCGGATCGGCTTAGCACCGCCTTTGCAGCCATTTGGGGGAGTGAACCAGTGGATAGAAGACCTCTCTCTCTCTCTTTTTCTCTTTTTCTCTCTCTCTGTTTCTCTCTCCCTGCCTCTGCCTCTCTGTAACTCTGCCTTTTAAATAAATAAGTCTTTTTTAAAAAAAGGATGTAGACTTCAAAATTAGATTAAAAGTATTATATACTATAAACAACATATAATTGGATCTTGTCTTTTCAGTATGATAATTTCTGCCTTTTAATTGTTAATTCATTTACATTTAATGTTGTTATCGATATACTGTGATTTATGTGTCATTTTACTTTTTATTTCCTATATGTCTCATGAGATTTTTGTTCCAGTTGTTATCCTTCCCAGCTTTTTTTTTTTTTGCATTAAACATTTTATTTATTTATTTGAGAAGCAGAAAGACACACACACAGAAAGAGCTCCCATCTAAAGGTTCACTCCCAAAAATTCTTGCAGTGCTGCAGTGCTCAGTACTAGGCTGGAGATCAAGTTAAGAGCTGAATATTTAATCCAAGTTTCCAATTACTTGAGCCAAAACCTGCTGCCTCCCATGGTCTCCATTGCTGGGAAGTTGGAGTCAGGAGCTGTACCCAGGAATTAAACCCAGGTACCCTAATGTGATACAGGGGTGTTTTAACTGTTAGGTGAAACACTTGCTTCTATAAGTATTTTCTAGTTCAAGATTTTAATTAATTCATTGATTTTTGTTACCATATATTTTTGAGTTATCTTCTTAGTGCTTTCAGGCTTAGAATAAACATCACAACCTAACAAAGTCAATGTCAGATTTATGCTAACTTAATTCTAGTGAGATATTGAAGAACTATTCCTATAACACCTTATTCTCTATTTCCTTTTCCCCATTTGTGTAGTTATTTTTATATAGACTATAACTATATATTAGAATCCCCAAGATTTATTGTAATAATTATTACCTTTTATAATTTTATCTTGTAAAGAAATTGCTAGAAAAAAGGAGAACAAGAATATATTTATAGATTTTGTTATATTAAGTCTCTTTTTTCATATTAACTTTCTTATTTACTATTTTTGGTTCTCTTGCCTTGTTCCTGAGGATTTGAGTCACCATTTGATATCATTTCCTTATCCCACTATAGCTTTGCTCCTATCCTCTTTTGTTCTATCGTTTAAAAATATATTACATTTGTAATGTTATAGGCCCAATTATGCAAAAATATGCATATTGTTTTATATAATTGCTTTCAAATCTGTTAAGAGATGAAAGGAGGAAAAATATGCATTTTCTCAACTTCAATAATTGCATAACTACCTTTACTGGGGTTCTTTGTTGATTCATGTGTATTCTGTTTATCATCTGGGATTATTTGCTTTAAGCCTGAATAATTTCTATTATTTCTTGTACAATGTTTCTTCTAGCAACAAGTTATTCAGTTTTTGGTTTCTATGGATGTCTTTCTTTTTTAAAATTTTAATTTCTTCATTTTCATTTTATTTGAAAAATAGACACAACAGAAGAGAAAGATAACTGCCATCCACTGATTCGCTCCCCAGATGCTCACACAAGCAAAGGATTATCCAGGCTGAAGCTAGGAGCCCAGAACTCAATCTGGGTCTCCCATGTGGGTGGCAGGGACCAAGTATTTGTACCTCATCTGCTGCCTCTCAGGGTGTGCATGAATATGGAGCTGGAATCAGATGCAGAGGAGTTGGGACTCAACCAGGCACTTTGATATGGACAGTGGTAGTCCCAAATAGCAACCTAATTACTGCACCAAATGCCTGCCCCAGGATGTATTTCTTTTGTCTTCAGTTTTGAAGGATGTTTTTGCTGAATGTGGGATCCTTGTTGACAGTTTTTCCTGTCTACATTTTGAGTATGTTGCAGCACTTTTTCTGGCCTCCATTGTGCCTGACAAAAAGTCACCTATTAGACCTATTGGGATACCCATATATGTTTTAAGCAGTTTTTGTTTTTGTTGCTTTTAAGAGCACCCCATGGGAGACCAGGAGAAGCACCTGGCTCCTGCCATCGGATCAGCACAGTGCGCTGGCCGCAGTGCGCTGGCCAAGGCGGCCATTGGAGGGTGAACCAATGGCAAAAAGGAAGACCTTTCTCTCTGTCTCTCTCTCTCACTGTCCACTCTGCCTGTCAAAAAAAAAAAAAAAATAGATTTACCCTTTAGCTTTGATTGTCAATATTTTACTACGATGCATCTCTCTTTGTATTTATTCTATTGGGGGTTTTGAACTCCTCCACTGTGTAAATGAATGGTTTTCATTATTTTGGAGACATTTTCAGCCATTATTTCTTCAAAGTTTTTTTTTCCTGCTTCTTCCCTTCCTTCCTCCTCATATTCCCATTATGTATATTTTGTTGCTCTTACTGGTATCCGTATTTCTCTGAGACTCTGTTCATTTTTCATTTTTTAATCTCTCCCCCTCTCTCCTTTTTTCATATTGCAGGATCTGTTCAATCTATTCATGAATTTGCTGAGTCTTTCTTCTGGCAGTTCAAATCTACTGAGGAGCATCATTTGTGAATTTTAACATTTCAGGTACTGTACTTTTCAACTGTAGATATTCGATTGGTTTCTTTTTCTGTATCATCTGTCTCTATGGCATTCTTTTTTTTTTTAACATTTTATTGAAATACCCTATACATACAAAGTGCACATACATGTACAGGTTATTGGTATACTTTATTTGATGAGACATTGGCATCATTCCTCGCTTTACTTCTTTTTTTTTTTTTTTGACAGGTGGAGAGAGTGGACAGTGAGAGAGAGAGAGACAGAGAGAAAGGTCTTCCTTTGCCGTTGGTTCACCCTCCAATGGCCGCCGTGGCTGGCGCGCTGCGGCCGGCGCACCGCGCTGATCCGAAGCCAGGAGCCAGGTGTTTCTCCTGGTCTCCCATGGGGTGCAGGGCCCAAGCACTTGGGCTGTCCTCCACTGCACTCCCTGGCCACAGCAGAGAGCTGGCCTGGAAGAGGGGCAACTGGGACAGAATCCAGCGCCCCGACCGGGACTAGAACCTGGTGTGCTGGCGCTGCAGGTGGAGGATTAGCCTAGTGAGCCGCGGCACCGTCCTGCTTTACTTCTTTAATCATGGTTTCCTCTAGTTCTTTGAACATATTTGTAATGGCTGGTGTGAGTCTTTGTTACATCTCTATATAGGGCCCTTTCACCGATATTTTTATTATTTGCTTTTTTCTTTTTGTGTATGTTATGCTTTCTTTTTTTTCATAATTTCGTCTCTGAATCTCAGCTTTTTAGATGACATATTGTAGCAATTCTGGGTATGGACAGCTTCTCTCTCACACTTCTTCCACTCTTGCCTCAGGCTTATTTTTGTCTTGATTGCTCATTAATTTCTTCAGTGATTTTGCAGGACTTTTTTTAAAAATAAAGATTATTTCTTCTTCAATGTCAAGCAGCTGATGTCCACTCCTCAGAGGGCACAATCTTGGGCATGTGCTCAGCCACCTTGGGGTGAAAATGCTGTATCTGGGTCCTCTTTGGTGTAGCTTTCCTTGATTGCTTTATTAAGTTTTCTGCCTCTGTTGGTATCATATCTAGCTGTTAGTCTCCAGGAAACATTGGTTGCTCTGTTCTTTTCAATAATCCCCTGAAGACAAAAATTCCTCCATGGTCCAATCCAGCCAAATTCTGCAATCCAATTAAATTTTGATCCCTTTGCATGGACAGGTTTTTTTTTTTTTTTTTAAGATTTATTTATTTATTTGAAAGTCAAAGTTACACAAAGAGAGAAGGAGAGGCAGAGAAAGAGAGAGAGAGAGAGAGGGCTTCCATCTGCTGCGTTACTCCCCAGTTGGCTGCAAAGGCCAGAGCTGTACCGATCCGAAGCCAGGAGCCAGGAGCTTCCTCCAGGTCTCCCACGCAGGTACAGGGGCCAAAGGACTTGAGCCATCTTCTAATGCTTTCCCAGGCCATAGCAGAGAGCTGGGTAGGAAGTGGAGCAACCGGGCCTCGAACTGGTGCCCATATGGGATGCCAGCACTGCAGGCAGTGGCTTTACCTGCTATGCCATAGCACTGGCCCCATGGATAGGTTTTGATACTAGTCTTTGAGATTTTTCTTACCCTGGGAAGGCTCTTTTTTTTTTTTTCTTGATCCCTTTTTCTCTCTGGTAAACTAGCTGGCCTTTGATTTAACTTGTTTCTCTTATGGAGCTATCAGCCTCCTTTTATTTGCTTATCAGTAAAGTCTCTATTGTTTTAGGATTGGTGTTTACCACACTGTTTCAAATTAAGCCAGTTCCTTTGCTGGATGGTTTTTAATCCCTCCATTGGCTCTATCTGTAGGCAAAATCTCTTGAGTCGTTGCCCCAGTGCTAGGAGTAAGGAAAGTTGCCTGTTTCTCTCTGAGTGACTTTCTTGCTTTATGAGCTGTATTTTGGGCAAGGAAGTAGCCTCTGGTCTTCTTAGTTTGCTTCTTGTGACAGAGACCAACCTGTCATGAGTGGGTGCAGGTGGTTGGTAATCACATATTCTAGGCCTGCAATGCCAGGGAGGGAGCTGCTACCCTTGAGTGGGACTGGATAGAGAAGGGATCAGTCACCATGTTGGCTATACTCATCTATAATCTAGCCTCTGTCACAAGGAGCTGGGAGTTAGAGGGTGAACAGTGCTAGCAGCAGGCACATTCTGTTGAGACATGTTCATTTCCATAGTTATATAATATGTATTCCATTAACAGCTGTTAAACTGAGGTTTTGAAATGTCACTCCAGTTAACAGAATTCTAATGAAAAGGACATGACGTAACATTCTTCTCAGGTTCCTCAAAACAATAAGTGTCATTTAAGAAGCACATTGAAAGTTCTTCCTGGGTTATTTCACAGACTGATTGGGGCTGGTAGGGGAGGGGAACTCCTCCTACTTTACAATTTAGATAACTGAGGATGATGTTTTTTCCTTTTATAAAAATTATTTATTTGTTTATTTGAAAAGCAGACAGGTAGTAAGAGAACCTCCTACCCTCTGATTCACTCCTCAGACACCTAAAACAGCAGGGGCTGGGCCTGGAACTAGAATTCCATCCAGTTCTCCCATGTGGCAGGGATCCAAATACTTGAGCCATCATCTGCTGCTTCCCAGTGTGTGCATTAGTAGGAAGCTGGAATCAGGAGTGGAGCTGGGACTCAAACCTGATACTCTGAAATAGGATGTGGGCAAGCCAAGCAGCATCTGAACCATTGTACCACATGCCTGCCCCAGGAAGATGTTTTTCCAATGGAATAATGATTGTGGGGAAAGAGCAATTTGGGGAGATAGAAGAGCTATTTGGAGGAATTGGGCTTACTATGCCTCTAAGGCATCTAAGTGATTATTTAGTGGGTGGGTAAATATAAAGATTTGTGCGTTGGGGGATCTTTGAGTGGAAGTTACTGATTTAGAAGTAAGTAACATAATAATGGTGGCAATATATGAGAGAATAACTATGATCAAAGGAGAAAGTGAATTTGTGGTAAAGGAGTCATAGGGTAGAAGGGACAAGGTATTACAGTGTGAAGAGATAATGAAGATCAAACCTTAGGGACCAAGAGGCACTAGAAGCACAAAAAATCTCAGGAACACTGAGAAGGAAGAATTTCTAGAAGGAAAGCAAATGGATAATAATGTTTAGTTCTGAAGATAGGTTAAACACACACTTACACACGCACATGGCATAAAAACAGAGTTAAGTGTTGTGGCCATCCAAACCTTATTGAGAATTGAGTGAGTAGGTTTCATAGCTAGGAGATTATTTGTGACTGTATAGGATAGGGGATTGCTGCAGGTTGCTAAGTTAGTTAATTGTGGTGAAGAAACTGAAGAATGGAATACAATCTACTCCCTCAAAAGCTCAAATGATTTAAAAAAGCTGAAAAAAGAAAAATTTTGAATGAGAAAGAAAGACAAGCTATACTATCACCTAATCTACTGGAAATCAAGCTGCAAGAGAACAGGTGAATGTGTTTTCATTTTAAAATTTCTTATTCTCAATATATTTGGCCTAATATGTAAAAGCTCCACACACTGTGTTAAGGAAAAAACAAAGGGGCCATGGGGTAGGGTGGAGAGTGAAGGAACAAACAGGAAAGAAGGTTGAATGATCTAGTATGTTCTGCGTTCTATGCTCTCATTTTTTTTGGACTCAAACTTGCTTGGTTCTGCTGTACTTAAGACAATGATTGGCTAGCAACTTTCTGGTGTGAACAGCTCATTATCTATGCCCATAAGTCATGGGTTAGGAACCTTTTCAAGTTGCATATTGAGAATGCTATGGAATCACCCTTCTAATATGCAAAGCATTATTCTGAAGCCTGGGAAAAATGCTCAATGAAATAAACATCTCCTGATACTTCTCTCTTTGCCTTCTTAGCACAAAATAATCTCTCTGTACTCCAATTAAATCCCTCAGTCACTTCCAACCATTTGTTCCACTACCTTTCCACACCTGAACAAATGATTTCCTATTAAAATCATGTTCAATTGGCCTTCGCTTAAATGAGAAATTCTCTGACTATACCTGCAGAATTTAAAATTTTTATTTATTTAAGTTACCTGAAAGGCAGAGAGAAAGAGAGAGAGAGAGAATGAGAGAGAACCTTCCATCTGCTGGTTCACTCCCCAAATGCCTGCAACAGTCAGGGCTAGCCCAGGCCCAATCCAGGTCTGTCATGTGAGTGGCAGGGACTTAACTACCTACAGGTAGTCTCCCAGGTTATGCATTAGTAGAAAGCTGGAATGGAGATTGGGGGGTGGGACTCAAACCTAGGCACTCATAATGGGATGTGGGCGTCCCAAGTGGCATCTTAACTGCTGTACCAAATGCCTGTCTTGCCTACAGATATTAAAAAAGAATACTGATGATAGGGTCTCACTGAAGATCAATTAAATCCAAGCCTTTCAGCCTCATACCATTTAAAGCTCCTTTGGACATTCTAATGCTTGGTAAGGATTGAGAACCAACTACCTAAACTCTTGCATGAACATAAATTTTAATTATGCCTCCAAATAGTGTTTTTTTTCCTTGACAAGGTGAAAATGGTCATTAACTTTCATTAAACTTTCAGGAGTGAAATATAACATCATATTTTCTGAATTTGTGGAAGTGCTCTTACCATATACCATAGAATTGCCCCTTCTGTGCCTCTAACACCAGTTAAGTAGATAGATAGAGCCGGAAGTATCCAGGCTTGCCAGGCCAGAACTCATCTCAAGGGAGAGGATGAGTTTTCTGCATTATTGAGAGCAGAGGCAGCACACTCTGAATGGATCTCAAGTTAATAGACTACTTAGAAGAAGTTAAGTTCCTGGAATGAGGTGCCACTGGCTGAATAGGTCTGTGTTATTTCTTTGGGAGCTTAGATTCTTGGCATCTTCTGGAAATCTTTGTACTGTTCCAAATCTAAGGGAGTGCTGTTCAAAGTTTAAAACCATTTTTCTACCCAGAATGATATTTTCAAATGAAATTCCACACAGAAGCCGGTTATAGAGTTGGATAAAACTGTAGTTGCTTTAGTTGAGGCAGAGTATGGGGCATCCCCACTCCTGGATTTTGGCTCCTCCCGAACTGCCCTGAGGTACTTCTGAATTGTTTTTCCCCAGGAACACAGATTGCAATCACATTAGGATGAAAACAGTAATAGCAAAGGTGAGGGAACAAAAGATAACATTAGAAGAGTCATTAGTTATTTTGTCCAATAGAATGACAAGGACACTCTTTTTTAGTCAAAGTTATAGAAACCTACATGTTATAGAAACTTCTCAGAACTCTGAGAAGTGTAGAAGCAGCATCAAGGAAAGGAGACAAGAGCAAGGAAAAAAAAGAGAGAGTAAACAAAATAGTAATAAAAGAAACTAACATAAGAGTGGGAATAAGAGAGGGAAGAGATGTGCAATTTGGGACATGCTCAAGCTGACTTACCTCAAACAGTAGAGTTAGAAACATACCAGGGGACTCCAATTTAATCCCATCAAGGTGGCATGTACCAATGCCATCTCACTAGTCCAAGTGATCAATTTCAGTTCACAATTGATCATAATGAAAGGACTAAGAGTCAAAGGGAGCACATAAACAAGTCTAGTACCTGCTAATACTAACCGATAGAATAAATAAAGGGGAGAGTGATCCAACATGGGAAGCGAGATACTCAGCAGACTCATAGAATGGCGGATGTCCTAAACAGCACTTTGGCCTCAGAATCAGCCCTAAAGGCATTCGGATCTGGCTGAAAAGCCCATGAGAGTATTTCAGGCATGGAAAGCCAAGACACTCTGGCAAAAAAAAAAAAATAATAATAAAAAAAATAAAAAAAAACCTAAATGAAAGATCTCTGTGAGTGAGATCCCGGTGGAAAGAACAGGTCTTCAAAGAAGGAGGTACCTTTCTCTGAAGGGAGGAGAGAACCTCCACTTTGACTATGACCTTGTCTAAACAAGATAAGAGTTGGAGAACTCAAGGGGCTTCCATAGCCTTGGAAACTCATGACTGGTGCATAGGGAGATTACTGATGCCATAAACAGGAGTGTCAATTTGTAAAGTCAACAACAGGAGTCACTGTGCACTTACTCCTCATGTAGGATCTCTGTCCTTAATGTGCTGTACATTGAGGCTTAATGCTATAACGAGTACTCAAACAGTATATTTCACTTTGTGTTTCTATGGGGGTGCAAACTGTTGAAAGCTTTACTTAATGTATACTAAACTGATCTTCTGTAAAAAAAAAAAAAAAAAAAAAAAAAGAAGAAATTAGCAATTCCCAACTTGACTCTCACTGGGATTAAACATGACAATAGGTCTGATCTGATTTCATCATCATTTAAAAAATCATCTATTATTTTTCACTTTATGTTTCTGTGTGGGAGCAAACTGTTGAAATTTTTACTTAATGTATGCTAAACTTATCTTCTGTATATAAAGAGAATTGAAAATAAATCCTCATGTGAATGGAAGGGGAGAGGGAATGGGAAAGGGGAGGGTTGCGGGTGGGAGGGACGTTATGGGGGGGAAGCCATTGTAATCCACAAGCCGTACTTTGGAAATTTATATTCATTAAATAAAAGTTAAAAAAAAAAGAAACATACCAGGGGATTTGAATTCAATCCCATCGAGGTGGCATGTACCAATGCCATCTCACTAGTCCCAGTGATCAATTTCTGTTCATAATTGGTTGTAATGATAGGACTAAGAACCAAAGGGATCACATAAACAAGAATAGTGTCTGCAAATACTAGCTGATAGAATCAAAAAGGGAGAGAATGATCCAACATGGGAAGTGAGATACACAGCAGCCCCATAGAATGGCAAATGTCCTAACAGCACTCTGGCCTCATAATCAGTCCTTAAGGCATGCGGATCTGGCTGAAATGCCCATGAAACTATTTCAGGCATGGAAAGCCAAGACACTCTGGGGGAAAAAAAAAACTAAATGAAAGATCTCCACAAGTGAGATCCCAGTGGAAAGAATGGATCATTAAAGAAGGAGGTACCTTTCTCTGAAGGGAGGAAAGAACTTCCACTTTGACCATGGCCTTGTCTAAATATGATCAGAGTCAGTGAACTCAGGGGGCTTCCATAGCCTTGGCAGCTCATGACAAGAGCCTAGGGTGATTACTGATGGCATAAACAAGAGTGTCAATTTGTTAAGTCAACAACAGGAGTCACTGTGCACTTACTCCTCATGTAGGATCCCTGTCCTTAGTGTGCTGTACATTGTGATTTAATGCTATAACTAGTACTCAAACAGTATTTTTCACTTTATGTTTCTGTGTGGGAGCAAACTGTTGAAATCTTTACTTAATGTATGCTAAACTGATCTTCTGTATATAAAGAAAATCGAAAATGAATCTTGATGTGAATGGAACGGGAGAGGGAGTGGATAAGGGGAGGGTTGCGGGTTGGAGGGACGTTATGGGGGGGAAGCCATTGTAATCCATATTCTGTACTTTGGAAATTTATATTCATTAAATAAAAGTTAAAAAAATAAAAGAAACTGAGATCTTCTAGATTGAATTATAAGGGCTAGATAGAGGTGGGAGGAGATAGAGAAACTAATCAATTAATAGCTGACAGCTAAACCAACAAAAGGCCATTTCCCAGTCCTGAATGTATGTGAAACCTTGATTCAAATCCCATCATAGCTGACCCACCAGGGCGACTGAGCCCTATTTACATATGTACCTTCTGGTCAATTAACTTCAACAAATCCAGGAACAACAAGCAATTCCTTTTATGGACTGCTCTCCTCTCCCAACACTTCCCCCACTTCATGTTATCCTGTCGTATATCCACTGTAGACTCAGTGTAAACAACTTGCATTTTCCTTCCTCCAATTTTTGTTATAAAAACACTGTTAGCTGTAGGTCGAGTGGACATCTTTCCAACTGCTTTTTAGCCTCACTGCTGGTAATTTTGGAGACTTGTCACAGGCCCTGCTCCTTTTTCTTGCTGATATCCATAAAGGCGCAATAATTTTTTTTTTTTTAACAGGCAGAGTTAGACAGTGAAAGAGAGAGTGACAGAGAGAAAGGTCTTCGTTTTTCCATTGGTTCACCCCCCAAGTGGCTGCAACGGCCGGCGCACCATGCTGATCTGAAGCCAGGAGCCAGGTGCTTCTCCTGCTCTCCCTTGTGGGTGCAGGGCACAAGGACCTGGGCCATCCTCCACTGCCCTCCCAGGCCACAGCAGAGAGCTGGCCTGTAAGAGGAGCAACAGAATCTGGTGCCCCAACCGGGATTAGAACCCAGGGTGCTGGCGCTGCAGGTGGAGGATTAGCCTAGTGAGCCGTGGTGCCAGCCATAATTTTTTTTTTATTTCAGAGATCCATCAGTCCCCAGAGTTTTGGTTTAACAATAGTAAATTAAAAAATCATGTTGTAGAAGAAAAAGTTGAAAGAATCACAATGTTTAGCCTTGAGAGAAAAACTGTCCTGTTTTCAATTATTTCTAAGATTGTCCCATATAAGTAGGAATGAAATAATTCTGTGTGGTCAAAGGAGTGTTCTTCCCCTGTTAGTATTTAATCTTTATTCTAGATTCTTTTCCTTACAGAGATAAGAATTCAAAGCAGAGGCATAAATGCAGTGCATAAATTAGTGTAGGATTTAGTTGAGAGAGATACAGTGAATATACATTCACTTGTGAGTATAGGCCACTCCACAGAGATGTGTTTTATGCATGGACCAGATAGTTGCCTATGAGGAGAGTGTGAGGAGGACTGAGAAGGATCCAAAGCCTGGTCCCAGAGCCAAGAGCAAAAGAAGGGCTACTCCTCCCATTATCAAATCTTTTTCATGAGATGGGGGTGGTGCCCTAATTGATATACAAATGGAGTGCAGGTTACTATTGGTAAGGCTTTCTGGGACTTTGATGATGCCTCCACATGGAGTTTAACTTCCACATAGCCATCATGGTATCTCCTCCTTCCTGGTCCTGGATGAGACACAGGTGCATCCTAAGAAAGTGGGCATACTAGATTAACAAGTAGTGGGTGGAGTTACAATGCAGGGCTGACAGAAATTGTGATTCCAGCTCACTTATACCCACCTAATCTTCCTACCTACTCCCTCCATTTCTACCATTGGGTGGGTGGCAGTTTGAGGGAAAGAGCTTTGGGCTAAATTTAAGAAATAAGCTTCTAATATTATAATGCACTGCATAAGGAATTAGCAAGTGCCAAGTCCCTGGAAATGTTCAACCATTGACTTTATGACAGTCACTGATTTATTTTTTCTTTTCCTTTCCCTTTTTCATGTTAAAGAAAAACATTATTCATGACATATGTTAAAGAAGGGCAAAACAGACTTTATTTGAGACATCATGATGGGTATTAGAATTATTGTAATAAAATTTTGGAGTAGTAGAGAGAGACTGAACTCAAGTCCCCAAACAACAAAGCGAAGTGAGACTCCATAGCCAAGGAACAGGGTGGGGATGAGTGCATGACAGATGACTGTGAGGAAGCATCAAGGCAAAGGGGATTCTGACTAAACCAGATTTGGCAGGATTCTTGCTGAAAGCAGGCCAGGGTAACCAGGTATAATATTCAGGCAGGTGGAGGATGAGAAAAAAAATTTTTTTATAAAGATTTATTTATTTGCTTGAGAGGCAGACTTACACAGAGACAGAGGCAGAGAAACACACACATACAGAGAGAGAGAGAGAGAGAGAGAGGGAGAGATATTCCATCTGCTTGTTCATTCCACAGATGGCTGCAACAGCCCGAGCTGGGCTGATCTATAGCCTGGAGCCGGAGCCAGGAGCCAGGAGCCAGGAGCTCCTTCCAGTTCTCTAAAGTGGGTGCAGGGGCCCAAGCAACTAGGCCATCTTCTACTGTTTTCCCAGGCCATAGCAGAGAGCTGGATTGGAAGTGGAGCAGCCAGGTCTCAAACCAGCTCCCATATAGGATGCCAGCACTACAGGTGGCAGCTTACCCACTATACCACAGTGCCAGCCCCAGGACGAGGAATTTGATTGGTTATTGAGGGTTATCAGATATGAAGAATGGGGGATTCTGCTAAACTGACTTGGCTGGATTCTTGCTGGAAGTGACTGCAAGGAAGGGCATGGAAGCCCAAGGGCAGGGCTGATTAAAAAGAGCTGAGAAGAGCCTGACAGGAGAGAATCTTTGTCATTCACACACTTGATTTGAATACTCACATTAGCTTAGCAAAAGTATAACTTTTATCAAATAAAATTAAAATTTGAGTACGTAATATATATCCCACGAGTGATTCCTAACTACAGTGTTAACAGAGATTTATTATAGTTAGCTGTGAAACTGATTTCTATTAATAAATTACTAAAGTTTGCAGATGATTTGCTTTAAAACTAGTGATAAATTATAGTGGATTCAATGTTGTACCTATATCAGCATCACTTTCGTTGTTCTGTATTCTGTGATACATATTTGAGTGGTAGAAAGGTACAAGTTATTAGCCAAAGTGTCTAAAGTTAATTATAACCTATGCCGTATCAAATTTAAGTAATGGCCTGAAGTGACTGAAACTGATCCACCATGGAAAAGTGTGGCAAAATATAAATCATCACATTCATGTGTTTTGCCTCTGTTTTACTTTCTTGAAAACATTTTTGTCTCTTCAAATTCTTGAGACCCCTGTGGGTGTGTGTCCTCCATGTCAATGTCATCTGTCATGAATGACTACTTGGACAAGATCTGAAGGGTTCTTGCTGCCATCAGGCTAGGAGCTGTGGCAAGGTTGACAGAGCTTTGGAACAGGACACACCTCCACGTGATGATGTGGGCACTGCCATTTCCTGACTCTGCCACCTCAAGCAGGTCATTTAACCTTCTTGAGCGATAGCTCTCTTAGCTGCAAAAAGGGGACATAAACTTCATTATAGGGCTAGCAGGAGGGCTACAGCTTATGACAGTTGTTGCCCTTATATGCAGCATCTGAGCAGAGCTAGAGGTCGCATCCTATTAAACCCAGTTCAGATCTTCTCTGGTAATATCAGAGCACACTCGGTTCTGGGAAATAAGCAATTGCATTTAAAATTGACTATTTTTGAGCAACTTTATGTGGAAATGTTGTTTTCTGGGTGACTGAATGTTATCTTGTTAGTTTATTTATTTTGTTGTAGGGCAAATGTCTGATTTCCTAAGCATACACACCTAAACATGTATGACTGATGTGGCTGTCAAGAAGTTATCAGCGGCACATACAACTGCTGAGAATATTCTTTGGATTTTTTTTCCATCATAATTTTTGATCTTTGGCTCTATGCTGAACAGTGGCTCATGATCCTGGGCCTATTTGGTAAGATTTGCAAATAATGAGCTGATTTTGAAAAGATTTGACTATTTTTACATGCACAGATTTTATGTATTTCTATAAAATTAGCTGACATGAGCAGGCCTCCCTAGACTGTGATTACAAGGTGGGAAATACATTCAAATCCATTTTACCTAATCCTTTTGTGCCCTAACAATGTGGCTGGAACAATAAAGGAAATGTACAGAGTGCCAAGAATGCCCTTTACAAATGAAAAATTTCATTACTTGGAAATTTTAACCGCATGTTTAGCTGCCGTTTGCAGAGGATAAGGTGATATTCTATAGGGGAAAGAAGTATTTTTAGAACTCCAGGGAGAATTATTTGAGAGTCACAGGCTGAGCTGAGGAGTGCAAAGCTATTTCATTACTAATTTCAGAGACTATTGAATGGATGCCTCTTGGCATCTGATAATTATTTGTGTATCATTTATCTATTTCCCTGTCACCATCTTGCCTGTTAGGGTAGTATTTGGACTCTGACATGATGTTTTAAAGGACATTTATTTAAAAACTCAACTCAGCTCATCTGGCCAATGTAATATTGGAAATAAAATCTAATTTTTTTCTTGCCTATGAAGTCATGGTAAAACTTACTCATTAAGTGGAATTTGGAGACTGTTTTCTCCAAGTGACATCTCTGTGAAAAGTCATCCTCTGATGATGAAAGGATAACAAGTGTTTGAGGCAGATGCTCACATAGAACACCACCTCATGTGTTCCTGCAGTGGTTGGGCTCCTTCTTCTTTGTCCCTTCCTCCCCCAATCAATAAGCTAACTGCAGTGGAGATAATAAGTGAGGGCCTGTGACAAAGGCCAAAGGCTCTGAGGTCTGTTGCGTGAATGATTTATACATTATAGAAGATGTTTATAATGCTTCTGTCAAGTCAAAGACACTGATAACCACAGTAGTGAGGAAGATTGCCTGAGGGACAGGGTCATTACTCAGGATATGATTGCTTTGTTCTTTGATTTAATAATTCATTTTGCAGAAAATCAGCCATGTTATACTACCCTAGAGATTCTGCTCCATATGTGTCAAAACTGACTTTGTGAGACAGATGCAGTTGATGAAAAGTCAGTGGCTATCAGAAATATTTTCTATATAATAAGATACAGTGATTAGGACTGATAGATTTCTATATCCCTCAGATGTGCATCTACAGCCACAAATATGTAGCATTTTATAATTAGTTTAAAGGCAAGGTTTAATTATATATATTTTATGTCATATTGTTGTATCTGACCTTGGGACAAAGAGATATTCAAAATTCTATTATAATCTGCTTAGAAAAAACTGAGAAAACTAGCATCAAAAGTTCAGGTTGTAGGTCTAAAGCTGCACACAGGAGAAAACTCATGATCAAATGCTTGGAAATATTAAGAAGAATAAGTCAGATATTCAAGAAGCTAAGAAAAGAGTAAGAATACAACCTATGAAAGCTAGGGTAATATTCAGTTATTAATTGCAAAAACTTCCAAAAACATATTGCTTTAAACACTCTGGGACTTGATTCATCTAACAAACATTTAATAGTTTAACTCCAACCTACTATTCATACATACACAAACACAAATACATTTATTATTAAAAAAGAGGCAAGACAAAGTTATTTTGGTTTTTTCAAACATTGTTGAGCCCTATTTGAAACTGTGAAGATAGATAACACTTCACACATGGAAGAGGGTATTCTGTTTTTGGTCATACCTCCTTTTATTTCCTAGACATTCAATTTGTCTCCTAAAAAGAAGCAGTTTTTTAAAAAAACTTTAAAAAGGATAATACAAATATTCTCTTGGTAGCATGCTATGATGCTATTTTAACCCTTATTTTTCTTCCTTAACAATGTATCTTGGAAGAAAATTCTGAACAGTACAGAAAAAGCCTTGTACTATCTGGCTGCATAATAATGAAAGGACTAAGAGTCAAAGGGAGCACATAAACAAGTCTAGTACCTGCTAACACTAACCGATAGAATAAATAAAGGGGAGAGTGATCCAACATGGGAAGTGAGATACTCAGCAGACTCATAGAATGGCAGATGTCCTAAATAGCACTCTGGCCTCAGAATCAGCCCTAAAGGCATTCGGATCTGGCTGAAAAGCCCATGAGAGTATTTCAGGCATGGAAAGCCAAGACACTCTGGCAAAAGATCTCTGTGAGTGAGATCCCAGTGGAAAGAACAGGTCATCAAAGAAGGAGGTACCTTTCTCTGAAGGGAGGAGAGAACCTCCACTTTGACTATGAGCTTGTCTAAACAAGATAAGAATCGGAGAACTCAGAGGGCTTCCATAGCCTTGGAAACTCATGACTGGAGCATAGGGAGATTACTGATGCCATAGACAGGAGTGTCAATTGGTAAAGTCAACAACAGGAGTCACTGTGCACTTACTCCTCATGTAGGATCTCTGTCCTTAATGTGCTGTGCATTGAGATTTAATGCTATAACGAGTACTCAAACAATATATTTCACTTTGTGTTTCTATGGGGGTGCAAACTGTTGAAATCTTTACTTAATGCATACTAAACTGATGCTCTGTAAAAAAAAAAAAAAAAAAAAAAAAGAAATTATCAACTCCCAACTTGACTCTCACTGGGATTAAACATGACAATAGGTCTGATCTGATTTCAGCATCATTTAAAAAAAATCATCTATTATTTTTCACTTTATGTTTCTGTGTGGGAGCAAACTGTTGAAATCCTTACTTAATGTATACTAAGCTGATCTTCTGTATATTAAGATAATCGAAAATGAATCTTGATGTGAATGGAAGGGGAGAGGGAGTGGGAAAGGGGAGGGTTGTGGGTGGGAGGGACGGTATCGGGGGGAAGCCATTGTAATCCATAAATCGTACTTTGGAAATTTATATCCATTAAATAAAAGTTAAAAAAAAAATCTCTGCTCTGTAGACAAAGTTTGTTGTCATTACTCTCCTTTATTGTACTTACTTGCTTTCCTCTATGATTTAAAATATGCTTGTTTAATTAAACATTATTTTGTTTTTGAAAGATTGGGAGTATGTCAATTTTAGATTAATTTATAAACATCTGACATCTTTGAGATGCTGGGTCTTCCAAGTCAAGTACATCATTTATCTTCCATTTGTTAAAGGCTTCTTAATCTCAATGAATATTTTATAAGTTTTTTTTTTTTTGCTGTATGTGTTATACACTTATTAAATTTGCTCCCACATACATTTCTTCTGTTACAACTTTAAGTTTTTATTTCCATTATAGTTCTTAACTGATTGTTATTTGACCACGTGGAGGCTATTGATAACTAGTTTTGAACCTAGCTACCTTACAGATTATTTTATTTTTTATGATGGCTTTCCTATACTTTTTGGTTCTCCAGCTAAAAATTATTTTATTGTTTATTTATTTATTTAAGAGAGGGGGAAGAGAGAGAGAGAGAATGAGCAAGCTCCCCTCTGCTGCTTCAATCCCCAAATGTCCTCAACAGCTAGCGTTGGGTCAGATCAATCCAGGTCTCCCACATGAGTGGCAGGAACTCAACCTCTTGAGACAACACTGCCTCCTTTGGTCTGCATTATCAGGAAGCTGGAATTGGAAGTGGAACTAGGATTACAATTCAGATATTCTGTTATTGTTTGGAGGCATCCCAAGGAGAACTTAACCAGTAGGGCAAATGTCTGATTTCCTAAGTATACAGTTTTATTTTTGGTAATTAATATTTATTTTACCTTGTTCCTTGCAATTTATGTATTATATACCCCTCATGTCTAATTGAATTGACTTATTACTTAACAATATTTAAAACTGATGATCATAGTAGAAATTCTTGTCATTGACATTTTTCTGAGTGTATTGTGGGGAGAGTTATGAAAGTATGTGTAAATCTTCTGATTGTATGAGATACTCCCAGTTGGGAAATACCACAGTAACAATGGTGGTAGCTATACAAATGGACAACTGGGATTGCAAACAAGCCATGTAGTATCCATGGAAAGCAGTGTAAAATGTTAGTTTGGGGTCAGGAGATGAAAAGAGGTGCTTAACTTGAACTTGAAATGAATAGAAGCAGACATGCTTAAAGAGATTCTAGCACCCTATACTACCACCAGATGGCTGGTAAAAAAAAAAAAAACCATTGATGTTTGATACTTCACTGTGGGTTGCTCTGGTACTTTCAGATGTCATAATGGTCATATCAGGGCATATCAGGGCCTGGCTCATGGTGGTGTACCTGCTAATGCCTTCTTTAGGGCCTACTGCAGCCTTACCATCAGGGACTGTTTTGATTACACAGGGATTATATTACTAGTCCTTTTCAATATGCTGTTTTACAACAATTTTAAATTTTTGTGGATTTCTCACTATTGCAAAGGCTGAGACATAGAAAAGACTAAAATCTCATAAGAGCTATCTTGCCATCATCACATAGATGACATTATTCTTGTTGTTAGGACTGTGAACAGCATATTATGTGTCCCAGATGAATAGTCAAATATGTGAGGAACTAGAGATTGAAGATGAACATGGTAAGAATCAATGGCTACCTAACTGATTGTTGTTCTTGGGAATCATATGGGCTGTTGCTCAAAGTCGATTGACTGAGAGAAAACTAGTGACTCACTATACTCCAAGAGATCAAGTTTTGCACATGGTGAGCTTGTTCAGTATTGGATGCTCTTCTTACCTCGTATAGGGAACTTGCTCAGCCCCAAACATTAGATTACTTGAAAGGCATCTCATTGCTCAAACACATGCCCTAGAAATTCTCCTCCAATCTGCACAGACCGCTTCAGACTCTGGCCAGGGACCTGAGTTACATATTTCAGTGACTGAAATTTTGGCATAATAAAACCTGTGGGAAAAATAAGTGGTCACTAAGCAATGGCACCTTTTGAAATTTGTTCATAGCACTTTGCTTGCACCACAACCTCTTATGCTTGTTGGTGGGTGCTGGTAAGTAGTGAGAGAGTAATCCAGCCAGACCATGTGTGTATATGCCCTGCTTTCCCTAGCAAGGGATGAATCCCAAATGAAAACAACAAAATGGTTGCCCAAGAAGTTTTAATTTGCAAGTGAAAACAATATAGCCATGAAAGAGGTTAGCCAGGTATTGAAGGTGTTTCAACCATATAGGAAAAGTATTTAGTTACAGTTGTTTTTGGAGGCAAGGCCAACGGTCAGGACCTTAGCTTCTTTGGTACCCCCAGGTTCCTGAGGATGGCTGGTTCTTGTCATAGGATGCATCTAAGATAAAGGCAATTCATGTACAGTGGGTTGCCAAACCTGTGCAAAGATTAATCTTCTTATCTGTGATTGGATAAGTACAGTTTGTTTAGTGGGTAAAGATGAGGGCTATGGTGCCTGCTCTGGGAAGCAGAACTCCAAATAAATCTTGTTAATGTTTTTATAGGTTCCAGGACAAACATTCTTTTTGTCTTATTCTTGACTTTAATAGTATTACCTTAATCTTGTAATGTTGACTTTGGGATAGAAATAGAATTATACATACTTAATTGATATAATATGAATAAATATAATAAATAATATATTTGGGAGAAATATTCATCTATTTCTATTTTAGCATACAGGATAACTATCACATAACTTTCCTGCTTGGATATTTTAATATGGTGAATTATAACACACCTGGCATTTCTGGATTAAATTCTACTTGATTTTCATTTTCATTCATTTGCATATAAAGGTATATAAGCTTACCTTAAAGTGTCTTCCACAGAATAATTATTTACATGCTTTTAACCCATTCCTTATTTTTTTTCTTTATATTAAATTTCAGTTTGTGGGATGTTATATGCATTGCTCCACATGGCCATTTATTTCATTAAACCAATCATCACTAACCATGTCTCTTGATCAGTGATTGGATTAGGAATGGGTACAAAATGCATTAGTCTGCTAAGAAGGCATTCTTGCCAGCCTATCTCATGTAGTCACAAGAGAGTGGAAAAGGATGTAATCTAAGAGGATAAAACTGGAGGCCCATGAGGACAAAGAACAAGAGAAACCTTTCCAGCAAGCAGACCAACTGATCTTACTTGATTTTCTGTTAGAGTGCTAATGTATTCTATTACACTCTTGCTAACATTATATGTACCTTTTATATACCTCTTTGGTTACACTTGTTTTTATTTTTATTTGGCTTTCCGATGATACTTGAACTCCTTGAAGTCATGGGATTTATTTTAATGTTTATCTCCCGAAGACAATACATGTCACCTTGGCTGCTCTGTGGTTGTATGGTTGATTGTTCTGTGAGTGTATCTGTGGCCTATGTGACTGTTCATTCTAGTGTCCTGTAATAATCCATTAAGATATTGTGCTTTTTGACCCTTTTCTGTAGTTTGGATAACAGGAACTTCATAAGACTTAATAATGACATATTTCCTTTATAGCCAGTCTAATTCTTTTTTTAAAAAAGTTTATTTTAAAGATTTACTTATTTATTTGAAAATCAGAGTTACAAAGAGAGGTCTTTGATTTGCTGATTCACTCCCCAGATGGCTGCAATGGCCAGTGCTGGGCCAGGCTGAAGCCAGGATCCAGGAACTTCTTATATGTCTCCCACATGTCTAGCAGGGGCCCAAACACTTAGGCCATCTTCAGCAGATTTCCCAGGTGCATTAATAGGGAGCCGGATTGGAAATGGTGCCGCTGGGACACGAACAGATGGTATTCCATTGTTTCAGGTGGCGGTTTTACCCACTACGCCACAAAGCCAGCACCCCAATTCTTTTTTTTAGTTTATTTTTAATCATTTATTAAAGACATTTATTTATTTGAAAGGCAGCGTTAGAGAGAGAGAGAGATATTGATTTTCTATCTGCCCCTTCATTCCACAAATGGCAGCAATGGCCGGAAATTGGGCTGATCTGAAGCCAGAAGCCAGGAGCCTCCTCCAGGTCTCACACATGTGTGCAAGGGTTCAACACATGGGCTCTCCTCCACTGCCCTTCTAGGCCACCAGCAGGGAGCTGAATTAGAAGTGGAGCAGCTGGGAATTGAACTAGTGCCCACATAGGATGCCAGCGCCACAGGCAGCAACTTCACTGGTCACACCACAGTGCCAGCCCTGAGTTCCCCAATTCTTATGAAATAAAATTTCACTGTGTGGTGAGTCATGCACCCTGTAGTTCTTTTCAGGTAGTTCTCTGGAGGATATCTGCCTGGGTACTTATGTTGAAAATGTGAGACGTCTACTAACTATACAAACAACAAAATCTTTAAAAAAAGAAATTTTTACTTTGCCTGAATCAGAGCCTAGAATTTGTTAGTTTCCTGTGTTATGAATGAGAATCCACTAGATGGTACTATTTCACAAGTGATCCTACTTAGACCAAAACACTGACATTTTCTTGCCCATTAGACAATTGCTTACTGAAACATTTTGTTTCCCAACTGAAATTACCCCAACTTGATTAATAATGTCACTTGGTCCAGAATGAGGAAGTAATTGTTACTATTAAGATTTATAGTAAGCTCCTTGCAAAACAAATTGTAAGGTTGTCAATGAGCAGTCTTCTAGTAGTTTGTGTGCATAGAAAATTGTGAACCACCGCATACTGTATTTGGAAACAGAACTTTCAGATGGACATTTTGGTACTTATGAGGACTTTGCATTTGGTGTACATTTGAAATTTCCTACTTTGTTGATGGCAGTTTTTTAAACTATTCGGTGTTTACAAAGTTTTGTAAGGAAATCAATCATAAATCTGGGAAAATCTAAATATTTTCTGTGGTATTCATGTTATGATCTGCCTTGGAATTGACACCACTAGAAAATAAGCATTTTGGTATTTAAGTATTTTTGGAAGTAAATCAAGCTGAATCTGTTTTGTTTAGAATTCATTTTATAGTTTCATTATAACAGAGTCTCCAAACCACAAAGTAATGCATATAGGGGATTCAAAGGCTTACATGTAAAGGTAATTCTATACTTATAATAATAGAAGTAGCAGTTACACATGTCAGTGACTAAAGTCACTATAATTGTATATGTGATGGAAAATGTACCAGAGGTGACAGATATTAGAGTAAGCCAACATTATATTTTTTCTTTAAGCTCTTTAATCACTTGAACCCAGGAGTTCTTTTTTTTAAAGATTTATTTTTATATATATATATATATATTTATTTATTTATTTTTTGACAGGCAGAGTTAGACAGTGAGAGAGAGAGAGAGACAGAGAGAAAGGTCTTCCTTCCATTATTTGTTTGAGAGACAGAGTTACAGACAGAGAGGGGGAGAGACCGAAAGATCTTCCATGTGCTGATTCACTCCACAAATGACCGCAATAGCAGGAGCTGGGCTGATCTGAAGCCCTAAGCTAGGAGCTTCTTCCAGATCTCCCACGTGGGAGCCGGGGCCCAAGCACTTGGACCATCTTTTGCTTCTTTCACAGACCATAGTAGAGAGCTGGATCAGAAGAAGAGCAGCAAAGATACAAACTGGCATCCATGTGGGATGCCAGTGCCACAGGTGGAGGCTTAACCCACTAGTCACATCACCAGCCCCAAACCCAGGGGTTCCTCCTAACTTGTTCCATGGACTCCTTGAATATTCATGGATAGAAAACCTGGGTCTGGGAACTTTGGGAAAATTACATCTAATTGAAATTTTCTTTAATTACAAATGTAGACCAAAAAACTGTGGAAGCATTATTAGTGCTTGTGCTTTTGACATCAGCAGAAATCGCAGATATTTTCACATCACATTACATTTCTTACAGCATCTTGAAATGTCTTTCTTTTTCATCACTACTTTAAAGTCAAGGTATAAATAGACTCTTGGTTGAATTTGCTTATTGATATGTTAATAAAGAAATTGTGTTACTGTGTAATAATTTAGAATGAGTTTGATTACCATACTTCAGTGTAACTATTTTCCTAATAATGCTACACATTTTATGAATTAAGAAACATTATTCTGATAATAGTTCATAAGTTTTATATCAGACCACCAAAGGGATCCACAATACAATAATGTTCAGAAACTCTGAGTTTTGTTTTGAGATAGAACATTCTGGCTGAGCTAAGCACTGCCTCTATTCCTTAAAAAAAAAGGTGGTTTTCCTTAGACGGTACCATTTAAGGGCATGAATGCCCTAGAGGGTGGATAACCTTGAATAGATTCTATGATTATTTTCCATTTAGCTATAGGGGTGAGTTTAAAAGTGTGTCTATTTCAAATAAGGTAATAGTCAGGATTTCCAAATTTATCAGAAAACAAAACTTTTAAAATGCAGAGTGTCGCTCCCCCTCTTCGTGGAGGAACGACACAGGACCCTGCGCTGTTCTTTTGTCTGCTCGGCCCTCCCCGGGTTTGCTGCTGGTTCTTCCCGGGTTGGCTACCATCCCTTCCACCTCCGTGGAAGGGCGGTTCCCCCTGCCACTTTCCCCACTTCCGCGGGGGAGCGGCACACCACCGGCCGGCTCTCTCAGGGGCTGCACAGGTGTTCCTTCAGATGTTCCCCTTAGATGTTCCTGGTGCATGCCGTCTCTCTCCTCCTTTATAGTCCTCCTCCGCCAATCCCAACTCTGCTACCCACACGCCGAGTACGCTGCTCTCCTCCAATCAGGAGCAGGATCAGCTCCTGCAGGTCATCACTCAAGTTGGCGAGAGGCAGCTGCGTAGAAGCTGTTTACTTCTCTCCCAGCGCCATATTGTGGGAGAGCAGATGCATAGAATAAGTCTTAATTCGAGTAACTTAGTCTAGTCCGAGTTGCTCCCCACAGCAGAGTAGTTTTTCAACTTTCTGTAGCAAGTGAGACTAACAATTGGACTAAATAGGTAGGCAATTTTGTTTCTTAGTACCTCCCCCACCCCTAGAACAATTTGAAGATTGAGGAACTTGAGTGATGCTAACTTCTTAATTAACTCATAGGTACAGGTAACCTTGAGAAGTTAAGAAATGTTTAGAAAACATCAAGAAAACTTCTACCAAGAATAAAATAAAAAGTTTGTGCAGTAAAATATAATACAGTTTCTTAAAAATACAGAAGGAAACTGAAAACACTAATCTATAACCAATTAAACTAGTCATTTCAAGTTACTTCACTTTTGAGGACTCATCAGTAAATATTGCACCAGCAGACACACTCCTGATAGACATTGTAATGATTATTTGTGACTAATACCTTAAATGTGTGTTTCATCACACACTGCCCACATCTCATTCCAATTAAACTATGAACCTTGGCAAAGGTATGTGACAAATATGTCCAAGGTGTCCTTTCTATTTCCTGGTAGAAATTCCAGTTTAGATTTAACAGTGTATTAGAAGGGAACCTTAAGAACTTATGGGAGTTGTTGGAGGAAGGAAGGGAGATTTAAGAGTTGTCTACTCAGCAGAGAAAACTGAATTTCTTTATTCCTTGATCTTATAAAGGCTTTTACATTTTATTTGTGAAATGTGAGTGATTGTTCAAAGAAAGGCTTATGGTGCTAAGTTCTCATTTTACACAGTTCACCAGTAGGGAAGTTAGAACTTCTGGGTGTGGAGTTAGTGGCTTCAATCCAGAAGGATTTGTTGCTGTAGGAATCCAGGCATGAATGCATTAGGGCAAGGTTGAGCCCGTTTTACTGTAGAGGCCTCCTGTGAACTTCTCATGTGGAAAATGACCAGGCTTGCTGCAAGGGCCATAAATGCTCTCCCCTAGCTCAACTGTTGACTCATACTATGGGTATCTTTCTGCCCCTTCATGTGCTTATTTTCATTTCTCACAGCAGCTTCTCTCCTCAGTGTCTCTCAGATACCCCTATTCTTCAAATAGTGCCCGTTAGAGTTAATAGTAACACATTTATTTCATTTGTCCTGTTCAGTTCTTAGACATCCTGCATTATGATGACCAGATAGGAGCTTTCTGTCTTTTACTCTCTTGTCAAATTACTTCCCAACCCCTGTTTGTTTTCTCTCTCTCTCTCTTTTTAAAGACAGAGCTACAGAGAGAAGGAGAGAGGGAAAGAGGGAGAGAAAGAGAGGCAGAGAGAGAGAGAGATCGATCTTCCATCCACTGGTTCACTCTCCAAATGTCTGCAACAAATGGGGCTAGGCCAGGCTAGAGGAAGGAGCTTCCTCTGGGTCTCCCACCTGGGCATGGGTGCAGGGCCCTAGGGACTTGGGCCATCTCACATTGCTTTCCCAGGTGCATTAGCAGGCAGCTGAACCAGCAGTGGAGCAGTCAGTGCCCATATGGGATTCTGGCACTGTAGGTCTTGGCTTAACCTGCTGCACCATAGCCCTGCCTACCTTGCACCCCACCTACCTAGTCATTTCTAACTTAGTATGGCATATAAACTATATAATAAGGCTAAAGACTAATGCAACTGATTTTCTACTGAAGCTTACAGATTTCAGTCTTAGCACAATACAGTTTTACCATGCATCATTTTCTCTTCATTAATCTCTTTTACCTTAAATTAGTATTAAATGCAGTGTGAGCCATCTTGATTGTCACCAAGATAGTAATGTTAATTCCTTAGATCCTTCAATGGCCCCCTACTTCCTGCTTCATCATCAATGATTTGGGTGCACTCAACACTTTATCAGTATCATTTCTCTCATATACCAAGATATACTTTCTTGTTCTCTCTGTACCTACTGCAAATCTATCCCTTATTTCATCTGTTAGTCATTCTTTGATTTTCTCCAATATTTCCCTTTGATAATACTCTAGAAACATAATATTACATTCCAGGCTTTAATCCACATCTTTATCAATTACTAGAAAAAAATTGTAGGTCATTAGCCCTCAACTGATTTGTGTATTTACATTTAATGTTAACATTTCTGTTACATAAAGATGAAGACTCATAATTGCAGACATTTCAGGAAAGAATTAAGCCACTTATCCTACCTGTGTTTGCATGGTGGCTTCTTTATATGCAGTTGGTTCTACCAATATTATATCAAACTACAAAGCTGATTTTGGAAGCTAGAGTTCTATTTTTTTTTTTTTTTTGACAGGCAGAGTGGACAGTGAGAGAGAGAGACAGAGAGAAAGGTCTTCCTTTGCTGTTGGTTCACCCTCCAATGGCCGCCGTGGCTGGTGCTCTGCGGCCGGCGCACTGCGCTGATCCGATGGCAGGAGCCAGGTGCTTCTCCTGGTCTCCCATGGGGTGCAGGGCCCAAGCACTTGGGCCATCCTCCACTGCACTCCCGGGCCACAGCAGAGAGCTGGCCTGGAAGAGGGGCAACCGGGACAGAATCCGGCGCCCTGACTGGGACTAGAACCCGGTGTGCCGGCGCCGCAGGTGGAGGATTAGCCTAGTGAGCTGCGGCGCTGGCCACTAGAGTTCTATTTTATGGGATTGGATTACAGACCACATACCCTGATTTGGGCAGTAACGAATCACTCTTTTCATGCATTCTTAATGTATAGTAGCTTTGTTACATCCAGTTACACAAATAGGTCAACAGGAGAAAGGGGATTTTGAAGTAGTTTTGATCAAGCATATAATTAAGGATAGTTCCATGACTTTCCTGCCCCAATATCAGATGAAAATGTATGGCCTTTCTTTAAGAAGGAATAATAAAGATAAGCCTGCCTCGAAAGTAGTTAAAATACAAAATTCTTCCTCAGTTTATTTTGACTTGTAGTAGTGTCTTTTTTTTTTTCCACTTAATGTGGCACTCCCTTGTGCATGGCGATACTTGTGGGACGGGTGCAGACCATCACAGGTGTCTTGGGCTCCATCTTGTGAATTGTGCATGAGCCACTGACTGCAGGACTTCTCCCTCCCACTCGTATCCCCAGCACCAAACCACCAGGAAAATTCATTCTCTCCTTTGGGACTGTTGCCTTAGTCAACAATGGACAGGTAATCCCAAGGAAATACATCTGTACACTGGAATCCTTCATGTCTTTGGATCAGGGATGAGTGGGACCCTTGTCTTGTCATCTCCTGCTAAGCATGCTGTGGGTGCGCTGACCGAAATGGGAGGCCACTGCCATGCCTCTTTGTTGGATACGGGTGTCTGCACTATCGTATGCATAACCCTGAATGTTCCTCACATACATCTTGTCCCCTGCTAGGGATGGAGGGTGGCAGCAATAGCTGGGTGTGGGTAGGGATTGGGTAGGGAAGTTGAACAGAGCCTGGAGCACTGGGTATCCATAAACCAGGCCCAAGGAGGCAGAACTTCCCCTGAGTCTAGGCTTCAAGCCATCCAGTACATGCTCCATTGCCTTATTGGACTTCACTTTCAAAAAGCAAATTTAAAGAGAACGTGATCAAGAATTTTAATAAGAATATTGTGGCACATTAAGCTCCAAGTGCAAGACTTTTATGAGTGAGTCCTTGGGCAACTGTAGTGATGACATACCTGTGAAGCTGGCCCTGCACACAATCCCTGTGTCTTGGCTATTAGGTATTATAGCATTTCAGATGCAGACAGAAAATAGAAGTGAAAATAGAAATGATAGCAAAACCTATCATGTGACTCCTTATGAATGGTTGTGCTGCATAGTTATTTTGTCTTTAAACTCTATTGTATCTAGTTTGGTGATATGCAGAAAGGTTATTTATTGAGCATTGACACCTCAAGGCAGTAAATTCACAACAGAATATAATCTAAGATTAAATACTACATTAATGCATCAATGAGCTTTTATTTAACCAGTACAATTTATACACTAAACACATATCTCAGTTTTACACATGTGTCTCCCAGATATGAAAACCTTTTTACAAAGGCCACAATTACCATGATCTTATTTTCAGTTTGCTAAGTGGCAACATTTGCATATAGAATCCACAAGGAGGAGCTCTGGGCTCATTAAAACATCAGGGTTTCTATCTCAAGGTGTATTCATGGAAAGTAGGATTATTTTGAAGTAATTAGTTCCAAGACAGAATTTTATCAGTTGCGTCTTTGGGGAGGGATAATATGTAAACACTTATTTAAAAATGTTATGGTAGGAAGGGACAAAAAATTCTGCATAAGTTAAATTAGGCAAGTGCAAATAAAACCAAAGTTTTTTCTGTACTCTGGGATTATTTGCTCTTTGATTGAGGAAGGTGTGGTGAATTTTTATCCATGTTAATAGATAGCAAGGAAAGAGTAGGATGATTCTGCTATTTACAACTAGGTCTGACAAATAGAGATATAAACAATGCAACTCTCAGAATCTGGTATTCTTCCAGGAGCATCTTTGGGGAAAATGCTATTGAGTTATGTTTCCATATATTAAGTTCTCACATCAGGAAAGCATGAATTAAGTTGCATCATGAGATGTATAAATATAATACATAGATAAATAGATAATGTATTGTAAACATAAGACAAAGCAAAAGAAATGAAAGCTTATAAGATTTACTGAATTGTATTCTTTGTTTTTCTGCCTCTGTCTGTCTTTATGAAGACACTTAGTCCTTTGAACCAGTTGGAGAAATAAAGAGTGAATGTCATATCTCCGTCAGGAATGTGCTGGGCAATGGCTGGTGTAACTCATAGGGTATAATTCTTCGAGTTTTCTTCTTGATTCTACAACCTGGCATTGGAATAAAAACTGTGAACTTTGTCAAAATTGGGCTGCTTAACTTGGCATGATTAAATTCTCAAGACATCATTGGTTTTCCACAGATGGATAATTTTTTTTTTTTAACCATTGTTGTGGGTTTGTAGAACTGAATTGGGAAGAAGTTGTATTGGTTGACTTTAGTACTTTCCAAAAAAAAAAAAAAAAAAATGTTTGGTTAGGCTCTTATGGCAAAAATCCAGAGGCCTTTCCTGACAAAATACCTATCATTGTGACACCAACCTTTTGCCTTGCCTTTTTTTTTTTAAAGATTTATTATTTATTGATTTAGAATGTAGAGTTACAGAGAGAGAAGAGACAGAAATACACACACACACACACACACAAAGAGAGAGAGAGAGAGAGAGAGAGAGAGAATCTTCCATCTACTGGTTTACTCCCAAGATGGCCACAATGGCCAGAGCTGGGCCAGGCCAAAACTAGGAGCCGGGAATTTCATCTGGATCTCCCATGTGGCCACCCTCTGATGCTTTCCTAGGCTCATCAGCAGGAAGTCAGATTGGAAATGGAGCAGCCAGGACCCCAAGCAGCAAGAGGCTTAACCTGTTATACTATAACATCAGCTCCTTGTTTTCATTTTTCATCATCTATCCTTCTATTGTGTATTTATTTTTTTTAATTTTTTATTTATTTTTTATTTATTTTTTATTTTTGACAGGCAGAGTGGACAGTGAGAGAGAGACACAGAGAGAAAGATCTTCCTTTTGCCATTGGTTCACCTTCCAATGGCCTCCGCGGCTGGCATGCTGTGGCCGACATACTGCGCCTATCCGAAGGCTCCTAGGAGCCAGGTGCTTCTCCTGGTCTCCCATGGGGTGCAGGGCCCAAGCACTTGGGCCATCCTCCACTGCACTCCCGGGCCACAGCAGAGAGCTGGCCTGGAAGAGGGGCAACCGGGACAGAATCTGGCACCCCGACCAGGACTAGAACCCGGTGTGCTGGCGCTGCAAGGCGGAGGATTAGCCTATTGAGCCACGGCGCCGGCCTTCTATTGTGTATTTATTGACAACTAATCTGTTACCCTCAGTACAATCATCACCCTAAAATGTATTTGTTATGCTTGTGAATCTCCAGAATGTAGAACTGGCACAGAGATTTGCTCAGTAATAATTTTAAAATGAATAAATGAATGCATATATAATGTACATGATTCACTTTATTATCTTTTTTTTTTTGTATTTGATCTCAAATTGATGTTATTTTAGTGTAATGCTGTTCCTACTTTGATATTGAAGTAGGGAAATTCTGATTGATGAATAGACTGATCCTTAAAGATTCCTGTATGGAGGGAATTTCGAATACCTATGAAAAATGTGGGTCTGAAGATAAGCAACATTGATATCACCCCAGTAATTTAAGAGCTGTTGAATCAGAATCTGCACAAAATGCCATGATAATTAAAACTTGAGAATGGGCAAATCCAAATAATTGGAGCTTTTAGCCAAACATAATTAGATTAGTAATTACGGCTTCCATTTTTTTTTCCCTGAGCAGAGCAAAAGATGAAAGAAATGAGGCTGCAGATGGGGATGAAATGGAGTTTTGCAATGCCCTTTCTTTGTCTTTATATTCTCCTGAATACCTGTAAATGTACTCTATTTTTTAAAACAATTTTATTTATGATATACAAATTTCATGTATTTCATATGTACAGATTTAGGAACACAGTGATACTTCTGACCTTGTAAATGTACTCTGCCCACACTTGTAAATGCACTCTAATTGTAAGTCTTTGTGTTTCTAATATTTATTTAATTTTATTTTTTATTTTATTTTATTGTAGCAAGAACACTTGGCATGACATCTAGCCTCTTAACAAAATTTTAGTTGTACAATACAATATGGTCTACTAGATTTCTAGAATACATTCATCTTGCCTAACTGAAACTTTATATTCATTGATTAGCAACTCCCCATTTTCTGCTCCTCCTAGTTCCTGGCAACCATGACTCTACTTTTTGATTCTCAGAATTTGACTATTTTAGGTATCTTATATAAATGGAATTGTGCAGTATTTCTCTTTCTGTAACTGGCTTATTCCATTTATCACAATGTCCTCAAGATTCATCCATGTTATTGCATATTGCAGAATCCTTTTAATTTTTTTCTGTTTTCTTTATTTAAGAAAAAGATTTATTTTTTTGAAGGGAAGAATTACAGAGAGGCAGAGGAAGAGAGAGAGAGAGAGACAGACAGACAGACAGACGTCTTCCTTCTATTGATTCACTCCCCAAATGGCTGCAATGGCTGGAGCTGAGCTGATCTGAAGCTGGGAGCCTGGAGCTTCCTCCAGATCTCCCACAAGGGTGCAGGGGTCTAAGCACTTGGGCCATCTTCCACTTCTTTCCTAGGCACATTAACAGGGAGATGGATCAAAAGTAGAAAATTCGGGACTCAAACTGGTGCCCATATGGGATGCTGGCTCTGCAGGTGGTGGTTTTATCCACTACGCCACAGCGCTGGTCCCTGTTTTCTTTAACTTGAAATATATAGTGACAGGAAGAGAGAGAGAGAGAGAGAGAAATTGATTGATTTTCCATTTGTTGGTTCACTCTCCAAATGCCTGCAATGGCCTGTGCTGGGCCAGTCTGAAATCAGTGGCATGGAACTCCTTCTGGGTGGCAGGGGCCCAAGTAGTTGAGCCATAATCTGCTGCCTCACAGGTTGAATTAACGGGAAGCTGGATTGAAAATATAATAAGCAGGACTTGAACCAGCACTGTAATATGGGATGTAGTTGTTGGAAGTGATGGCTTAACCACTGTGCCGTAATGCCTGCCATAACATGTAGTACTTATGCATTGTTATGACATGCGATGTAATATTTTAACACATGTATATGTTGAGTACTGATCAAATCAGTCAATTAGCATTTCCATTACCTCATTGTTTCCCATTGTTTGGAGACTTTGAGCTCTTCTATTCTAGTTCTTAATAAAATACATAATATGTTATTGTGCGTGATAGTCACTCCATTTTGCTGAGGAGCACTATCTATGTTTTGGTTCCTGTTATCCAACCTCCCTCTGTTCTCCTGTGTACCACATCTACTTTACATAGTTAATATGCTTTTTTCTTTTTTAAAGATTTATTTATTTATTTGAAAGTTAGAGTTACACAGAGAGAGAAGAGGCAGAGAGAGAGAGAGAGGTCTTCCATCCGCTGGTTCATTCCCCAATTGGCCGTGACAGCTGGAGCAGCGCAGATCTGAAGCCAGGAGCCAGGAGCTTCTTCTGGGTCTCCCACGTGGGTGCAGGGGCCCAAGGACTTGGTCCATCTTCCACTGCTTTCCCAGGCCATAGCAGAGAGCTGGACAGGAAATGGAGCAGCCAGGACTAGAACTGACACCCATATGGGATGCCGGTGCTTCAGGCCAGGGCGTTAAGCTGCTGTGCCACAGTGCCAGCCCCTACATAGTTAATCTGTTGATGGACGTGCAGACTGTTTTCACGTCTCAGATGTCATGAATAATGCCAATATCTCTGAGAGATCCTGACATTAATTCTTTTGAATAAATACTCAGAAGTGAGATTGCTGTATCATATGTAGTTCTACTTTTAAGTTTTTGAGGAATCTCTATACTGATTGCTTAGTCACTGCACTGTTTTGCATTCCTGTCAACATTGTGCATGGGTTCCAATTTCTTCAGATCCTTATCAAGACTTGTTACCTTTAAAAATCATGTATTTATTTAAGGGTTGGAGGGAGGGAGAGAGAGAGAAAGAGAGAGAGAGAGAGTGAGCGAGAGCGAACTCCCATCTGCAACCAGTGTTAGGGTAGACTAAATCCAGGAACTGTAGAATGCTTTCAGAGCATTGACATTTTAGCAATGTTGTTTAATAGCTCATGAACACAGATACATTTCGTTTGTGTCTTCCTTTCTTTCATCAGTATTTTATAGTTTTTAAATTTTTTTATATTTCATGTTTTTAATTGTTTATCTCAAAGTACTTTATTCTTTTTTATGACTTTTTTTTAATCTATTTGAAATGCACAGTGACAGAAAGCGGGAAATGTAAGAGAGGCAGAGGGAGCTCTTCCCTTTGCTGTTTGCCTCCCCAAAAGGCTGCCATGCCCAGTGCTGGGCCCTGTCGAAGTCAGGTGCCTGGAACTCCATTCAGTCTCTCACACAAGCGGGTAAGGTCCCAGGTTCTTGGGCCATTGTCCATTGCTTTTCTAGGCACATTGGTAGGAAGCTAAATTGGAAGCTAAGCAACTGGGACTCAAACGAGGGCTCTGATATGGGATGCTGGTGTCACAGGCAGCAGCTTTGCCTGCTGAACCACACTGCACACACACACACACACACACACCCTTTCATTTATATCTGTTTTTGACTCAACTTAAACATTTTAAAAATTCATTTATTTTCATTTTATCTAAAAAGACACATACACACAAACACACATACACACAGATAAAGAGAAATAGACAAAGATATCTTCTATTTTACTAATTGACTCCCCAAAGCCCTCAACAAT
This sequence comes from Oryctolagus cuniculus, assembly GCF_051225735.1. Taxonomy (NCBI): domain Eukaryota; kingdom Metazoa; phylum Chordata; class Mammalia; order Lagomorpha; family Leporidae; genus Oryctolagus; species Oryctolagus cuniculus. The sequence goes on along the minus strand of NC_142868.1, from coordinate 174,337,792 downwards.
GAGGGCTAAACCAGACTGAAAGCCAGGAGCCTAGAACTCAATCCAGATCTCCCACCTTGATGGCAAGGACCCAAGTGCCTGAACTGTCACCTGCTTCTCAGCATGTATATTAGCAGGAAGCTAGAATTTGAAGGAGAGTCAGGACTCAAAACCAGACATTCTGATGTGGGACATGGGCATCCCATGCAGTTTCTTAACCACTAGATTAAATGCTCACCCCTATTTTCTTTTTTATCTTATTTTTGTCAGGCTTTCTTACATTGCTGTTATTTTACTTATATGTCAATAAGCAAATAAAATATTTTGTATTTCATATGTGAGTGCATAATGACTAATCCTAAAAATCTTATCTTTCTATGTGTAATTGTTTTTCTTCTAAACTTTTTTAGCTATAAGGAAAAAAGTATACCTTATAATTAAAATTCCATTCTAACAAGCAACATTTACCAAAAAACCTTCATCTTGGGACTACTGCTTAACAGATATGCCCTTCAAGCTAGAAACTGCTTGGACAAGAGTTTTGCTCAGAAGTTAGATGCATATATTCTAATAAGCATTATCTGAAATATAACTCAGTACTGGTTAACTTACTAGGAATGCAGTTGTACATCAGATAAAACGTTGCTTTTAGAGATTGTGGAAAGGAAAATATCAACTTTTTTTTGCTGTAAATGTTCTGGACTAACATGCTAAAATGGTTGTCTAAATGCTAATACATGGAATAAATACTCCCCTATTCCCTACTGCCACTGTCTTCTGTCTTTACACTGAAATTTTAGTTTCCTTGATGAAATGCTTAGATTCTTATTTATGCATTACCTAGAAACTATTGAATATTTCAATAATGTTCAATTTCAATTCATGATCTGGAATTTGAAAAAAGAGTAAGTTGGAAGTGAAAAGAATCGAAAGTAGAAAATCTAATGAGAAAAAGTTACACATTTAACATATAGAAGCACAAACTGACAGTGTAATTTATAATGTTTTCTATGGATTTTTAAAGTTGTGCAAATGAATAGAGTAAGCAATCATTAGTGATATTGTATATTGCTTCCCCAAGATATCTTTATTTTTAATATATAGTTAGGTTTAACCATAGGACTGGAAATCTGTTTGCTCTTGGAAGCTATATTCATCTAACTAAAAATTCATAATGCTGTAATAGCATCATTTTGCCTCATTTATATTCTCCAGAGATGATCACACCATCTTTCCTCAGCTGAATAACAAAAAACAGGTTCTTTGTTCTGTCTCGAAAGGTGATATGGAATGAACTCAGCCTGTCTTTGTTTGCTCATATCATGTGCTGTATTAGTATTAGTGAATTATCTAGAGTCTGGACAGGCTCTCATTTCTAGCTCTTGGTGGTGCTGATGCATAGAGAAATAGTGTTTTATACCATACAAGTTTAAAATGGTACTATGTACAAAATAGCCTCATAAAAATAAGGTAATACAAGTATGTAATAAGTTAAACAATGGCTGTGATGGATGTGATAAGCTATAAATAGGTAGACAACATCAAACTGTTAGCTTACTACTTACTAGTTTATTTTTTAAATGATGCAGAATGTGAAGTACCTAACTTTTGTGCCAATGGAGTCTAGCTCCCTTTGATTTTTCCTTCTCAATTTCATCGTTCCTTTAGTTGTGTTCCAATTTAAACTTGCATATGCTTATTATTTACATTATACAAGTTATGTATAATTATAGATACACAGTTTGATCCAATTATACTTTTAGGCTGATGTGAGAAATTGAGTAATATAAATAAAAACTATTTTTGGAAATTTTTCTTAAAAAACACATTCCAAACCTATAGCAGAAGAAAGGCTATGTGATTTTGCCTTTTCCTTTTGTTCTTTCTCTATAAATTTATTTTTTCATAGCTGAGAAATGAGAAAGATAACAAATAAGTGTGTTTGGTTTGCCCTTTCTATACCCATTACCACAAGGTAAAAAAAAACCCAAAACAGCAGGATAACAAAGAGGGTGGAGAGTTTTGTAGCTCCTCAAGAGAAAAGAGGAAAGGGCTTGATGTTGTCACTTAAGATGCTCTTTTACTATAACAGGATGTTAGCAATTTTAGAGTAATGGAGTGAAAACCCTAGGCTATCCACCCCTCTACAAAAGTAATGAGAATATGGGTAAAACATAGTCAAAATTAACATGTTTTGAAATCTGGATGTTAAGGCTTACAATAATTTGAGGAGCACTTATTTAAAGAAAAAAATGGCTAAATGTTGGTAATACAATGAGTTTTGTGGTGTTTTGGCATGCTCTGTTATCATCCCCGTGTCACTTAAAGATGGATTTAATTGAGGTTTCTTGGCCTGGAAAGCATTAAAAAAAACGAGCCTGAGGACCCATTGGGCACCATAATGTATATTGTGAAATACATAATGAGAGTTCCAGAAGGTTAAGAGAGAGGGAGAAGGGCTGAAATTAGCTGAAAGTCGTTAATCTATACATCCTAGAAGCACAACAAAGTGTAAATAAAATAAACTCAAGGAGATTCACATCTTAACCAAAATACTGAAAACCAAAATATAAGATAGAACATAGAAAGCAGGGAGAGAGGGGCCAGTGCAGTGGCGTAGTAGGTTAAGTCTCCACCTATTGCTCCAGCATCCTGTTTGGGCATGGTTTGAGTCCCAGCTGCTCCACTTCTGGTCCAGCTCTGTGCTAATAACCTGGGAAATCAGCGAAAGATGGCCCAAGTGCTAGGGCTCCTGCATGGAAGACCCAGAAGAAACTCTTGACTCCTGGCTTTGAATCAGCCCAGCTTTGGCCTTTGTGGCCATTTGGGGAGCAAACCAGTGGATGGAACCTCTCTCTCTCTGTGTCTCTCCCTCTTCCTGTCTGTAATTCTGCCTAAGAAAGAAAGGAAGGAAGGAAGGAAGGAAGGAAGGAAGGAGGGAGGAAAAAAATGAGAGAAGCAACTCATCAATTATAAGGAATATTCAATATGATAATGCTAATTTCCAAGTAGAAACTTTAAAGGCCATATGATTTATTCAAAGGGCTAAAGAAAAATGATTGTTACTCAAGATTGTTATTTATGGTAAAATTATCCTTCAAAAATTGAGGAGACATTAAAATATTCCAAAAATGAATAAACAGAGATCTTGTTGCTAGCAGACCTGCCCTACAAAAAATACTAAAGGGAATCCTTCAGGTGAAAGCAAAGGACATTGGAGAATAAACAGTGGCATAAAGACAAAGAGCACCACTAAAGGAAATAATAACAATTGAAGTAGAAATAAGTGAAATAGAGAATAGAAAAACAACAGAGAGTCAGCACAATGGGAGTTTGACTTTTTGATAAGATTAACAAAATAGACAAAACTCCAGCTAGACTGACCAAAAGGAAAGAAAAAAAAGATTCAACTTACTAGAATAAAAATGGAAAGAGAATAAATCACTTTGATCATAAGGAAATGAAAAGGATTGTATATGGAAATATAATAATGACTATATGACAACAAATTAGATAACTTAGATGGAAAGGACAAATTCCTAAAAAGACACAGACTACTAAAATAGCTCAAGAAAGACAAAATTAGAAGAGATCAGTAATGGTTGAACACAGAATTTAAAAACTTGTCATAAAAAACAGCACATGTCCACACGTCTTCACTTGTGAATTCTGCCAAATGTATATTAAAAAAAACTGTTTTAATTTTACTTGAAAGGCAGAGGGAAGAAGGGAGAGAGAAAGGGAGAGAGGGAGAGAGGAGAGAGGTTAAAGAAGGGAAGAAGAGAGGGAGAGGAAAGGGAGAGGAGAGGAGAAGAGGAGAGAAAAGACAGAGAGCTTCCACTCACTTTTCACTCCCCATATGCCTGAAACAGCCAGGCCTGGGCCAGGCCAAAGCCAGGAAGCTGGAACTCTATCCAGGTTTCCCATGTAGATAGCAGGAACCCAAGTACTTAAGCCATAACTTGTTGCCTCCCAAGGTGCCCATTAGCAGGATCTTGGTCTGATATGGAGTAGCCAGGACTCAAACCAGGCACTCTAATATGGGATGTGGACATCCCATGTGGCATCTTCACCATTATACCAAATGTCCACCCTGTGAAATATTTAAAAAAGAATGAATACTATTCTTTCACAAATTCTTCCAAAATGTATAAGAGGAGGGAAACTTTCAGTTGTAAGATGAAAACAGACCCTCAAAAGATAGCCACATCCCAATCTCTGTAATCTATAAATGTTACCTTGCATGGCAGTCTGTACTGATGTGATTAAATTAAGAATCTAGCCATAGGTTACCCTGGATTATATGATTGGGTTCTAAATGTAAGCATAAGCATTGTCATTACATATAGGCAGAGGGAGATTAACAGACAGAGAGAAGGCAGTATGATCATTGACAGAGTTTGGAATGATGCAGCCATAGTCAAGGAAAGCTGGCAGGTACAATGGGCTAGTAGAGGCAAGGACTAGATTCTTTTCTAGAGTCTCCAGAGAAAGTATGGACTTATTGTTACTTGATTTTAGTTCAGTAAGACTAATTGTACTTTTTGTCTCCAGAAGTATAGGAGCATATACTATTGTGGCTTTAAGCCACTCACATTGTGGTGATATTTTACAATGGCCATAGAAAACCAATTCCTTTACCAACTCAGTCTCTGTGGACAATATTATCCTAATGCCCAAAACAGAAATAAACATGAGCAAAGAAGGAAATTACTGACTGATATCCCATATAAAATAGATTAAAAAATCCTCCACAAACTACTAACAAATTGAATTCAACTGTTTATGTAAGCAAATATATACTATGACCAAGAGAGTTTATCCCAGGAATGTAAGTTTATTTTAACATCTGAAATTAAGGTATTACATTATATTAATGGATAAAGGACAAATACCACCTGATCATCTCAGCAGACGGGGAAAACACAATTTGATAAAATTTAACACACTTAATAACAAAAACTCTCAGAAAATTAAGATCACAGGGAAACTTTCTCAATTAGAGAGGCTATCTATGAAGAATTAACAGCTAACATATCTCTTAAAAATATTTATTTATTTGAAATTGTGACACAGAGAGAGGGAGAGTCAAAGAAATGTCTTCCACCTGAAGTTCACTCTCTAAATGTTTACAGTAGCCAGGGCTCAACCAGGTAGATGCTGGGTCCCCAGAACTACGGTTCCCCCATATACATGGTAGGAACCCAAGTGTATGGGCCGTCATCCACTGCCTTCTAGGTTTGTCAGCAGGAGACTGGATCACAAACTCGGTAGAGTAGCCAGGACTAGAACAACGTACTCCAATATGGGGTGTAGGCATTCTAAGCAATAGTTTAACCTACTGCTCCGCAGTGCCCACCCCAACCATATTTTGATGGGAAAATATTGAATGTTTTTCTCCTAAGATAATGAAAAAAGACATTATGCATTTTTTAAGATCATGAATGAGACAACATGTCTCCTTTTAGCTGTTTAAATTCAGTATTGTACTGAAGGTTATGGAGACAATAATTAGCAAGAAGAAGAAATAAAAAGCCATCATTATTGGAAAGGAAAAAGAAAATGATCTCTATCTGCAGATGGCATGATCTTGTTTATAGAGCATCCTAAGGAATACATTATAACACTGTTATATAGAAATCAATTGTATTTCTGAACACCAGCAATGAACATTATCAAAATGAAGTTAAGAAAATGATTTCATTTGCAATAGCATCAAAAGAATAAAGTACTTAGAAACACATTGAGTCAGAGAAATGCAAAATGTATACACTGACTATATAAATATTATTGAAAAAAATTAAAGAAGACAAATAAATGGAAAGACATCCCACATTCACATATTAGAGAAATTGGACTTCTACATAATGTACAGAAATCAACTCAAAATTTGTCCAGGATCTAAATTAGGAGATTAAACTATGAACTCCTTAAGAGAAGTTATTGGAATAAATCTTTGTGTCTTTGGAGTAATGATTTTTTTTTAGGTATGACACCAAAGCACAAGTGACAAAAGAACAAAAAAAGAAAAACTGAACTTAATTAAAATTAAAAAATACTTTGTATTTTAAAGGACATTATCAAGTAATGTAAAACAAAATTCACAGAATGGGGAAAATAGTTGCAAATCATATTTGGTATAGTATAAAATATTGAAAGATATTTTCAAATCATGTGTTTGGTACTGGATCAAATATTTGATCCAGAATATAAAATTATGTTATATAACTCAAAATAAAGTGAAAAATAACAAAGAAAAAGAAATTTCTGTAGAAATATATGCAAATTTCCAATAAGCACATGGAAAGCTCAATATCATTTGTCGTTAGAAAATGCAAGTCAATTGGCCAGCGCTGTGGATCACTAGGTTAATCCTCTGCCTTGCGGCGCCGGCACACCGGGTTCTAGTCCCTGTTGGGGTGCTGGATTCTGTCCCGGTTGCCCCTCTTCCAGGCCAGCTCTCTGCTGTGGCCCGGGAATGCAGTGGAGGATGGCCCAAGTGCTTGGGCCCTGCACCCCATGGGAGACCAGGAGAAGCACCTGGCTCCTGCCATCGGATCAGCGCAGTGTGTCGGCCGCAGCGCGCTGGCCGCGGCGGCCATTGGAGGGTGAACCAACGGCAAAGGAAGACCTTTCTGTCTGTCTCTCTCACTGTTCACTCTGTCTGTCAAAAAATAAATAAAATAAAATAAGAAAATACAAGTCACATTCACAATGAGATACTTCCAACTCTCTAGGATGTTTATAATAATGAAAACAGTAAATGTTAGCAATGGTAGGTATAAATTGCAGCCTTCATACACTACTGGTAGGATTGTGAAATGCAGCCATTTTCAAAAAGTTTGGCAGTTCCTCAAAATGTTAAATTTGGAGTTAACACATGATTCAACAATCTGCTCCTAACTATATATATCCAAGAGAATTTGTGTCTACACACCTGACCTGTTCATAGCAGATTATTCATAATAGCTGAAAAGTAACCTACTGATGAATGGATAAGCAAAATGTGGCATATCTACAGAGCAAAATATTTGGCAACAACGAGGAATGACGAACTGATATTTGCTACCTCATGGATGAATCTTGAAAACATAATGCTAAGTAAAAGAAGCAAATTGCAAAAGGATATAGATTGAATGATTTCATTATGTGAGATCCTAAAGAGACCTATCTAATGACACTGAAAGTAGATTAGAATTTGCCTGGAGCTGGGGATAGAGTACTAATGAGTACAGTGTCTTTTTATGGTGATGAAAATTCTGAAATTAGATAGTAGTGACAATTACACAACTCTTAATTTGCCAACAACTTCTGAATTTTATATATATATATACACACACACAAGGGTGAATTTTACATTATATGAATTATATTTCAAAGGTATTATCACAAATATCACAAATATATGATCTAAGTATTACACTAGCAAGAAGATAATCAATTTGAATATAGACATAGTGAGGGATATGCATAAAAGATTATTTCTTATAGTATTAGATATCTTAAAAACAAATAATACTTTTCCAAAAATAATCAAACAACACTAAAGAGAGAAAGAAAAAAGCAAAATGTCATGCCAGTGTCCTTTGTTCCTTTACCATTGCTGGAATTCAGCCTTTCTTTTTACCCAGTAGTACAAACTTGTACCAATATGTTGTATATTACATCATTTATAAAGTGACTCTAGCCCTGTACTATCCATACTTTTCATTTTGTGCATATTATGTAATTCCAAGATTCATGAAAGAAAGCTTCTTTTTTTATTCTGAAGTTTTACACATTAGCAAATATTTTGGAAGTTTAAACAATATATTAACATGTTTTATAGTTATTTTAATTAAGAAACATGGCTCAGATATTTAAAAAATAGGACAGCTTCCATTTTGACTTCTTAGTTCTATCAATCAGAGTTCAATGAGAAAAATATTAATTGTCCTAGATAGTTCCAGGATTTTCAAAGAAAAATACTTTTTTTGCTGGATTCTTACAAAATTATAGGAAAGGCCAGAAGGAAAGAAAGCAGGAGGGTGGGGGCCCTCCCCGAAACCAGGAAATTTTAGGCAGCTGTTGCCTACATTCCAGCTGAAGTCCCTGAGTAGATCATTAAGTCCCAAGAAGGAAGCATCTACCACCATTGTAGAACTTCTTTGTGAGGAAGAACAGATTCTGTCCTTTTTCTGCTTTCTAAGTCTCATGCCAGTGTTCTTTGATAGAATCTCAACTGGAATCTTACTAGCAGTGGATTCTGGGAAATGTAGTTCCCAAGTTTCTATCTCCTAGAGTTTGAAAACACGGAAGAGTGCTGGAATGGTACTGAGCAATAGCTAGTATAACATGCCTTTAGAAAGTAAAGCACTGATAAAAACGAATGTTAATATTTTTAACCAAGTACAAATCAGATGAAATAACACTATGAATGCTTAACTATTTTCTTGCATCAGATGATTTACTTCTGGTCAGTTTAGCTTTAGGTGAGTAATGCTATGGTTTTAGAAATGAGCTTTGTTCTTTAAAATACTAGTTAACTTACTGTGTTTTTGCCTATTTTTACATTTTACCATTCTTCAGTCTTTGGTTGCCTAATGTTAACTTAAAGCCAGAATGTATTTGTATGAATTTATCACTGATTCTGTAACCTATTGCCACAAACTTAGTAGCTTAAAGCAGCACAGATCCATTCTCTCGTCATTCTGAAGGCCAGAGTTCTGAAATCAGTTTCACTGGGTTAAAGTCGAAGTGCAGGTAAGGCTGGCCCCCTCATGAGGTTAGGGGCTTGTGGGAGGCATTTCCTTGGCTTGTCTATCCTCTGGAGGCCACCTGAATTCCTTGACTTGATCTCTTCTTCACATCATTCCCATACTCTGGCTTCTGTCATTACATCTTTTCATGTATTGTCAAATCTCCCCCTGCCTCCCACTTCCAAGGACATTTATGATTACAATTAGGGCCCACTTGAACAATCCAGGATGATCTTGCCATCGCAAGATTCTTAGCTTGATCACAACTATAAAGATCTTTCTGCCATTTAAGGGAATACTCACAGGATCCAGGAATGGGAACCTGGATATCTCTGAGGGCTGTAATTCATTCTGTCACAGCATTTAATAAACATATACCCATATATTTTTTAAAAATTTATTTATTTATTTGAAAGGCATAGTTACAGAGATGCAGAGGCGGGGGTGGGGGGAGTTGCCTTCCATCTGCTGGTTCACTCCCCAGATAGCTGCAATGGCCAGAGCTGTGTGGATCTGAAACCAGGAGCCAGGGGCTTCCTCTGAGTCTCCCACATGGGTGCAGGAACCCAAGGACTTGGGCCATCTTCCACTGCTTTCCCAGGCACATCAGCAGGGAGCTGGATCAGAAGTGGAACAGCCTGGACTAGAACCAGCACCCATATGGGATGCTGGCGTTGCAGATGGCAGCTTTACCCACTATGCCACAGCGCTGGCCCCCCATTTGTTTTCAAAGACACTCTTATTTCTGCTTTCTGACAGTGCTTTCCTGTCCAAAATGTAAGCCACTGGGGTTATTCTATCACTAGCTTTCATTTAAAGTTTTATAGAGAGGGCACTGGCAACTGTTGCTATTTCTGGGATATGGTTCTAAGTGCTTAAATTTTCTAGGCATGAAGTCCTCTGGGGCTATAGATAAAAAAAAAAAATCTCAAGTAAGTAAAGACCTCCCCAACAATCCCCAACCCCAACACACACACACACACACACACACACACACAGAGAAATATTCCTAATTTTTCTTCAAAAGAAGTGTTAACTCTTTTAAACACTTTGTCCTGCTTCTGGTTGATTGGTGGCCCAGAAATTCCATATTGGTGGTATCATGACTGTCTTTTAGTTTGCTCAAACATGATCTAAAACTGTGCTATACTAAGAGGACTGGAACAGGGCTGTGCTGTTTCCTCCAAAGGCCTAATGCTCCAAAGGCTCAATGCTCCACCGTTTTGGATCTTGCTTAAGCCTAAAGGCTTCTATTTCCAAGGAAGGAGGATTCTCTGTGTGTTTTTACCTGCCAGTTTCTAATTTTTATGGCTCTTATTGGTGATAATGTTTCCTGTCTGAGGCCTCAGGTGTAGATAAGAGAGTAGATGGCTAACCATGAATCTTTGTATCAACTGTTGGTTTTACTGATTCCCTTAGAAGCCTCTTTATCACAGCAAGGTTCTACTTCAGAAGTAGAAAGACGGTGTAAATAAAGAACAGATTTTAACAGGTGATGAACAATGGCAAATGGCCAGGTAATCCCTCGATTTTGGAGATGTGTATTTGTCTATTTCATTTGAACATAGAATCAATGTACTGGAAATCCAAATTAAATTGTGCAAACATTGTATGTAGACTAAGAAGACTGTGAAAAACTGACTGGAACTAAATAGAATTCCCTGGTAATTTCCTGAACATAATTCTTACTTTCTTACCACTTTACTTTTGAAATGAACTAATGTAAACTACTAATCTTAGGTAGATTGCTTACTTTCTAGGAAAGTAAAGTAATTTAATAGTTGTTCTATGGGAGATTTTATTTTTGCTGTTCTCTGGAACAGAGTAAACAAAGATTTAATTATGTCAACAAAACACTTTATAAAGCTGAGTAAATGACAATGTCAATAAACACTTGAAAGGAAGATTGACTTCCAATTCATTGGAATAATTGAGGTGACAGAAACCTCTTATCAACTGTTCCTTCCTTGGAATGAAGTAAAAATATGTGATCACATTCTTTTCACCTCTACCTTCTTGCATCTCCCTTTCTCAACATCCAGGCAACACCAAGACTGGCAGCTATTAGGAAAGGACAGGCCTTCTAATGAGTTCTCTGTCCCGTTTTAACACTGGATTATAGTTGGATTATGTGCTAGTGTCTAACATTCAATTACTTGATACAAACACTGGGTTTAAGCATATTATTCCAAGTCGAGGCCCAGGGGGTCGCTTTAGTGTGGACCCTCCCTGTAACAGCAATTTTGAAAGGGCTAACAAAGAAAAGCTTCAGCTTGAATCCTATCAGAGGATTTCCTTTGTTCTAAGAAAAAAACACATGTTCAGAAGTGATCCTTTATTTACACAGGAAATTTTTAACAATAGATTCTGATGCTGCTATTAGGTCTCCTCTTACTCTTTTAAGAGAATCTGAAATTCAAAAAAGGAAAAAAGAATCATGAAAAAGTAGGATGTCTTGAATATGCTATTGATGTAACGATTAACCTTTAGAAGATGCTTCCTCTATGCCACAACTTTGTGCTTAAAGTCTGTTTACAAAAGAAGGCATTAATCAAGACATATGAATCCATTTATAATGCCTTTGCACTGTTGCTGACTCTAAAGTGAGCCTGTGAGTGAGATGGCTGAAGCCTGACAGCTAATTTAAAGCCAAGGTCTTTACTGTCCAGAGATTTATCAGAGAGTCAAGCAGCCAGTATCTTTTATGACTTGCACCTTCTCCTTTTTCAGAGGTAGTAAATGAAAGAGACAGAAAAAGGAGGTGCCATCTATTGCAGCTGTGTAAAATCTCATAAACACCATGCCCTGGGCTTTCATTATAACACCTTCTTCTTAGCTAATTACTGTCAGCATTAAATTACAGAGTCAGGAGGCCCCACTCAATACCAATTCATTCATTTCAGGTCACAGTTTGGCAGAAAACCTGTAGTGAAAGGCCAAACCTTTATCCACTAAGCCTTTTATTTGCGACTAAACAAAAGTCTTGACAAGTAGTATAATTTGCATCAAGCAGAGCTATACCAAAGACCGATTAATAGTTTTTGTTTTTTAAATAAAGATTTGCTCTATCCTCTAGAGTATTTGACAAAACTTATCATTTTGCATGTCACAAGACATAAAAGATTATTTTTTCTAGGTTCAAGCATTGTATCTTTTTGTATTATCAACCTTTCAAACAATGAGGAGTATTATTTAAAGAAAATAAGTTCAACGTTTTGTATCCACCAAATTTAAGTGGTTGTCTTTCATTACTGTCCTGAAGAAGAAAAATTTGTAGTGGTGTTGGTTTTTATAATACATTGATGGAGAGATTTACTATCCTAACTCTTTTAAGTTCTATTATTGTGCAACTCAGCACACTAGTGGTCATACCAAAATGTGCTTTTAAGAAATGCAGAAAAGTTTTAATATGCTTAGGTATTTTCTGGAATAAAAAGCTGCTAACCTTACAAAAGGTTTGATTTTCCTATTTTACTATCTAGTTGTCATTCTACAACTAGCTTATTTAGGAAAAGGAAATCAAATATACTATAACTTAGTATATATGGTTAACAATTTGAGGTACTTAAATAAGTGACTTTCTGATCGTATAGAAATAAGATTGAGATAAGAAACTCAAAATCAATATATCTTAAACTCATGCAAGGTAGAGTGATGATATTAATCCATAAGAATCAGTTTCTTCCAATCTTTTGCACTTGGGTTTTAGCACATAAGGAAATGGTTTTGGTGTAAATACTTGTTGCTTTTAGTGAAGAGTTACTGAAGCCTTAATTATGCCAGAGGCTACACTAGGCACCTTCTCAAATATAGCTGGCTGTATTTATGTGATTGTCACAAGGACAATGTGACTCAGTGGCAATCCCATATTACAGATAAAGAAGGTCAAGCTAAGAGAAATTTAGGTGTTTTGCCAGTGGCTACATGCTGTTAAGAGGATTGAAACATAAGTGTTCTTAGAGGATGCTGAGTTTTCTGCACTAACATTGTTCTTTCTGCACGTTGGGATTATCAGGAGCTCACTGTTGCTGTTATCAATGGTTAGTCTTTAAATATAGCATCTTGGGCTGGTGTTGTGGCACAGTGGGTTAAGTCGCCTATGATGCCAACATTGCATATTGGAGTGCCAGTTTGAGTTCAGCTGCTCTGCTTCTGATCCAGCTCCCTACTAACGTGCCTGGAAAGGCAGTGGAAGATGGCCCAAGTTACCTGGGCCCCTGGCAGTCACATAGGAGACTCAGATGGAGTTCCAGGATTTTGGTTTCAGCCTGGCCCAGTCCTGGCTATTGTGGCTACTTGTGAAGTGATCCAACGGATGGAAGGAATATCTCTTTCTCTGCCTCTTTCTTTTTCTATGTCTCTCTGCTTTTCAAATACATGAGATAAAATTTTGAAAAATGTAGCATCTCCTCCCTATCCCCTGAAATTTCTAGAAATAAATGTTGTCAGTGACAAAAGAGTTTTTCTTCAAGTCATGGGCTACTGTGGTATTGTTTATGTGTGAACATGCAGGACACATAGAACACTCAGGGTGTTGTAATCTGTCCATTGACTTTTTTTCTCATGTAGACTGAAAGCAAGAATAAATACTCATGACTAGGTCTTAACAAAGTGGGGACTACTAACTCAACTGAAGTGGGTAAGTATGGCAGAATAGCAGTTGATGGGAATCTTGAAGACTTTAGCTCCTGGAGACTTTCAGGGATTGGATTATGGAAGTTACATTTACAATGCAGTCACCATATGTGAGTTTCTGCAGCTTTTCATTCCCACCCTTCCTCTCATGGCCCAATGAAAGGTAATCTTTCAACTAAGATAAATTCTATAATTGCAAAATGGTTGTTAAGGCATCTGTTTTACAGATAAGATTTCTTCTATGTTTTTTTCCAAGACTAAGTCAGAATGAGGTAGCTTATTTGAGTGTCTGCAGAGTTTCTGACATTATGCTGGACAATGTTGAATAGAGCATAGTTTCTGACTTCTAGGCAATTATAGTACAATCGAGCAACAGAAATGGTAAGATGTTTACAGTGATACATACAATAATACATAAAAACGTGCACAGAATAGAAGTACAGGGAAGGTGTTAGGACTCTAGGTATGGGAAAGAAAAAGTTTTCGAAGAAAGGGGCTTTAAAAAATGATCAATGCTCAACAGAGGAAACTGCAGGTTCAAAGACAGGCAGGTGGATATGAATTAGCATAGACAAGGTATGGTGGGTCCAGGATCAAAGAAGATGGTTGGAATTGTCAGGAAGGAAGACATGGGTCATGAAGAGACTTGTGGACCATGGAGCTCAGACATTGTCTTCAAGGCCCCTGAGAGTCAGTCACTAAAGTCCCCTTTAGCAGGGGACCACCAAGATCAGATTTGTGATCACTCAGCAGTGTGAAGATAGATTTTGCAGTGGCAAAATTACAAGCAGGGAAATTAAGTAGGTCCTTATGTCAGGTTATCTTTAAGCACACAGGTGCAAAAAGTACTCGTGCTCCAAAATGATTCCTACATTAGGTGGCAGTACAGTTGTTGTATTTTAATATTTATAAATGTCTACAATGATCAACCTACATCTTTAGCTGAATTTCCCAGGGAAAGGGATGCTAAGGTAGAGATCTACATATAAGAAGTATTCCAAGAAGTACCCTTAGAATCACTACCTGTAGGTGAGTGAGGGAAGCAGCACTGGCAGAACAGGGAGTTGAACTGTGATGTAGTAGGAACAGAGGCCTTAGCCAGCTCATAGGCTGCTCAGGAGTTGAATGACCCTTAAAGACAAAGGGGCCATGTCTCTTACCTCTGTGGACAATTATTGTATAATACAGTCCCTCCAAGGAGGATGCTATACAGTGGAGAATTTCTACAGTGGGACTTAACCAAGAGCCATCAGCTGCAGTAGTCTAGCAGCTGAGAGAATGGTTGTCTCAGTCCATGAACACTCATTTGAGTGAGTGCCCAGATGTAGCAGAGCCTCCACTATCACAGCTAATGTGAACATCCTCCCAAGAATATTCTTGTATAGTAATCATGCTATTTGAATAGCTCTCTAAGGCTTTTGCATTTGTTCTTTCCTCTGCCTGGAATATTCTTTTGCCAGTCTTTTCATGTGGCTTTTCTTGACACTTGTTTTTCACTTTTAACATCTCCACCAGGAACCCTGTGTCATTAGCCCTCAGCCTCAACAGCCACCATCTAGGATGTCACTCTGTTTATTTTCTTTATAGAAAAACAAAATGAATGCAACCAAAATAACTGTCTCCCCACCTCTAGAATGTGAGCTCCAGGAGCTTTTTCCTATCTTGTTCACTATTATTTCCCCTGTATCAGACAGTGCTGGTCACATAGTATATGCTCAATCATTATTTAGTGAATGAATAAATAAAATGAAAGAGAATTGATATTGACACATAAGAGTTCCTTCACAATCCTGAAGTAATTCTTACTGTTTGTTTTTGACATTGGTGAAAACCAAGTCTAAGCAAAGAGTTTGTGTTTCATCACTTCTACAGTTTTCAGTCACCCACCAAGAACTACTGGAGAATATCTCTTGATCATATAAAACAGGCCTCTGGCAAGAATTTACCTCTAAGATCTCACATTGAGTATAAATTTTTTTTCTTTGCCTCTGGAAAGCTTAAGGGATTTTATTATTCTTTAAGTAAGCTATGTTAGAAGAACATAAATTATCTATTAAGGAGACTTTTGGAATTTTAACAGAAAAGTCACAAGTGAAATTTGTGCAAAATTGGTGAACTTCTCCTCTATAATCACCTAAACCATTTTCCTTCAAATAGAAACAAACTGAAAAATGTAGCATATTTCATGTATAGAGACAAAAAAAAGCACTTAGCACAGCTTGAAGATTCAAATTATTCTGGAAACAATGCTGCTGTCCTTGGCTTTAATTTGAAGTTCAGTTCTTAGAAACAGATTTAGAGCAAAGCCTCATGATGTCTGCTGCCTTCAAAGGCATGAGAGGCGTAGCCCTTCTGTTCCCTTCCTTAGCTTTCCCTTGACTGTTTGATTCCTGTCACTGTTCCTTGCACATTGATCTCTGTCCAGGAAACATAGATTCATTCAAGAAAGAATGGAAGGAATCAATGGACATCATGTACTCAAGTTCTTGTCACTTGCCAGGAATGAATGGACATCATTCTATATAAAGTTTCTTTTGTTCACATTTAAAAAATTAAAAATCTTTTACCAGAATGTTGGGTCTTCTGATTCAAGTGAATTCGGAGATCAGACAAGAAAGTATTTGTGTAGTTATGAAAGGCACTGAGGATTCTTTTAAAAATTTTTTTAAAAAAAGATTTATTTTTATTTTGTAAGGCAGAGTTAGAGAGAGAGAGAGGGAGGGAGGGAGGGAGAGAGAGAGGGAGGTTGGTCTATCCACTGGCTCACCACCCATGGCTGCATCAGCCAGGCCTGAGCCAGGTCAAAGCCAGGAAGTTGGACTTCATCTGGTTTTCCCATGTGGGTGCAGGGACTCAAGTACTTGGGCCATCTTCCACTGCTTTCCCAGGCACATTAGCAGGGAGCTGGATCAGAAGTGGAGCAGCAATGACTCGAACCAACGTTCATATGGGATGCTTGCATCACAGATGATTACTTTACCTGCTACACCACAATGCTGGCCTTGGCACTGAGGATTCTTAAGAAAAATCTCTGGGACTGGTGCTGTGGTGTAGGAGGTTAAGCTGCCATCTGCAGTGCTGACATCCCATATGGGTGCTGGTTCCAGTCCAGGCTGTTCCACTTCTGATCCAGCTCCCTGCTGATGTGCCTGGGAAAGCAGTGGAAGATGGCCCAAGTCCTTGGGTTCCTGCACCCATGTGGGAGATCTGGAAGAAGCTTCTGGCTCCTGGCTTTGGTCTGGCCCAGCCTTGGCTGTTGTAACCATTTGGGAAGTGAACCAACAGATGGAAGATCTCTCTCTCTCTGTGTCACCTTCTCTCTCTGTAATTCTGACTTTCAAATAAATAAAATAAATCTAAAAAGGAAAAGAAAAAGAAAAATCTCCATTGTCTTTAAACTACAGAAGAAGGAATGAAGAACTGTAGGTAAGATTTGGGCTAGTGTGTATGGAGATTTGGTTTTATTTAAGGAAGTTCTATTCACTGATTAGAGAAACTCAGGGTGAAAACAAAATCCTCAGTTTATGCTGAATGCTCATCACTTCAGTGTTCAAATTGAAATGGACAGCCCTTGCAAGGAAGTCCTAGAAGGGATTCAAGAAACAGAAGCAGGCTGGTGCCGCGGCTCACTAGGCTAATCCTCCACCTGTGGTGCTGGTACCCTGGGTTCTAGTCCCGGTTGGGGCGCCGGATTCTGTCCTGGTTGCTCCTCTTCCAGTTCAGCTCTCTGCTGTGGTCCGGGAAGGCAGTGGAGGATGGCCCAGGTCCTTGGGCCCTTGCACCCACATGGGAGACCAGGAGGAAGCACCTGGCTCCTGGCTTTGGATCGGCGCAGCGTGCCAGCTGCAATGAGCCGGCCAAAGCGGCCACTTTGGGGGTGAACCAATGGAAAAAGGAAGACCTTTCTCTGTCTCTCTGTCTCTCTCACTGTCTAACTGCCTGTCAAAAAACAAAAACAAAAACAAAAACAAACAAAACAAAACAAAAAAACAGAGGCAAGGTCTCCAAAGGTCCTTGCCACCTTAAAGTTCTGTTAGTACAAAGAAGGTGGCTCTCCATGATTTTATGTTATCAGGTAGTTTGTTGCCATAAATGCTGTATTTGGAAAATTGTAATTATAATTCTCTTAAATCCAACCTTTCCATTGGACTTCTGCAATCCAGTTACTGAATATGAAATGTTATCCCCCCTTCAATTTATATTTATTTATGTTATTTATTTGAGAGAGAGGAAGAGAAAGCAAGTAAGAGTGAGATCAAGTACTCCTCATATGCCCACAATAACAGGAACTGGGCCGGGATAAAGCCTGGAAATGGGAACACAATTTAGATTTCCCACATGGGTGACAGAGACACAACTACTTGAGCCATCTTCTACTGCTTCCAAGGTTGCCTGTTAGCAGGCTATAATCTGGGGCAGAGCCAGGATTTGCACCCAGGCACTCTGATCTGATATTCAGGCATCCTAAACAGTGTCTTAAACACTGCACCAAAAGCTTGTTCTTTAGATCTGAAACTTTGGAGTCATTTAGAGTTTCACTTGATATACATCACTATATTTCTAAAGAACAGATTTGTGAATTCTGATTCTTGATTTTTCAGGTTTAGCATGATTTTCTGTCTTCTCATTAGGAAAATCAAGATTTCTTCTTCTTTACCATTTTCCTGACCTCCTTTCTCAGTTATATTAAGGCTCAGATTAAAGCTTTATTCAATCTTATTTTATTATGATTAGCCACAGTTGAGGTATTTGGTATGTACTTTCTTCCCAATGTTTTGTTTAATAATTACATTTTTGGGTGGATGTTGGTACAGTTGTTAAGAAGCTTCTTGATACACCTGTATCCCATGTCATAGTACCTAGGTTTGAGCACTAACTCTGTTCCTGATTGCAACTCCCTGGTAAAGTGTACACCAGGAGGAAGCAGGTGATGGCTCAAGTACTTGGGTCCTTGTTACTCACCTGGGAGATCCAGATTCAGTTATAGGCTTCCGGCTCTGGCCTGGCCCAGTTCTGGCTGTATGTCTCTCCATTTCAGGTTAAATGTTTATAAAAGAAAAAAAGTTACTTTTTTTGTGTGTGTGTACATTTTCCTTATTTTCCATAGATGTATTCTTTGTTAAATCAACTCTAGTCTGTGTTTCTCCAAGTCCTCTGTTAATTCTTTATTTTGATGCATGAGGTAATTCATTGATTTTATCATATGAAAGGAATGCTTGCCTGAAATCTTTTGACTTACTAACCTGCCAAAGTCTGGATGTTTGCCTCTATTGCTTGTGTGCAGCTATCTCCTAGGATTTCTTGTTCCTTGTGATTCATTTTTTCCCCTGTATAGAGATCCCACATCTTCTTCTTTCTTGGTTGACCATCTCATTTTGGTGGAGTGACTAGCTTTAAAAACTTTTTTGACTTATTAGATATCTTTTGAGACTTACTTTGAAGCTTTGAGAAAAAAAAAAGTTTTTATTCTACCCTATACTTGGTTGATAATTTTTGGCTGAGGGTAAAATTCTACAATTAATATTTCCCCCAGAATGTTTAATGAATTATTTTCTGCTTTTCAAGGTTAGTGTTAAGAAAGTAAAAGCCATTCTGATTCCTGAAACCTTGCATATGAGCTGTTTTTTCTCCTCCTATCCTTTGGAAACTTACTCTGAAGTATCAACATGATACCTGTGTTTTCTTTTTGTGTTACTTAGATTTGGCCTTTAAACTCTAGAAATCTTTGTTCTCTTACTCTGGGTTATTTTCTGGAATTGTTTCTTTATTATTTTCTCTCTTTAATTTTCCACATTTTTCTGACAACTCCACTATTTGGCTGGTAGATTTCCTTGGTGGGCTCTCATGATCCTATCTCTCTATTCATATTTTCCATCTTTTCATCTTTTTGCTTTCATCTCTTG
Source organism: Oryctolagus cuniculus (assembly GCF_051225735.1). Classification (NCBI taxonomy): domain Eukaryota; kingdom Metazoa; phylum Chordata; class Mammalia; order Lagomorpha; family Leporidae; genus Oryctolagus; species Oryctolagus cuniculus. The sequence continues at coordinate 174,318,537 of NC_142868.1, read as the reverse complement.
GAGATTTTCCTACTATTATTTTCTAAAGTTTCTGTTGAGTTTTTTATTTCTACTATCGGATTTTAAAGAATTGTTTATTTATGTACTTGGCTGACAGAGAGAGAGAGAGAGACAGACAGAGAGAGAGAGAGAAGCAAACACCCATCACTGGTTCAGTTTCAAAATGCCCAAAATGGTCCCTTGTTGGAAACAAAACTGATAGCCAGAAACTCAATCCAGGCCTTCCACTTGAGTGGTAGAAATCGAATTACTTGAGCCATTACTGCTACCTTCCATGGTCTACATTAGAAACAAGCTGGAGTCAAGAGTGAAACTGGGAATTGAAGCCAAGCACTCTGATATGGGAAATGCCTACCCCTTGTGCAGTTGTTATTTTAGTATTCATCCATTTAGTCATCCTTTTGTGTATTTATAAAAGTATATTTATTGAGCTGCTCAAATGTGATAAGCCATGGAGATATAAATGTAAGCAACTCTCCTTGACCTAATAGATGTTAAGGTATAGTGGGATCAAGGTGACAGCATGAGATGCATGTCAAAAAATCACACAATAAATGTGTAGTTAAATGAGTTAAATGTTGCAATTGGTTTTTTATAAGACTGTGTCTGAGAAACCAACAAAGGCTACTCTGAAATGATTATTTTAGGTGTGATCTGAGGAAGGAGTGGGAGCAGAACATCATTGGTAAAGAGAAAATAAAGGAAGAACCAGGAGGAATCAGGGACTAAGGAATTTTCAAAGATCTTAAGGATGGCCAGAGAGTTAGAGTGCAAAGAGAGAGTGGACAGTGGTAAATGGTGAGGCTGGAGAGTTATGCAGGGGCCAGATCAAGCAAGCTTTTATAATCAAATGTTGAGCTTTACCATAAATCCAGTGTAAGTCTCTAGAGGGGTTTGAGTGGGAGAACCTGTGGCCAGATTTGTATTTTTAATAACATCACTCCAGTTGTGGTATGCATAATACATGAGGGTGGACCCAGAATCATAGACAATGGGGAAACTATTTAGGAAGCAGTTGGAATTCATACATATGGGAGATGATCATGCCTTGAACACAGGTGATGATAGTCATAATGGAGACAAGTTTTTTAAAGATTTATTTTACTTATATGAAGGGCAGAGTTACAAAAAGAGAGAGGGAGAGAGAGAGATAGAGAGATCTTCCATCCTCTGGTTCACTCCCCAAATGGTCACAATGGCCAGGTCTGAGCCAGACCAAAGCCAGGCGCCAGGAGCTTCATCCTGGCCTCACACGTGGATGCAGAGGCCCAGGGACTTGGGCCATTCTCTGCTACGTTCCCAGGCACATTAGCAGGGAGCTGGATTGAAAGTGGAGCAAGCAGGATTTGAAGTGGTGCCCATATGGGATGTTGGTGTTGCAGCTGGTAGCTCAACCCTGATTCTCCACAATGCCAGCTTCCAGAGACAATGTTTTGGAAACATTTAAGAGGTGAAATGGAGAGGACTGGATAGACTGGATGTGGTTGGGAAGGAAGAGGGAAGAACTGGGAAGATTCTTGAGTTTTGACTTATTTACCTGGGGTAGATCTTAGTGCTATTCACTGAAATGGGAACTATTTTGTCCTTTTTTAGAATGTTTAAACACACACACACACACACACACACACAAAAGCAAAATGTGCTGTTTTGCTCATATTTTCTCTGACTTTCCCCACTAAACTATGAGCTTTTTGAGGGAGGGAACAATATTAGTCACTTCTGTATTTGGAGCATCCCTGAAGTATCCAGCCCAGTGTTTATGCCACTGGGACAGAAAGCTGATGCTTGGGGGCTGGCACTGTGGCACAGCAGGTTAATGCCCTGGTCTGAAGTGCTGGCATCCCATATGGGCGCCAGTTTGAGACCCTGCTGCTCCACTTCTGATCCAGCTCTCTGTTGTGGCCAAGGGAAGAAGTAGAGGATGGCCCAAGTCCTTGGGCTCCTGTGCCCATGTGGGAGACCTGGAGGAAGCTCCTGGCTCCTGGCTTCAGATTGGTGCAGCTCCTGCCATTGCGGCCAACTGGGGAGTGAACCAGCAGATGGAAAACCTCTCTCTCTCTCTCTCTCTGCCTCTCCTCTCTCTGTGTAACTCTGACTTTCAAATAAAATAAATAAATCTTAAAAAAAAGAAAGTTGATGCTTGAATCCTATTTGAGAAACTGAAATGTTACTGAGAGTTGAGCTTTTTTTTTTTTTTTAATTTGATTTCTTTTCATCATGGCATAGGAAGATTTTTACCTACACCTTTACTACTAATATACATTTCTTCAAGTTATGTGATGAACAAATGAGATAAAATAATGTAAAAGTATTTGGGAGAGAAAAAGATCTCTCAGAAAGACCTTATTTAGTTATTATCATTGTGCTTATGTTTTCTTTCGCTGTCGCTGTAACTTCCACTTTTTTTTTTTTTTTTTTTGACAGGCAGAGTGGACAGTGAGAGAGAGAGACAGAGAGAAAGGTCTTCCTTTGCCGTTGGTTCACCCTCCAATGGCCGCCGCGGCCGGCGCGCTGTGGCCGACGCACTGCGCTGATCCGAAGGCAGGAGCCAGGTGCTTCTCCTGGTCTCCCATGGGGTTCAGGGCCCAAGTACTTGGGCCATCCTCCACTGCACTCCCGGGCCACAGCAGAGAGCTGGGCTGGAAGAGGGGCAACCGGGACAGAATCCGGCGCCCCGACCGGAACTAGAACCCGGTGTGCCGGCGCTGCTAGGCGGAGGATTAGCCTATTGAGCTGCGGCGCCGGCGATCATGTGTTTATTTGTAAAAAGGAGAATCTGGTTTCGCATATTTGCAAGGATCTTATCAGTGCCCTATGTAATAAATGGGATCTGTTTTTTACTGAACAAACTACTGCAGAGGCTGAATGCTGGACCACTGCCAGGTGTCTTCTCCTAGTGTTTGCAGAAGCTTCTTCCTTATTTAGGATATTACTAAATATTTGTCCTCACTAAACCTTAGTCAGTCTTTCAGTATAGGAAATTACTCAACATCAAGATTAACTAGTCCTCAGAAGCATACATGATTCATTAAGAAGACTTCTGTAAACTTCAATAAAATAAATGCTGCAGAATATTATATAAGATGAACAAAAGATTTTTCTGGTTTATAGTTCCCAAGTACTCTAAGATCTCTAAAACCATACAGTTTATCACCCATCCAATATAAAGGATTGTGAAATATCTATTAGTGCTTTCTTAGATGATTAACAGGGCTTTTATTTACTAATCTTTTAGAATAAATTAACTATTTAGAAATTATCAAGAATGAGGAACAGTCAATTGCATGTTGATCCTTTTTTACTGCTTTGTTACTACTCTAGCAGTAAGTAGAAAAATATTATATTCCAATCTCTTTGAGTGGTGTCTATACCTTGCAGTTCAATTTCACCTCTGAAATGAATATGAGTAGTATCTAATGAAACTGTAGGAGCAGTTTTACAGAGTGAAAAGGCCAAATAATTTGAAATCAGATTTGTCAAGTAACATTTTATAGAAATGACATAATTTCTTTTTTCATCCTTCATCCTACTATTAATTCAAAACTGAATCGAAATGTCATCCTATGTCCCGATCCCTCTCTTCTCTTCTGACTGGCAGAATTAGGCTTTCTCCTCTGGAATCGAACAGACTCTTTTCCTTTCCACTAAAATAGAACTTAAAACATGATTTTCTAAATTTTTGGTTTCCTAGAGGAAAGTACTCATCTTTGAATTCTCTGTGCCTATCAGTGTTCTTGGTCCACAGCAAGAGCTCAGCATATTTGTTGAATGAATAATGCAAATTCCCTCAAAGCACATGAATTTATTTTATGCTGAAAAATTTCATGTTCAAATGTGTACTGGCCAGTGTTTGTAACAAACTCCAGAATTTTGGAGGCTGAACCATAGAATTTTTTTTTGTTCATACAATGACAATGTGTTCCTGATCTGTGGTGGGTAGCTTTCGAGAACCCATGGTTCTTTCTTTTAGCTCTACTTTGTCTAGGGCCTCAGTTGGCATCCTAAATTGGTGTTGGTCTATATCTTTGTGATGTAGAAATTTCTGAACATACTCATATGTAATGCACATTGCTTTAGGCAAGCCACTTGCTTGTCTTTCATTAATATATCCTCTCTGTATTTATTTGAGAATCTACTATTTATGAACAGTGTTTTTGGTACTTTGGATATCACAGTAAATAAAAAAAGTGTTCCTGCCCTTGTGTAACTTACATTTTATTGAAAATAGACAAAAAAGAATAAGTTAAATAAAAGGAATCATATAGTATTCTGGAAGATAATAAGTGCTATGGAAAAGTAAAAGATGCAATAAGGTGAAGAGATCAGGAAGGGATATATAGGGGGCTTGTTGAAAGCTTACCTTAAAAGAATCAGAAGACTGTTTTGAACTCAGATGAGATAAAGTACTATGAACTCTATTCCAAACACAACCAATGTACATCTGTGTGCATTCAACACACTCAAAGAGCTCATCCTTTGGTGTTTATCCCTAGTCCAAAGTAGTATTCTAACCATTGATGTAGACTCTAGAACCCAAAGCTATTTTCCTTTTCCATCTCTGTTTCTTTTACTCTACTATTTTCTTCCCCTGGCTTACCACGTGGGAACGATTTTTAATTCTCTGCTCGAGTTTCACTATCTTCTACTATACCAAATATTGAGTTTATAACCTTGCATTCCCAGACTTATGTCCTTAGAGCAGGTTGTCTTCATTTTGCCTGTTTACATCATGTCAGTCACCCCTCCTTCTTGTAGGTGTTGTGCTGTCTTTCTGGTTTAATCTGAGATGCCTGCCTAGGTCTCTCAGTTTCTTTCTGTTCACTCTCCAACAGGGCCTCACTGTTCTTTGTAAAATTGTTGGCCTGTGTTCTACTATCCTGACCACATTTGACTTTATTTCCAAAATATGTGTGTTGCCTATTCCATTCCTTCCATGAAAATGACTTACTCCAGTCTCTTTTATTTAAAGTTACCATTTTGAGACTCTAACCAATCTCTCCTGGGTCTTAGCACTCCATTGTTTGTTGCTTTGTAAACATTTCTGTTGTGATACATAGGCTTATATGTTGCCTTGTGACTCTCTCATCTTCCTTTAAGCATAATTATCTTTTTCCCTGCACTGCTTCAGGTCTAAAAGATACTGTACCTTGATGGCTCAGGTAGCATGATGGTTTCCTGTACCCAAGTTATTCTAAATTCATTTCCACCCTTGTGTCATTCAGTATGGTCCAGTCTACTCACCTGAGTCTAGAGGTCATGTTCATCTTTTAAGGCCCACTCATTCATGCCATCTCAAAACCTTCCCATTCTCTCTTCTTTACTGATCTTTTCACTGAGCTCCTGTGCAGACAAAACAAAAGACAAAACAAGAAAAAAAGAACTTAATTAATGTATATGCATATTACTAGTATTGTTTAGTATACAATATATATATTACTAGTATTATTTCAACTATTGTGTTTACTTCCCAATTAACTTTTTTTTTTTTTTTTTTTTTTTTGACAGGCAGAGTGGACAGTGATAGAGAGAGACAGAGAGAAAGGTCTTCCTTTTGCCGTTGGTTCACCCTCCAATGGCTGCCGCGGCCGGCGCACTACGGCCTGTGCACCGCGCTGATCCGAAGGCAGGAGCCAGGTGCTTCTCCTGGTCTCCCATGGGGTGCAGGGCCCAAGCACGTGGGCCATCCTCCACTGCACTCCCTGGCCACAGCAGAGAGCTGGCCTGGAAGAGGGGCAACCGGGACAGAATCCGGTGCCCCAACCGGGACTAGAACCCAGTGTGCTGGCGCTGCTAGGCGGAGGATTAGCCTATTGAGCCATGGCGCCGGCCCCCAGTTAACTCTTAAGGTTCTTAAATTATCGTACTTCTGTAGTCCCCAAAAAAGCTGCTACTCTCTGACTGATCCCAGTAGTTTAGAATTATTCTGAGAAAAGCTTTTAGAAGAAGAGTGATTCACATTTCTGAGAAATTGAGTTCTGTTCTCTTTGGTGTTAGAAAGAAACCAGAAGTCCCAGAACTCCATCCGATCTCTCATGTGGGTGGCAGGGGCCCAAGTACTTGGGCCTTCATCTACTGCTTTCCCAGGTACATTAGCATGGAACTGGATCAGAAATGGAACTGCCAAGACTCGAACTGGTGCACATATGGGATGCTTGTGCTGCAGGTGGCAGCATAACCCACTGTGCCACAGTACTAGCCCCATTATGAAAGCTTTTGAGTGCCAACATGATGTCACAAGTCTGAAGGTTCAATGCATATAAACTTTGCTTCAAGTACAAAATTATTAAAAATATTATATAAAATTACTTTCAGACTATGTGTACATGCTACCTATGAAACATGAATGAATTTGTGTTTAGGCTTAAGTAGGCATTATGCTTGAGGAATGTGGAGTTTATGGGAGAAGACTAAGCATGAGAGGGATATTTGAGTTACCAGTGTGGAGATGTTATTTGCATCCATGAAAATGCATGAGACCTCTTAGGCAGTAAAGTTAGATTGAGAAGAGGAGAAGCATGAGGACTGAGCCCTGGGGAATCTGCCAGTATTCATAAATTTTTAGAGGAGCAGAATCAACCGAGGACTGACAAGGAGGGCCTTGTATCAGAGAAGACCCAGGGAAGATATGAGGATACAAACCAATGCAGAATATATTTCAAGGACAGTGTAGTATACAGTGACATCAAATGTGGCTGAAAGGATAAGAAGTGGAATGAGAATTGTCTATTGGCTTTGGGAGAGAGAAGATAATTGATGATCTTGGTAAGAGCAATGGCTGTGGAGTTGTGTGGTGGAGAGTTTGATTTGGGGTGGGTGGAGTAGCAATGGGGAATGAGGAAGTCAGGATGACATAGTATTTTTCTTTTCTTTCTTTCTTTTTTTTTTTTTTTTTGGATAGGTAGAGTTAGACAGTGAGAGAGAGAGATACAGAGAGAAAGGTCTTCCTTTTCCGTTGGTTCACCCCCTAAATGGCCACTACTGCTGGTGCACTGTGGCCGGTGCGCTGCGCCGATCTGAAGCCAGAAGCCAGGTGCTTCTCTGGTCTCCCATGCGGGTGCAGGGCCCAAGCACTTGGGCCGTCCTCCACTGCACTCCCAGGCCACAGCAGAGAGCTGGACTGGAAGAGGAGCAACCGAGACAGAATCTGGCGCCCCAACTGGGACTAGAACCCGGGGTGCCGGCGTTGCAGGCAGAGGATTAGCCAAGTGAGCCGCGGCACCGGCCGTGTTTTTCTTTTTTAAAAAAGATTTATTTATGTATTTTAAAGGCAGAGCGAGAGAGAGAGAGAGAGAAAGAGAGAGATCTTCCATCTGCTGGTTCACTCCCCAAATGGCTACAATGGCTGGAGCTGGGCTGATCTGAAGCCAGGAGCCAGGAGCTTCTTCCAGGTCTTGTACATGGGTGCAGGGGCCCAAGGACTTGGGCCATCTTCTTCCAATTTCCTAAGCCATAGCAGAGAGCTGGATCAGAAGTGGAGAAGCTGGGACTTGAACTGGCGCCCATATGGGATGCCGGCACTGGAGGCCATAGCATTAACCTGCTCTGTCACAGTGCCAGCGCTTGTACAGTATTTTTCAAGGAGTTTTGCTGTGAAAGGAGAAGAGGAAATGTGAGTGGTAGCTGGTTGTGTATAGATTGACAAAGGAACTGGGTTACTTTTCTTCTTTTTTAAAGATGGGTATGATACTGTTAACATGTGCACTACCAAAGGGAATGATCCAGTAGATAAGGGATATTGTTGAGGTGGAAGAGGTGAGATAATTCCAGAAGTGAAACCTTGAAATGGCTAGAGAGCATGTGATTCACAGTCTAAGTGAAGGGTCTTTCATGACTTTCATGAGAGCAAAGTAACAGAGAGCTTGGCCTCTGGATGGGGCAGCACTCCCACCTATGTCCTTTTAACCTGTTGGGCAGTTCTCTTAGGTTCAAACATGTTTTGGATCTGAGTACTTCATTAGACTTGTTGAAACCCAAACTGTGTTCTCATTTTTTGATTAAGAAGACAGTGAGAAATTATCACATTTATGGTCATCACCTGGATACTCTTCCTATCATTTTACCTCAGTTTATCACTTCCTCCATTTCTATAGAGCATATACAAGGGAACTTCAACATGTTCATGGAGGCTGGTGCTGCAGCTCACTTGGCTAACCCTCTGCCTGCGGCGCTGGCACCCCTAATCCCTAGTCCCGGTTGGAGCGCCAGATTCAGTCCCTGTTGCTCCTCTTCCAGTACAGCTCTCTGCTGTGGCCTGGGAGTGCAGTGGAGGATGGCCCAAGTACTTGGACCCTGCACCTGCATGGGAGACCAGGAGAAGCACCTGGCTCCTGGCTTTGGATTGGCACAGCGCAGCAGCCGTAGCGCGCTGGCCATGGCGGCCATTTGGGAGGTGAACCAACAGCAAAGGAAGACCTTTCTCTCTCTCTCTATCTTTCACTGTCTAACTCTGCCTGTCAAAACAGAACAAAACAAAACAAAACAAAAAAACAACACAAAATGTTCATGGAAAAGCTGCATTATCTTTTAATTCCAGTTTCCATGAACTTTTTGAAGCTGTCTTGTACTTCTCCTGTTATGGCACTTACCAATTTTCATGTTTTTTTTTTTTTTTTTGACAAGTTATCTTTTTTTTTTTTTTTTTACACAGAACTGAAGATTCTGTGAGGACAATAACCATACTTTGTTTTCTTTCCTTGTATCCTGCATGTCCTGGCCTTTAAAGAGTGTGGGATACAGACATGCCTGATGTGCAGTGGGAATTTAATGCATATCCTTGTGTTTGTCAAAGAAATCAATGAGTGAGATTGGGTATGACAGAAAGTGTTGAAATTTAAGTTAAGTACCTTTAAGATGTCTCTAGCAGTATCCCAGGAAATCCTATTCCAACTCAATAAAAGGTAGGGATTTATGTGGAGTGGAGTTTAATGATATCCATTCAGACATCTATTTATCTCCTTGCATTGTCATTAGATTATGGCTGGAAAAATATAATTGCATTACTTTCAAGTGAATTTAGTAACACAAATTATTTGTTAATGAATTTTCTTACACAAATGTAATAGATACCACTTCTTATGATATTAAGAATAATCTTATCATTTTAAAGAGGAATTTTATGAGAACTAGAACTAGCTACCACTTGTTCCAATCAGTGAGAAAGCCAATATTAATAATTTTTGGATGTGTTCAACCTTGTTTTGTAATCATTCTGAAAAGCAATGCTGAAGTTTCCCTGTTCTTTGGTGGGGCAATTCTCTATCCCAGGACAAGGTTCTTATGGTTTCAATGCCTTATTCTTGTGATGTAGAAGCACAGGTGCTGGTCCCATTTATGGACCCACCATTGCCATCTCATGCCTCCTGAGTCAGGTCTTTGCCTGAGTTCTACAGAAACTCCATGTGAGAGCATGTCAGATAGGTTCTCTAGGCTGTCTCCTAGTGTTCTGCCTTGTACCTTTGTGGGCCTGGCACTTCCCAGACCCTGCTCCTGAGCTGCTGTAGCATCTGCAAACCTTATCTTTAGTTACAATTCTGGGTTGTCCAGTGGAGCAAAGCTCCCTTCTTCTCTTTCATCTCCATGACACAGAAAAGTTCATTCTGGCCCTTCTTCCAACAATAGGGCCCAGGAAACACAAGATAGCACAGATCATCCAGCTTCAGACTGACTGCAAATGGGCCTGTCTTCCTTTCCTGGGAGTGATTTTAGGAATAGAGGAGGCATAGTTCCTTTCTTTGAGCTGAATCCACAGCAATGGGAAACAAAAAAAAAAACCCACATATTAATTTCCCAGCTGGTTACCCTGCCTATGTTCTCAGTAAATCACATAGTAAACACTCGATTCACTGGATTCTAATATTATACAAGGAACTGCTTTAAAATATAAATCTTTTTAATTAGTACTTTGCATGAATCATTGGGCTAGAGGGCTTAAAAATTTGTGTTCTGAAAAGCAAAATTAGACTTTAACTTCTCTATTTTTTAATAGTCTTAATTTGTTGAAAACATTTTCTCCATGAAACTGTCCTATTCCTAGGTGTGACAAAAAATACTAAGCTAATGTAGGATCTAGCTGTTGATGTTTTCCTTTCTTTTGTTTGTAAGTGGGGATATTTATTTTGGTCTCCTAAAATATACTGGCAGTCAGATCCTGGGTGTTTAAGGCAAAGAATGATCATGTGCCTGCATCTCTCTTTGTCCCTTCCTGGCATTTATTGTTAATAGCTCACGCTTCCCTGGTCACAGGATCACCTGGTAGGTCCGGCTCTGTGGAAGTCTGCCATTCTCCTTGATTTCTGGGATTAGAATGAGTGACCAGAACCACATTTTGTCTCCCAGGATACTAGTCTATTGAGATTGCAGGGAAATGAGCACAATTAGGATCAGCTCATTAACTGTAATGGTTTTCAATGTATCACACCAAGGCTGTAACCCTATGTGGTCAAAGGCATTGCCCATTAGCTTGCATCTGGACAATAACCTTTCCATGTGGTTTCTCTGAAAAATTTTACACTTTATAACTGGAGCAAGGATAATAGAATACCTTTAATGAGCAATTATAATGAACACACTGACTCACTGGATAAAAATTGTGATAACTTATTAGGTATCCCACTGTAGTGTATGTATTTCTAAGCATGTTTGATTTTGACTTTTCTTTTAAGTTTCCCAGCTACTACTTTTTCGAAGAGAATTTCCTGAGTATTTTTTGAAAGAAGTGATAACCTTGGTTCAATGCAGATTCAAGAGTCTAGAGAGATATATTGTGGCTCTGCCCATGAAAGGATAAGTGGCCTCAGCTGAGTCATTTTACAGGTCATGAGGGACTGGGTTAAATCAGTGCTTCCCCAGCATGGCTGAAAAATTCTCTAGGGAACTTTTAAAAATACAGATTCACAGAAACCCCTGAGATCAATGTAATCAGACATGGTGGGTATGGATCTGGCTCAGGTATTATTGTATTATTTTAAAGTAGAAAATTAAACATTATTTATTTGAAAGGCAAATAGAGAGAATAGGGATGGGGAAGGAGGGAAGGGGAGAGAGAGAGAAGGAGAGAGAGAGAGAGAAAGAGTGAGAGAGAGAGAGAGAGAAAGAGAGACTCTTCCATCCACTGCTTCACTCTGCAGATGATTAGCAATAGCCAGGGCTGAGCCAGGCAGAAGCCAGGAACCAGGAACTCAATCCACATGAGTGATAGGAACTCAAGTTCTTTAACCATCATCTGCTGCCTCCTAGGGTACATATTAGCAGGAAATTGGAATCAGAAGCAGAACCAGGATTTCATTCTGATTACTCTAACATGGGATGTGAGCATCCCAAGTGGCATCTTAACCACTGTGTCAAATATCCACCTCTGGCACTTGTATCATTTAACAACTTCTCCAAGTGATTTTAATATGTGGCCAGGATCAAAATTTTTGAGCTGGATGATCTATAAATGTTTTTATACCTTTCAGATATTCTCAGTCTGTGAATTATTTCAGTATGTTTTTCTTAAAAATAACTTTCTATTGCAGTCCTTTTATTCAAATTTTTGGTGGCATTTCTCTTGTCTAATTTGCAATTTAAACATTAGGTAATCTGAAGAAATAAACATCACAATTCCACACTTAGGAGTTCTCTAACAGTAAATACCTAGCTAGAGAGGTGGGCAGTTTTAATGTTAGGTGGGCTGCCAGTTGATATGGGGAAGTCCTAAACACCTGTCAGTCATTTTACCCCCATGTCTGTGTCCCAATGGTGTATTTGATTTTTTCAAGGGGTATTTCTGTCTCAGAACCAAGATCACGACCTAGAATCATCTGAAAACTGTTAAGAGTCATTTACCTTGGAAATAAGAGGAGCCATTTCCCTTGACATATAGAAAACTTTGACTGGAACTCCAAATGTGAAATATGCTAGGCAGTGGACCTACGTGGAGGGCACAGGTGCCCATGGCTAAGGACCCCAGCCGATGAGTCTATGCACCAGCGTTGGAAAGGGAGGTGAGGTGAAACCTCAGTAGCCCGAGACATTGGTGGGAAAGCGGCAGGAAGAGCCTAGAGGGAACGAGGCTTGAAGCCCCGTGGGGGAAAGTTCACCAGGCTAACTAGAGGAGAGGAAAAAAAAATAAAAGGGACTGGTATAGCACGATTCTGTCTCTACACTCACCTCACAAAGGCAAGCAAGACAAAGAGCAGGTGCCATTTTGGACATACATAACAGCTGTGCTACCTCAGGGCCGCGCCCACCCTCAGCCAAGTGGAAAAACCTGATTCTGGTGGGGAGAAATAACAGGAGGTTAAGACCTAGTGAATGTGTGGAGCTTATGAACTGGGACTGTGAAAAAAAAACTGAGGGTATGTGGGAGAACTCACGGAGTGCCTGAGACGTGAGTACTCAGTGGGAGACGCCACAAACGGTAACCTTGGAAACCCGGTGGGAGATTGCAGGGGAATCTGAGCTTACAGTGAGGACTGCACAGATCCTTTGTGTGGTCTTTGGGACAGAGCAGACGAATATTATACCCACTGGGGCTAGTGCTCAAACACTGATTGCCTTCAAGGAGAATAGCTCAGCTGTGTGGAATTACTTCCCTTCTGAATAAGAGAGAGAGAGAGATTGAGAGAGAGAGAGAGAGAGATTGAGAGATATTGAGAGAGAGAGATTTACCACGCCATACCTGGGTATGTCACCTTTAGTAGACCCTTAACCCTAAAGAACTGAATAGACCTCTCTGGCCACACCCACCACAAGCCTCTAAAGATTCACTAAAAGCAGATAGTCCACTTAATCTAGAGTCATAGTATAACGAGAAAAGCCAACACAGTGAGGAAAAAAAAGAAGAAACCAAAGAATATCTCCACAATGCCAAGCAACAAACGCAGAAACCGAGGAAACAAGAGCAAGGAAGACATGACGCCCCCAAATGAACAAGACAACCCAAGCCAAGATTATGAAAATGATGAGATGGAAGAAATGCAAGATACGGATTTCAAAAAATTTATGATAAGAACAATTAGAAGTTTTCAAAAACAAATGCTTGAGCTACAGAATTCCTTACTGGACAGGATAGAAAATCTCTCTTGTGAAAATGAAATCTTAAGGAGGAATCAAAATGAAACGCAGAAACTAGTAGAACAGGAAAGTGTGATAGTGAAGAGAAATCAAAATGAAATGAAGAACTCAATAGATCAAATGACAAACACATTAGAGAGCCTTAAAAACAGAGTCAGTGAAACAGAAGAGAGACTATCAGACTTAGAAGACAGAGCACAGGAAAGTATACAGTCAAACTGAAGAAAAGAAGAGGAAATTAGAAATCTAAAAAATATTGTCGGGAATCTACAGGATACTATTAAAAAAACCAACATTCGGGTTCTAGGAGTTCCTGAAGGCATGGAGAGAGAGAAAGGATTAGAAGGCCTTTTTAGTGAGATACTTGCAGAGAACTTCCCCGGTTTGGAGAAGGACAGAGACATCCTAGTACAGGAAGCTCATAGAACCCCTAGTAAACATGACCAAAAGAGATCCTCACCACGACACGTTGTAATCAAACTCAACACAGTGAAACATAAAGAAAAGATTCTAAAATGTGCAAGAGAGAAACGTCAGATTACTCTCAGAGGATCTCCAATTAGACTCACAGCAGATTTCTCATCAGAAACTCTACAAGCTAGGAGGGATTGGCGAGTTATAACTCAGGTACTAAGAGAAAACAACTGCCAGCCCAGAATATTATATCCTGCAAAGCTCTCATTTGTGAATGAAGGTGAAATGAAGACCTTTCATAGCAAAGAGAAATTGAAAGAATTTGTTGCCACTTGTCCAGCCCTGCAAAAGATGCTTAAAGATGTGTTAACACAGAAACACAGAAACACGGTCATCAGTATGAAAGTAGGTAAAGGAAGGAAACCTTCCAGTAAAAGATCACAGGAATTTCAACACATATATTAGAAATATCTTTGGGAAAATGGCAGGGCAAAGTTACTACTTATTACATTGAATGTTAATGGCCTGAACTGTCCAGTTAAAAGACAGATTGCTGATTGGCTTAAGGAACAAAACCCATCTATTTGCTGCTTACAAGAAACACATCTTTCCAACTTTACAATTTCCTGAAATTGAAAGGTTGGAAAAAGGTATACCATGCCAACAGAAACAAAAAAAGAGCGGGCATAGCCATCTTAATATCAGACAACATAAACTTTAACACAAAAACTGTTAAGAGAGACAAAGAGAGGCACTATATAATGATTAAGGGATCAATTCAATAGTAAGATGTAACTATTATAAATGTATATGCACCTAATTATAGGGCACCAGTTTATTTAAAAGATTTGTTAAGGGACTTAAAGGGAGACTTAGACCCCAATAGTACTGGGAGACTTCAATACTCCACTCTCAGAAATAGTCAGATCAACAGGACAGAAGATCAACAAGGAAACAGTAGATTTAAACAACACTATAGCCCAAATGGATCTAACAGATATCTACAGAACTTTTCATCCTACACTTAAAGAATTTACATTCTTCTCAGCAGTACATGGAACCTACTCTAGGATTGACCACATAGTAGGCCATAAAGCAATTCTCAGCAAATTTAAAAGAATTAGAATCATACCATGCAGCTTCTCAGACCATAAAGGAATGAAGTTGGAAATTAGCAACTCAGGAATCCCTAGAGCATATGCAAACACATGGAGATTGAGCAACATGCTCCTGAATGAAAATTGGGTCATAGAAGAAATCAAAAGAGAAATCAAAAATTTGCTGGAAGTAAATGAGGATAACAGCACAACATACCAAAACTTATGGGATACAGCAAAAGCAGTGTTTAGAGGAAAGTTTATATCAATAGGTGCCTACATCAAAAAATTGGAAAGGCACTAAAAAAATGAGCTTTCAATTCATCTCAAGGATCTAGAAAATCTGCAGCAAACCAGACCCAAATCTAGTAGGAGAAGAGAAATAATTAAAATCAGAGAAGAAATCAACAGGATTGAATCAAAAAAAAATTACAAAAAATCAGACAAATGGAGAGCTGGTTTTTTGAAAAAAAAAACAAAAAAACAAAAAAACAAAAAAACAAAACAAAATTGACACCCTATTGGCCCAACTAAAAAAAAAAAAAGAGGGAAGACCCAAATCAATAAAATCAGAGATGAAAAAGGAAATGTAACAACAGACACCACAGAAATAAAAAGAATCATCAGAAATTACTACACAGAGTTGTATGGCACCAAACAGGGAAATCTATCAAACAACCCACTTAAGAGATGGGCCAAGGACCTCAATAGACAGTTTTCAAAAGAGGAAATCCAAATGGCCAACAGGCACATGAAAAAATGTTCAAGATCAGTAACAATCAGGGAAATGCAAATCAAAACCACAATGAGGTTTTACCTCATCCTGGTTAGAATGGCTCACATTCAGAAATCTACCAAAACAGATGCTGGTGAGGATGTGGGGAAAAAGGGACACTAACCCACTGTTGGTGGGAATGTAAACTGATAAAGCCAGTATGGAAGTCAGTCTGGAGATTCCTCAGAAACTTGAATATAACCCTACCATTCAACCCAGCCATCCCACTCCTTGGAATTTACCCAAAGGAAATGAAATTGGCAAACAAACAAGCTGTCTGCACATTAATGTTTACTGCAGCTCAATTCACAATAGCTAAGACCTGGAACCAACCCAAATGCCCATCAACAGTAGACTGGATAAAGAAATTATGGGACATGTACTCTATAGAATACTATACAGCAGTAAAAAACAATGAAATCTGTTCATTTACAACAAAATGGAGGAATCTGGAACACATTATGCTGAGTGAAATGAGCCAGTCCCAAATGGACAAATATCATATGTTCTCCCTGATTGGTGACAACTAACTGAGCAGCAAAAAGGAAACCTGTTGAAGTGAAATGGACACTATGAGAAACAGTGACTTGATCATCCCTTGTTCTGACTGTTGATGAGCAACTTAATGAGGTGAAAGGTAGGGGTCTTGCTTCATGTTGCTGCATGTGGAAATCCAGTTTTCCCAGCACCATTTATTGAATAGACTGTCCTTGCTCCAGGAATTGGTTTTGGATCCTTGATCAAATATAAGTTGGCTGTAGAATATTGAATAGCAGTGGTGATAGTGGGCATCTTTGTCTGGTTCCAGATTTCAGTGGGAATGCTTTTAACTTTGCCCATCCAGTAGGATGCTGGCTATGGGTTTTTCATAAATTGCTTTGATTGTGTTGAGGGATGTTCCTTCTCTACCCAATTTGCTTAGAGTTTTCATCATGAAAGAGTATTGTATCTTATCAAATGCTTTCTTTGCATCTATTCAGATAATCATGTGGTTTTTCTTCTGCAGTTTGTTAATGTGATGTATCACATTGATTGATTTGCTAATGCTGAACCATCCCTGCATACTCAGGATAAATCCCATTTGGTCTTAGTGAATGATCTTTCTGATGTGTTGTTGGAATCAATTGGCTAGAATTTTTTTGAGGATTTCTGCATCTATGTTCATCAAGGAAATTGATCTGTAGTTCTCTATCTGTTGTATCTTTTTTGAGTTTAGGAATTAAGTTGATGCTGGTTTCATAGAAAGAGTTTGGGAGGATTCCCTCTTTTTCAATTGTTTTGATTTGAATAACTTGAGAAGAATTTAGTTAGTTTTGCTTTAAATGTCTGGTAGAATACAGAATACCAGTCCTGGGCTTTTATTTATTGTGAGGGTTTTTATTGTTGATTCAATTTCTGTCTTGGTTATGGATTTGTTTAGGTTTTCTATGCCTTCATAGTCAATTTAGGTAGGTTGTATGTGTCCAGATATCTTTCCATTTCTTCTAGGTTTCCCATTTTTTTGACATACGGGTATTTGTAATAATTTATGATGATTCTTTTTGCTTCTGTGGTGTCTTTTGTTACATATCCTTTTTCATATCTAATTTTATTGATTTGGGTCTTCTCCTTTTTTTTTGGTTAGTTGGGCTAATAGTGTGTCAATTTTGTTAATTTTTTCATGAAACCAGCTCTTCATTTTGCTAATCTTTTGTATTGTTTTTGGTTTCAGTTTTATTTATTTCTTCCCTAATTTTAATTATTTCTTTTTTCCTAGTAGTTTTGAGTTTGGTTTGCTGCTGTTTTACTATATCCTTGAGATGCATTGGTAGCTCATTTATTTGGTGCCTTTCCAATCTCTTGATATAGGCACCAGTTGCTATAAACTTTCCTCTTAAAACTGCTTTTGATGAATTCCATAAGTTTTAATTTGTTGTGTTGTCATCTTCATTTCTTTTTTTTTGCATTTTTTTAACTTTTATTTAATGAATATAAATTTCCAAAGTACGGCTTATGGATTACAATGGCTTCCCCCCCATAACATCTCTCCCACCCACAACCCTCCCCTTTCCCCCTCCCTCTCCCCTTCCATTCACATGAGGATTCATTTTCGATTCTCTTTATATACAGAAAATCAGTTTAGCATACATTAAGTAAAGATTTCAACAGTTAACTCCCACACAAACATAAAGTGAAAAATAATAGATGATTTTTTAAATGATGATGAAATCAGATCAGACCTATTGTCATGTTTAATCCCAGCGAGAGTCAAGTTGGGAATTGATAATTTCTTCTTCTTCTTCTTCTTCTTCTTCTTCTTCTTCTTCTTCTTCTTTTTTTTTTTTTTACAGAAGATCAGTTTAGTATACATTAAGTAAAGCTTTCAACAGTTTGCACCCCCATAGAAACACAAAGTGAAATATACTGTTTGAGTACTCGTTATAGCATTAAGCCTCAATGTACAGCACATTAAGGACAGAGATCCTACATGAGGAGTAAGTGCACAGTGACTCCTGTTGTTGACTTTACAAATTGACACTCCTGTCTATGGCATCAGTAATCTCCCTATGCACCAGTCATGAGTTTCCAAGGCTATGGAAGCCTTTTGAGTTCTCCGACTCTTATCTTGTTTAGACAAGGTCATAGTCAAAGTGGAGGTTCTCTCCTCCCTTCAGAGAAAGGTACCTCCTTCTTTGAAGACCTGTTCTTTCCACTGGGATCTCACTCACAGAGATCTTTCATTTAGGTTTCCCCCCCCCCCCCCAGAGTGTCTTGGCTTTCCATGCCTGAAATACTCTCATGGGCTTTTCAGCCAGATCCGAATGCCTTTAGGGCTGATTCTGAGGCCAGAGTGCTGTTTAGGACATCTGCCATTCTATGAGTCTGCTGTGTATCTCACTTCCCATGTTGGATCACTCTCCCCTTTATTTATTCTATCGGTCAGTATTAGCAGGTACTAGACTTGTTTATGTGCTCCCTTTGACTCTTAGTCCTTTCATTATGATCAATTGTGAACTGAAATTGATCACTTGGACTGGTGAGATGGCATTGGTACATGCCACCTTGATGGGATTAAATTGGAGTCCCCTGGTATGTTTCTAACTCTACCATTTGGGGCAAGTCAGCTTGAGCATGTCCCAAATTGTACATCTCTTCCCTCTCTTATTCCCACTCTTATGTTTAACAGGGATCACATTTCAGTTAAATTTCAACACTTAAGAATAACTGTGTATTAATTACAGAATTAAACCAGTCATATTAAGTAGAACAGACAAAAAAACTACTAAGAGGGATAATGTATTAAGTTGTTCATTAACAGTCAGGTCATCTTCATTTCTTTTCAGAAATTTTTGTATTTCTCTTTTGATTTCTTCAATGGCCCACTGTTTGGGAGCATGTTGTTCAGTCTCCAAGTGTTTGAATGTGTTCTAGAGTTTTTTGAGTTACTGATTTCAAGCTGCATTCCATTGTGGTCTGAGAAGATGCATGGTATAATTTCAATATTTTTGCATTTGCTTAGACTTGTTTTATGGCCTAGCATGTGATCATTCCTAGAAAAAGCTCCATGCACTGATGAGAAGAATGTATATTCTTCAACTCTAGGATGGAAAGTTCTATAGATATTTATTAGGTCCATTTGGTCTATAGTGTTGATTAACTCTGTTTCCTTGATGATTTTCTGTCTGGTTTATCCCTCCATTGCTAAAAATGGGGTATTGAAGTCCCCCCATTACTATTGTATTTGAGTTTATGTCTCCTTTTAAATCCATCAATATTTCTTTTAAATAGCCTGGTGTCCTGTAATTAGGTGCATATACGTTTATAATAGTTAAAGCTTCCTGTTGAATTTATCCCTTAATCATTACATAGTGCCCTTCTTTGTCTCTTTTAACAGTTTTGTGTTAAAGTCTATTTTGTCTGGTATTAGGATGGCTACACTTAGTTCTTTTCTGGTTTCTGTTAGCATGGAATATAGTTTTCCATCCTTTCACTTTCAGTCTGCATGCATCTTTGTTGGTGAGATATGTTTCTTGTAGGTAGCAAATAGATGTGTTTTGTTTTTGAATCTATTCAGCCAGTGTGTATTCTTTTAACTGGAGAGTTTAGGCCATTTACATTCAAGGTGACTACTGATAAGTAATGACTTGGTTCTGCTATGTTTCCATAAATATTTTTATTGTTTATTTTGGATTTCCTTTGTACTTTTACTAGGAGATTTTCTGCCTTTACCTTCTTTCATAGTGATGATCATGTTTCTGTATTTCTGCATGCAGCACATCCTTTTATATATACACACATATATATCCTTATATATATATATCCTTTTATATATACATATATATCTATATATAAAATATTTATTCATTTACTTGAAAGTTAGAGTTACACAGAGAGAGAAGGAGAGGCAGAGAGAGAGAGGGAGGTCTTCCATCTACTGGTTCACTCCCCAGATGGCCTCAATGGCTGGAGCTCTGCTGATCCCAAGCCAGGAGCCATGAGCTTCCTCCAGGTCTCTCATGTGGGTGCAGGGGCCCAAGGACTTGGGCCATCTACTACTGCTTTCCTAGGCCATAGCAGAGAGTTGGATTGGAAGTGGATCAGCCGGGACTCAAACCAGTACCCATATGGGATGTCGGCACTGCAGGCAGTGGCTTTACCCACTATGCCAAAGTGCTGGCCCCTGTGTGCAGCACATCCTTAAGGATCTTTTGTAAAGCTGGATGAGTGATGACAAATTCTGTCAATTTATGTTTATTATGGAAGGTCTTTTTTTTTTATTATGGAAGGTCTTTATTTCACCTTCATTCATAACTGAGTTTTTCTGGGTACAGTATTCTGGGTTGACACTTTTTTTTCCTCTTAGGACTTGGAATATACCTTGACATTCTCTCCTAGCTTGTAGGGTTTCTGATGAGAAGTCCACTGTGAGTCTCATTGGAGATCCTTTGAAAGTAATCTGCCATTTTCTCTTGCGAGTGTTTTAAAATCTTTATGTTTTACTCTGAAGAGTTTAATTACAATGTGTCATGGTGGAGATCTTTTCTCGTTATGTCTATTAGGAGTTCTATGTGCTCCTGTACTTGGATGTTCCTTTCTTTTTCTAAATTAGCAAAGTTTCTGATATTATTTTACTAAGAAGGCCTTTCTTTTTTCTTTTTTCAAAGATTTATTTATTTATTTGAAAGTCAGAGTTACACAGAGAAAGGAAAGTCAGAGAGAGAGAGAGATCTTCCATCCACTGGTTCACTCCCCAGTTGGCCACAATGGCTGGAGCTGTGCTAATCCAAAGCCTGGAGCCAAGAGCCTCCTCCAGGTCTCCCATGAGGGTGCAGGGGCCCAAAGACTTGGGCTGTCATCTACTGCTTCCCCAGGCCTTAGCAGAGAGCTGGATCATAAGTGGAATAGCCAAAATTCGAACTGGCATCCATATGGTATGCCAACACTGAAGGCAGTGGCTTTACCTGTATACCACAGTGCCAACCCCTAAAAAGGCCTTTTAATCCTTTCTCTCTTTCCACACCTTCAGGAACTCATAGAACTTGTATGTTAGGTCATTTGTAGATTCCAAACAGTGTTTTTTAGTTTTCTAATTTCCTCTTCTTGTTTTTTTTTTTTTGTCTGACTGTATAATTTCCTGTGATTTGTCTTCTAAGTCAGATATTCTTTCTTCTGCTTCACCGATTCTGTTGTTAAGGATTTCCACTACATTTTTTTAATTTTTTCTATTGAATTCTTCATTTGCAATATTTCATTTTGCTTTCTCTTTAAGATCTCAATTTCGTGGGAGAAATTTTATTTCATGTCATATACAGATTTCATTAGTTCATACATTTGCTTCGGATTACTTCTAAGTAATCCTACGATCAATTTTTTTTTTTTTTTGACAGGCAGAGTGGACAGTGAGAGAGAGACAGAGAGAGAAAGGTCTTCCTTTGCTGTTGGTTCACCCTCCAATGGCCGCCGCTGCAGCCGGCGCACCGCGCTGATCCGATGGCAGGAGCCAGGATCCAGGTGCTTTTCCTGGTCTCCCATGGGGTGCAGGGCCCAAGCACCTGAGCCATCCTCCACTGCACTCCCTGGCCATAGCAGAGAGCTGGCCTGGAAGAGAGGCAACCGGGACAGAATCCGGCGCCCCGACCGGGACAAGAACCCGGTGTGCCGACGCCGCAAGGTGGAGGATTAGCCTATTGAGCCACGGCGCCGGCCCCAATTTTTTAAATTCTATTTCTGGCATTTCTTCAGTCTCTTCATCATCATATCTAGTATTGAAGTATTGCATTCTTTTGGGGGTGTCATGTTCTCTTCCTTATTCTTGTTTCTTGAATTGGTGTGTTTATTATTCATCATTTGTGGTGATATTAATTGGTTTCTTCTTTTTTTTTTTTCCTGTGGTGGCTTTTATTTTGGACTATGTCTTTGTGGATTAGTGGAGTGTCTGCTTTCAGGGAATACCTAGAGGTGTGTTGTAGGTGTGGCCAGGGAGCTCTTTCAGTGCTCCAGGGTGAAAGGAGTGTTAAGGTGACACCCAGGTTGGGTGTGGTAAATCTCCTTTTTTTTTTTTTTAATCAAAAGGAAGGTTTTTCTATTCTGTTGGAGTAGCCTCAGCTCATTTCCTCTCCTCAAAAGAGACCAGTGCTTGGGCGCTAACCCCAGTGGTTATAATATTGGTGTGCAATTTCCACAAGGACCACACAAAGGATCTGTGCAATCCTTGGTATAAGCAGATTCCTCTGCAATGTCCCTCACCAGTGAACCAGGGAGCCCTGAGCATGTGAAGCCTCCTACAATGACTACCCTAAGAGCTAGCCACACCCTGAGCCTTCCCATGCAGCCTCACTGTTTTCAAAGCCCCACAGTTTCAGTGTTTTCACAGTCCTGGTGCACAAGCCTCCCACAGTCTTGAGCACCCAGCTCCCCATCGGTTTTCCCTTACATACTCAGGAGTCTCCACTTGGCTGTTGCTGGCGCTGACATAAGCTGTCACAGCTGTTACATATCTCCAAAATGGCATCTGCTCTCTATTGACTTGTTGCAGGATGCCATTGCATGGTAATTGGGGGGAGAAAAAGTGTCCCCCCCTTTTTTTTCTCCTCTACTTTGGCAGGTACACTATCCCCCAAACGGCTCTATGCTGGATTCCCTCCAGCTTTATTGTCAGTGACTTGGGCTGCTGCAGTCTGGTCTCACCTCTCTCCAAAGTTGGTACAGAGGCTCTCAACTGCTGGGGTCCCTCCATCTAGGTCCACTGCGTCCCACTAGCTTGCATGGAATTCCCTCTGTCATTTTCTCCCTAACTTTTCCCTGAGACTGCACTCTCTCCACTTCTTTAAACTATCTTCTCCTAGACTAGAGCTTTAAACCACCTCTGTACTCTGCCATCTTAATCCAATCAAAATGTTTTTCAATTACCTTGTTTTTAATTTTTTTTCAATTAACTTTTTTTTTTTTTTTTGGACAGGCAGAGTGGACAGTACGAGAGAGAGACACAGAGAAAGGTCTTCCTTTGCCATTGGTTCACCCTCCAATGGCCACTGTGGCCATGCGCTGCAGCTGGCGCACTGTGCTGATCTGAAGGCAGGAGCCAGGTGCTTATCCTGGTTTCCCATGGGGTGCAGGGCCCAAGCACCTGGGCCATCCTCCACTGCACTCCCTGGCCTGGAAGAGGGGCAACCCGGACAGAATCCGGCGCCCCAACCGGGACTAGAACCCGGTGTGCCAGCGCCGCAGGTGGAGGATTAGCCTATTGAGCCCCAGCACTGGCCTCAATTAACTTTATATACATAAGATTAACCCTACACTTAGTAAAGAGTTTAACAAATAGTATGGAAAAACAAAACTGTTCCTCAACCGTTGAGACAAGTGCTGTTCAAAGTAATTTCATCTCAAAGTATACTCATTACTTTCTGGAGTAAATACTGAGAATATTTCACCTCATTGCATAAAATAGTACATGTGTTTTAAACACATTATAGAATAAAAGAGAAAATATAAAGGAATATGAAAATAGAATCATGTAAGCTAAATTCATGGTGTTTAAGCATAAGAAAAAGCTTTAGAGCATTAATGAAATTTAATGGTTAATGACATTGAGCTTGAATTAGGCCCTAAACTCTCAAATTGTGATGATACATAATTTTCTCAAACTGAAAACATATTGCGCATTAGGAGGTGAAGCACTTCAAGGAGTTTACACATAGTTTACTTTTTCTAATCTACCTTGTAAATTCTATCAGTGGCTTCCCAGAACCCTTCCCAGCTTTCCATAAAAACATCTACATGGTGCTCTCTTGCATACATTCATAATGTCTGTGACTTGTTCATCTGGGTTTGATTTGAGGCTTCAAACTTCTCTTTCAATTCATTCATTTTTGACACATAACATAGTTCAAAATGCACAAAGTACCAAAGATCATCCACTAAACATCTTCCCACTCCTGAGCTTCAGCTGTTTCTTCCTCACCTGGAGGTAGCCCATGGCTCATGTTACTTGATTTTTTTTTCAGGATTCTGAGGATTAGGTAAAAGCATCAAATGAGACCAATATATAGTAAAAGAAAGTTTTAGATGATTTTTATGTTTGGCTTGGAAAAAGAATGCCTATAACTGCCAATAATCACATTTCCAAAATGTTGACTCAGTTTGATGTTTGTGATTTCTGTGGTCAGGGCTGCCTCTTGGGCATGAGCTCTGTAAGACTGCATAGGCCCCTGTACTTTATTTAATGCTCTGTTTTCAGAATCTTGAAATTCTTAATGAGTTTTTTTTACAATATTATTATTTTTTATTTTGCTGTAGGTCCTACAAGTTATGTAGCCAGTCCTGTCAGTGATACCTTCCCTGATTGAAAAAAAAAAATAAAACAGCAATGTAGAATACTTTATGACTCAAATAGTCCAAGACTGACATGGGACAATCTTTAGTTCTGATTAAAGTTTAGGTTCAAGTCTGTCTCTGATGTTCACTGTGTGAAAATGTATGCTGAAAATGAGGGAAAGGAAACCTGATGATAGTATAAAATTTGTGAAAGAATAGGAAAATTTCAAATTAAATAGTAATAAGCTGCTTTTGAATGTTAAATTCAAGATAGAATCATAATGTTTATACAATTTTATCAATATTTACCTAATTCTTAAAGACTGAATGTTTGGTTTTGGTAATTGACATTTTAACCATATCTGATGGTATATTTGCCAATGGCTGCTTAATACATATTTTGCACTCACACCATATTTTTGCATACATTTCTGTTTTTCTTTTTGTGTAAACTGTAGATATTTGTTACTAAACTGGAGTTATTGCTGGAGAGGGGAAGGTAAACATTTCCCAGAAAGGATCTGTGCAAATGAAGTTGTTCCACTCCCAATAGGAATACCTTTTCTAACTAAAATAGTGTAATCTCACCTATTGCCAGCTTGTATACAGGTGCTGAGACCTTGAGGAATTGTATCTGTGTAAAAAACACATTCAGGCATACTATTGCTCAGAGGTGGGGAGCACTGTGGGACTTCTTAGCAAGATCATAACTTCATAGAACACATTTGATGTGGAGTCAAGATTTATATAGAAATCTGTTAATAAATACATGTGGCTTCTTGGCTGTGCTTTGAACATGGGCATTTACTAAGTCTAATACGAGCTGAAGATCAGAAGGAAACCTTCCAGCTTCATGGGCAGTAGTATTGCTAGATAAAATCCAGGATGTTTAGCTCAATTTGAATTTCAGATAATTAATATGTAACTTTTTTAGGATAAGTATACTGCAAATATTCCATTTTTAAGTACAAGTGTATCTTTTGTAACCTTCGTGATATATTTATATTAAATTCATTGGTTGGTTGTCTGAAATTCAGATTTAACTAGGTTTCCTATATTTTAACCTGTTTAATATGGCCATCCCACTTGTGAGGGAAGATAAGCATGGAAATAATGAAAGATGCAGACTGGATTTGAACTTTCTCCCGCATCCAAATTGCTTAAGATCCATCACTAGGTCACTAAGGGGGGGACTGGAGCTTGGATGAAAAAAATCATTGAAAAGTTGTTATAGTGAATTACATGTTAATTATGCATAGTGAATTGTTTAGATTCTCCTTAATCATTAATGCTAATCTGGCACTTACTGTGTCCTCATCACAGTATTAAAACACATTTCTTGCATTATTTTATTATTGCAATAATCCCATGAGAAAAACTATTATTAACCTATTTTTTAACTTTTATTTAGTAATTATAAATTTCCAAAGTACAGTTTATGGATTACAATGGCTCCCCCCCCATAACTTCCCTCCCACTCTCACCCCTCCCATCTCCTGCTCCCTCTCCCATTCCATTCACATCAAGATTCATTTTCAATTATCTTTATATATAGAAGATCGATTTAGTGTATATTAAGTAAAGATTTCATCAGTTTGCACCCACACATAAACATAAAGTGTAAAATACTGCTTTTTTTTAAAAATTTTTGACAGGCAGAGTGGACAGTGAGAGAGAGAGACAGAGAGAAAGGTCTTCCTTTGCCGTTGGTTCACCCTCCAATGGCCACCACAGCCAGCACGCTGAAGCCAGCGCACTGCGCTGATCCGATGGCAGGAGCCAGGTACTTCTGATCTCCCATGGGGTGCAGGGCACAAGTACTTGGGCCATCCTCCACTGCACTCCCTGGCCACAGCAGAGAGCTGGCCTGGAAGAGGGGCAACCGGGACAGAATCTGGCGCCCCGACCGGGACTAGAACCCAGTGTGCCGGCACCGCAAGGTGGAAGATTAGCCTAGTGAGCTGCGGCGCCGGCCTAGTTTCAGTACTAGTTATAGCATTACTTCACATTGGACAACACATTAAGGACAGATCCCACATGAGAAGTAAGTACACAGTGACTCCTATTGTTGACTTAACAACTTGACACTCCTGTTTATGGCGTCAGTAATCTCCCTAGGCTCTAGTCATGAGTTGCCAAGGCTATGGAAGCCTTTTGAGTTCGCTGACTTTGATCCTATTCACACTGGGTCATAGCCAAAGTGGAAGTTCTCTCCTCCCTTCAGAGAAAGGTACCTCCTTCTTTGATGGCCCTGTTCTTTCCGCTGGGATCTCACTCGCAGAGATCTTTCATTTAGGGTGGTTTTTTTTTTTTTTTTTTTTTTTTTTTTTTTTTTTGCCACAGTGTCTTGGCTTTCCATGCTTAAAATACTCTCATGGGCTTTTCAGCCATATCCGAATGCCTTAAGGGCTGATTCTGAGGCCAGAGTGCTGTTTAGGACATCTGCCATTCTATGAGTTATTAACCTATTTTTAAACACGATAATCATGGGATTTCCATCACTACCAAATTACAATATAATTCACATACCATAAAATTCACTCTTTAAAAAAGTGTATAATTTCTGATAGATTCACAATGCTATGTAACCATTACCATGATTTATTTCAGAATATTTCATTTCTCTAGAAGGAGATCCTGTGCTTCCTAACCTCACCTCTCAGCAGCCCCTGGTAACTACTAACCTACTTTCTTTCTATGGATTTGCCTATTCTGAACATTTCCTGTAAATGTAAATGTAATTATCTGATATTATCATTCTGTGTCTGGTTTTCTTAGCACAATGTTTTCAAGGTTCATTCATGTTCTACATGTGTCAATATTTTATTACTTTTTATGGCTGAATAATATTTGATTGCACTGATACCCTACATTTTGTTTATCTACTTGTTAGCTGACTGAGCCTTTTTTGGCTGTTTTAGGTCATGTTCCCATGAAGATAGATGGAGGTTTGTTGGAGTAAGTAATTTGCCCAATGTCATGCAATTCATAGATGATAGATCCAAATGCAAACCCAAATTGTTCAACTCAGAGCCTGAACTTGTAATAACTGTTGCTTCTTTGGTGTTCTCATAAATTCTATCTTCATGAAGTCTCACATATTTATTCAATATTTTGGGTTCAGATTAATTTGTTGAGCACTTACGACTACTCCTGGAATGGGTAAAACCAGGATTGTTGTCCTCTCCTGGCAGATATGCCACAATAGCACATGTTAATGACTGAAAACACGGTGTGTTACTTATTTCCACATGACAGCCTAAAGTAGGACAATGAGGAGAGACTCCTCTAGCTTTCTCTATTGCTTGTCTGAATTCCAGATTCTCTACTTCTCAGTGCCTGGGTTAAACAAAAATAGCAAGTTATCTAAAATAATATATTGTAGCTTCTTCTGAAGCTTCATAAATACTTCCTATTGGATTTTACTTCTCCCTTGTGTTGCCAAAGAACAGAAAGTAAAATTAGGACACCAAAAACACAACTAAAAAAAAACCCATAAAATAAGAAAGCAATAATTTGAGGGTGAGTGCTGTTTGCTTCTATAGATTTCTCTTTTTGCACTACCCAACTGTGCAAAGGCTCACAATTCATACATGCTATAGGCAGTACAGAAAACATCAGAGGAACCAAAGAGAGCATCCCATTTCACTTCTTGGTAGCTACTCACTGGAGTTCTTCATACCATAAATAATAATCCCCAAATGCAGACAAAAAGCATTGTACTCTTTTCTTCATACAGCTCCAGTTAATCAACATTTAACCATTCAGTAGGGAATCATACATGCTTCATAAAAACAGCTTGTTTTACATAGTGCTTTGTTGGGAGATCCTAAAAAGAGGACATTTTTGAGTCAAAAGTTTAAAGCAAAGCACCTTGTGCCAGCTGGTTGGAAGGAAGGCAGACTTTCCCTTGGAGTATTGTTTCAAGATAAGGTGAGAAGATGTTAAATCTTGAATTCACTTTTCTGTTAAAAGCAGAGATTATGATTTTGATTCTGCAGTTCAGGGTTCATTTCTCTCTCTTACTCTCCCTCTCCCTCTCTCCCTCCCTCTCCTTCTCCCTCTCTCTCTCTCTCTTTCTCTCTGTCTTAACAACTGAAAAATCCCTGCTCTGTCAAAAATGAAATCTAGAGGAAATCTTTCTGGTTCTGTAGCAGAAATGCGTAGCTGAGCCATACATTAGCGATCCTTATACAATTAGACTGCTCCCAAGGCCCCACATGCTCTGGTGTTGCTTCCTCACAGCAGGTGTTCTGAGAACTCTTTGTTCTAATTACAGCAGATTACCTGATTGGGGCAGACCACTGAACTTCCCAGTGTCTTGTTAAATGGAAAAGAAAAAACAACTTACCCACAGGGATTTAAGGAAATGAAGTTTTATTAAGTCATGCTTGTATGAAAGAAAATATAATTGTGTCAATGAATAGTATAACTGCAAATTTTCATGCTGTCCCTTGATCCCAAGGGACCCAAAGCAATTCATGTGTAAGTCTATTTAAACTGCATAGTTTTCCCATCAGGCAGAAAAAAGACCAGACTGAACACTCACATTCTACAGTGGGAAACTAAGGACACCTCAGGGATTAAAGGGGGCTCCTACATTCTCGTCTCTCAGCTCTTAGTGGGATGTACTTTTAAAACATGTATTTATTTGGGAGATAGAGTTTGAGAGAGAGAGAGAGAGAGAGAGAGAGAGAGAGAGAGACATACATACACACAAACACACATACACATAGAGAGAGTGTTCCCATCCACTGATTCACTCCCCAAATGCCTGAAATTTCCAGACTCAGTGTGGGACTGGGCCAGGCTGGCCAAAGCCAATAGCTGGGAACTCAATCCAGGTCTCCCACTTGAGTGACAGGAAGCCCAATCACTGAAGCCACCACTTCTGCCTCCTAGGGTCTGCATTAGCAGGAAGCTGGAGTCAGGAGCTAGACCTGGATATTGAACCCAGGTATTTTAATATGGGAGGTAGGCATCTCAAACCTTGTCTTAACTACTAGGAGAAATGTCTTCCCCAAGATGCATTTTTCATTAATTCTTATTGCACTTTCAGTAAAACCATGGAAAAAACTTGATTTTTTGATTTAGATTTTTCTCTCAAGAGAACTGTGTAAATGTTTTCAGTTTTTTGTAGTCTATGTGAAAAAGAAGAGTGTGGTGATAGCAAAACTTGTGTTGAAATGTATTCCCACTGTAAGGTATTAAGAAGGTCAGAGCTATGATATTTGGAGGTGGAATTTTTGAGAGATGCCTACAGTGTCCAATGAAACTGTATGGACATTCAAACCCTAGCAGCCTCCTCTGATTGACCTCAGTGAGGAGGGAGAGGGGTTGCTTCATTACTGCCAGGTCAGGTGGAAGTACAGATTCCTTTGATACCATAAGAATTAGACTCACTGCTACATGGTAGGAATGAAAGTCCCACTTCCTACTTCTTTGATATCATCGTAGCAGTGTTAGGGATTGGCTACATGACAACCTCTGGAGAACTAAAGTGTAGACTCTGCACATGGCCTTTGCTGGCAAGGATAGGAATGAGACTAGTTTTCCTGTGGTGTTTGAATGGAGTAGAGCTATCATTGCCTAAAAGTTTGGTGCACGTGTGTTGCAGTTTGCCCTTTCCCTGGTCTTGTGGCTATGGAGTAAGAATAGGTTTTCCTGGAGGCTATATCTTTCTGTGTTCATTGGTGCTTCTAGGTTGCCAGGTTCTCAGTACTCTGGGTGTATGTGAGGCAACAAGAAAATTTAGGGAACTCACTACTGAGTTGTTCTTCAGTAATGAGGTCCCTAGCAGGCTTGTCACTTCTCTCCATGTTTCAGAGTCTTCCTGTGCTTGAGTTATAATGTCCAAGGATTGTAGCTGTACTTGGTGGGAGAACAAGGACAAAGTATGTCTGCATTATCTTTCCTTGGATCATTGACTTGGTAAATTTGAAGGAACTTGAATTCTGGGCCTTGAGCTGTCACAACAAAATACCACATATGAGTGGCTTAAATAATAGACATTTATTTTCTCACATTTATTTTCTTCAAGTTCTGGAAGCTTGAAGTCTGAGTTCAGGGTACCAGAATAGTCAGGTTCTGTTGAGATCTCTCTGGATTGCAAATGACTGTCTTTTAGCTGTGCCCTCATATGCAACAAGAGTGAGAACAAGCTCTCTTCGAGTCTGTTTTTACAAGGGCGCTAATCCCAGCGTGAGGTCCTTACCTTCATGACCTCATGACTTCATCCATCCCCAGTTACCTCCCAAAAGTTCTGTTTTCCAAGTAGCATCACACTGGGGTCTATGGATCCAACATATGTACTTTGGAGGACACAGACATTCAATCCATAACAGAACTTCTCAAGAGATATTCTCAACAGATTTCTGAGGTCCGTGAATATTGACTGTGTATTTCTTAAAAAATTTAATGTCTTATTATTTATTAGCTTGAGACTGAGATTTTTCATCCACTGATTTCCTCTGCAAGTGCTTTCATGGGTTAAAGTTGGGAGCTGAAAAGTCAATCCATTTCCCACATGGATGGCAAGAGCCCAATTACTTGAGCCATACCTGCTGCTTCCCAGGATCTACATTAGTAAGAAACTTGGAGTTAGACATTGAATCTAGGTACTCTGATATGAAATATGAGTGTTTTAACAGATAGGCTAAGCAACAGCTGCACCAATTTTGGTTTTAAGACTACCCAGTTAGCAGTCTACAGAAAACTAAACTAAACGTGTGATGTTCTGATTCTTAGGTTGTTGTTATTCATGTTGTATGCATCATAATTAGCTACTAAAAAACTATTTTCGAAACATACAAGAGAACATTGTACAAATTCTCCCCACATTTGAGAACAAGCTGGTATCAATATTAAAAGTTGTAGTTCAAAAAGATTTTGAGGGGCTGATATTGTGGCATAGCTGGTAAAGCTGCCACCCCCAACCTCGACATCTCATAAAGGCACCAGGTTCATGTCCTAGCTGCTCCAGTTCCAATCCAGCTCCCTGCTAATGGCCTGAGAAAGCAGCAGAGGTTGGCCCAAGTATTTGGGCCCCCTGCCATCCCATGGGAGACCAAGATGGAGCTCCTGGCTCTTGGCTGTTGCCTGGTTCAGCCCTGGCCATTGCAGCCACTTGGGAGAGTGAACTAGAGGATAGAAGACCTCTCTGTCTATAACTTTGACTTTCAAATAAATAATAAATAAATCTTTTTAACAAAATAGTTTTGCATTGTTTGAACCACAGGGCCCACTCATATAACCTTGATTCTTCCCTCACTCCAAGTTAAATCAGTGTGCTTAAGAGAAAAATCCTGATAATTATTCCTAACACAACGTTCTCTGTTATGACATATTTTTCAATATGAATTTGTTAGAGTAGAATAGTAGAAAATTTTTATAGTTCATGTGTGATATTATCCTCAAGGCATTAATACTTTGAAGCGATTAGGGGAAGACTCTTAGAACTAAAGAAAAACCCCAAGTGGTACATAAAACTCTAGAAAAAAATTGAAATCATGGACATTTTTGAGTACAAATAGTAGGTAGTTTAGTGACTTTGGGGACTGTGTTTCCTAAACCATGAAGCTCTTTGGTAAAGCTGAGTATAACAGAAGAAGCTGTAAAGATATTACCGTCTGTGTTAAAACTGATTATAAAAAAGTTTTGGGGACTGGCGCTGATCCAGTTCTCTGATACGGTCTGGGAAATCAGTAGAAGATGGCCCAAATGCTTGGGCCCCTGCACCCACATGAGAGACCTGGAAGAAACTCCTGTCTCCTGGCTTCAGATAGGCCCAGCTCCGGCAGTGGTGGCAATTTAGGAAGTGAACCAGAAGATGGATATTCTCTCTCTCTCTCTGTATTTCTGCCTTTCTAATAAATAATATTTTTTTAAAAAAGAAAAAGGCTATACACTGAATCAGATTTAAAAATAGATATTTATTCATTTATTTGAGAATGAGAGAGAGAGAACCCCTATCTTCTGGTACCCTTTCTTGTTGTCTGCAAGAGCCCTAGGCTGGGCCAGGGGCTGAAACTGGGAATCAGAAGCTCAGTCCAGATCTCCCCTGTGGGTGGCAGGAATCCAATCCATTGAACCATCACATGCTGTCTCCTAGGATGTGCATTAACATGAAGCTAAAGTTAGGAGAGGGAATCAGGCTTTGAATCTAGACAATTTGATATGGAATGTGAGCATCTTAACAAGTATCTTAATAGCTACACCAAATACTTGTCCCTGAACCAGAGTTTTAATTTTAATAGCATTGGTCACTTAAAGACCCAGATTTTAAGGTCAAAGAGAAATTCCCAAGATTTAAGAGTATGAATTACTGTGATATTGATGCAAATGATGTTAAGCCAGCAAATATGGAGATTCTTAGATTTTTACCTCCCTATAAATCAACAAGTGAGCCTGTCTCACAAGCATACACACCCCAAAAAAGGATCTTCAGAAGGTTCATGGAAAATGCATGTTATCTTTTAACTCACATTCCATGAATTTGTTGTAGTCCCCACATGTGTTAAATAGACTCATGACCTTTGGGGCAGAGACACAGACAGCTTATTATTCACAGCGTAATAGCCAGAGCAGCATCTTATATTAGTTCCCCATACTTTCTGTTACCACAGGGACATGTGAATGAAGGCCAGACATGGCTTATGAATACTGTGGGTTTTTTATCATAGGAAACAAACCCTGAACTTAAGAGACTCTGAGCTTTCATCAGGGTTGCTGGTAACCTGCCCATTCTTCCCTCTGGAGAGCTATTACTCATAACCCTGGAACTAAGCAAATATCCTCTGGGAAGAGAAGGGAACTTCACTAATTCAGGATGTCTTTGGAGGAGGTGATGTTCTCTGTCTTAGATTTGTATTAAATTATCCCTTAATTCAGCTTGTCAGTACACTTTGGACCCTGTTGAAAGTAAGGAATTGGGAAATACCAGTGGTTATTTCACTGTGCTTGTATTTTTATTTGATTTGGGATTGTTTATGTTTATGCTCTGCTTACAAAGTTGTACAGTTTTAAGTGAACTGCTGCAAACCTGTTTTTCCCCATAAACTCTATTTTTGTGTGCATAATTTTGTAGAAAACAAAGTTTGACAGAAACAAGCACAATAAAGCAGTGTGAAGCAGTAAATTATTATTTTTTAAAAGATTTTGTTTACTTATTTGAGAGGTAGAGTCACAGACAGTGAGAGGAAGAGACAGAGAGAAAGGTCTTCCTTCCATTGGTTCACTCCCAAATGGCCGCAATGGACAGAGATGCGCCGATCCGAAGCCAGGAGCCAGGAGCTTCTTCCAGGTCTCCCATGTGTGTGCAGGGGCCTGAGGACTTGGGCCATCTTCTACTGCTTTCCCAGGAAAAGATATCACAATTAGATATCACAATTTTGTGAGTTTTCCTATACTTTTAATACTTCATATATTTTGGTATTCCTTTTTGGTCTAACTAACAATTTATGTTTATATCTAATTTTGTATTATAACTTTGTATTCTTTTCCTTAAAGAGAACCCCTCAATTATATTTTGACGAAATGAACACTGTAAGAAAAAGAAATAGATTCCACCTATTCCTCAAGAAATGGTGCACAACATAAGCTGTGCTCTGTCTTTCTTTCACTCGGGCTCCCCTGCTGTGACTATGGCTGTAATAGAATGAGATATCCAGCCTTGAACTGTAGATGAGATTAGAAAACAAATAGGCAGTGGTGAGAAGGAAGTAACCCATACAATATCATAGAAAAAATTATTGGGATAGAGTAACTCAGATTGGGCATGAGTAGCATGATAAAAAATGTCAACACAGTGATGAAAACAGTTCAGCAACAAAAGTTGCTGAACAAAAAACATGAACAAAAATGAAAAGTAAGGAACAAGCAATTAGAACAATCAGGGAGACCCCCTGACCCAGAAAAAAAGAAAACTCCTGAGAAGGGCTCTGCATTATTTAGTAACTTCATAAAGATGCAATCATGTGTTATAAAATAAAAAAATAAAATAAACTGAAGAACAAATCAGTACATTACAGAACCAATCAGGTTATCAGAAATATCATGGAACAGAATAGCATAGGTGAAAATAAAGTTGTTGATGTGGAGAAACGACTTGAGGTAAACATAATAAATGCAGATTAAAAAGAATAAAATATTTAAGTAATTAAATATAAAGTAATAGATAATGGATAAGAGACAAAGATAATCCAATATGAAGTTAACTGATCTTGAAATACACAACCTAACAACTGAAAGTAAATAAATAATCAGAGATTGATGAAATACAGGAAAAGTTTACTGCAATAAATGAATAACTGAATAAGTATATTGAAAAAGATACTTCATTCTAGAAAAAATAATAAAAGTCAATTGATAGCAAGCCATATCATGGTTAGATTGAACTTGATGGATAAAGAAAATTCTTAAGACATCAAGGCAGAAAATGAGACTCAATACAAAAAGAAAAGTAATAATCTGCCTTTAAGATTTTTGGTACAGTGCTGAATGCCACATTGAACAAAAATGACTCCATATTTATACTCTTCAGATAAATTATTTTTCAAGTATAAAGGAAACATGCATTCTAAATGGCATCAAATACTTTAGACAATGAAGCACTCACAAGCCCTTTGCAAAAAAAAAAAATTGAAACAAAAACTTGATGAAATTAAAAAATAGAACAAAACAAATCTTGTGTGGCAGACAGAATGATGCTCCCTACCGCCAAAGATGTCCATGTTGTAATCTGTGGAACTTTTGAATATATTACCTTAGATGGCCAAAGAGACTTTGTAGATACAATTAAGTTAAGGGTATTGAGTTGGGGAGACTCTTCTGGATATCCTGGTGGTCCTAATGGAGTCAGATAGGTACTTGGAAGTGAAAGTGGGAAGCAAAAAGATAGGAATCAGAGAGACAATTGAAGATAACCTGCTGCTGGCTGTGAGCATGGAGGAAAGGGCCATGAATGAGGGAATGCAGGTAGCCTCTAGAAGCCCAGAAAGGTAAGAAAATGGATTCCCTTCCAGGGCCCTGAGAAGGATGTCAACATGGCCAACACCTCATTTTCAGCCCAGTGAAAATCATTTTGCAGTTCTTTTGTTTTCATTTTTTTAAATTTTATTTTAAGTTATACAAATTCTATGTTTTTCATATATGCAGAATTAGGAACATAGTGGGACCTCCCTCCTACCCTACCTCCTACCCACATTCTGACTCTTGCCCCTCCTTCCTCTCAGATTCCCATTCTTGATTTTTAAAATGATCTATTTTCAGTATACTTAATGATTGTATAGTTTAACCTACTCTAAGTAAAGGACTTCAACAAATGGTATGAAGAGAAACAGAATAAAACAAAACAAAACAGAACCTTGTTCCTCAATGGAAGAGACTAGGGCTATAAACAATCATCTGTTCTCAAAATGTCTATTTTACACCAATACATTACACTTCAGGTACTCTATTATTTACATTGGATCAGGGAAAACATATGACATCTGTCTTTTTGGGACTGGCTTATTTCACTGAGTAAAATGTTTTCCAGTTGTGACCATCTTATTGCAAAAAAGAGGATTTCATTTTTATTTTTTTTCAGCTGAGTAGTACTCCATAGTGTATACATAACCATAGTTTATTTTTTAAAGATTTTATTTATTTATTTATTTGAGAGGTAGAGTTACAGACAGAGAGAGGGAAAGACACAGAAAAAGATCTTCCATCTGTTGTTCACTCCCTAGATGGCCACAATGGCCAGAGCTAAGCCAATCTGAAGCCAGGAGCCAGGAGCCTCCTGTAGGTCTCCCACACATGTACAGGGGCTCAAGCACTTGGGCCATCTTCCATTCCTTTCCCAGACCATAGAGAGCTAGATCAGAAGAAGAGCAGCTGGGACTTGAACCAGCACCCATATGGGATTCTAACACCACAAGTAGAACTTAGCCCACTATGTCACAGCACCAGCCCCATTCCATAGTTTCTTAATCAATCAACAATTGATGGGCATCTGGGTTGATTCCATATCTTAGCTATTGTAAATTATACTGTTATGAACATTGTGGTACAGATAATTCTTTTGTGTACTGATTTCTTTTAGCTTGGGTAAATTCCTGGGAGTGGGATGGCTAAATCATATAGTAGGTCTATATTCAGATTTCTGAGGTATCTCCATACTCTCTTTGACAGTTTTTGAGCTAGTTTACATTCCCACCAGCAGTGGATCAGGGTTCCTTTCTCCTCACATCCTCACTAGCATTTGTCATTTGTTGATTTCTATATGTGAGCCATTCTACCTGGAGTGAGGTGGAACGTCATTGTGGTTTTGATTTGCATTTCCCTGATAGCTAGTGATCCTGAGCATTTTCACAAGTGTCTGTTGGCTATTTGAATTTCCTCTCTTGAAAAATGCCTGTTTAGGTCCTTTGCCCATTTCTTAACAGCAACAAAACAAACAATGCAGTGAAGTTTCTTGAGCTCTTTATATATATATGCTGAATATTAACTCTTTATCATTTGTGTAGCTTGAAGGTATTTTCTCCCATTCTGTTGGTTGTGTCTTCACTTTGCTGAGTATTTCTTTTGCAGTGCAGAAGCTCCTTAGCTTGATGTAATCCTATTTATAGATTTTTGGCTTTGACTATCTGTGCTTCTGGGGTCTTTTCCAAGAAGTCCTTTCTTATGCCAATGTATTGCAGATTTTCCCTCATGTTCTCTAATGATTTGATGGTATCGGGTCATAGATTTAGGTCTTTGATCCATTTTAATTGGATTTTTGTGTAAGGTGTAAGGTTGAGGTCTAGTTTCATACTTCTGCACATGAAGATTCAGTTTCCCCAGCACTGTTTGTTAAGGAGACTTTCCTTTTTCTATGGATTGATTTTAGCTCTTTTATCAAAGGTAAGTTAGCTGTAGATGTATGCTTTGATTTCTGTAGTTCTTTTCTGTTCCATTGGTATATAAGTCTGTTTTTGTGCCAGTACCAGGCTGTTTTGATTATGATTGACCTATAATATGTCTTGAAATCAGGTATTATGATGCCTCTGGCTTTTGTTGTTGTTGTTGTTGTTGTATGAGATTGCTTTAGCTATTCAGAGTCTCTTGTGTTTCCATATGAATTTCAGCATTGTTTTCTCTAGATCTGTGAATATTGTTGTTGGTATTTTGTTTGGGATTGCATTGAATCTGTAAATTACTTTTGGTAGTATGGACATTTGATGATGTTGATTCTTCCAATCTATGAACATGGAAGATTTTCCCATTTTGTAATATCTTCCTTTATTCCTTTCTTTAGTGTTTTGTAATTTGCATCATAGAGATCTTTGACATACTTGGTTAAATTTATTCCAAGATATTTGATTCTTTTTGGAGCTATTATGAATGGGACTTATCTTAGAAGTTCTTTCTCAGCCATGACATTGTCTGTGTAGACAATGACTGTTGATTTTTCTGTGTTTATTTTATGTCCTGCCACTTTACCAAACTCTTTTATGAGTTCCAGTAGTCTTTCAGAGGAGTCTCTTGGATCCCCTATGTATAGGATCATGTCATCTGCAAATAGAGCTGATTTGACTTTCTCCTTTCCTATTCATATCACTTTGATTTCTTTTTCTTGACTAATGTCTCTGTCTAAAACTTCCAGGACTATATTAAATATATTAAATGGTGAGAGTGAGCATCCTGTCTGGTTCCAGACCTTAGAGGCAATGGTTCCAACTTTTCTCCATTCAGCAGGATGCTTGCCATGGGTTTGTCATATATTGCTTGATTGTGTTGAGGAATGTTCCTCATTTTGCTTAAGATTTTCATCATGAAAGGATGTTGTATTTTATCAAATGCTCTCTCTGCATTTACTGAAATAATCATATGGTTTTTGTTCTTCAGTTAACTGATTTGTGAATGTTAAACCATCTTTGCATACCGGGGATAAATTCCACTATGTCTGGATGAATGATCTTTCTGATATGCTGTTGGATTTGATCAGCTAATATTTTGTTGAGGATTTTTGCATCTATGCTCATCAAGGATATTGGTCTCTATAATTCTCTTTCTCTGTTGCATCTTTTCCAGGTTTAGGTGTTAAGGTGATGCACGCTTCATAGAAAGAGTTTGAGAGGATTCCCTCCTTTTCAGTTATTTTGAATAGCTTGAAAAGAGTTGGAATTAATTTTTCTTTAAATTT
Source organism: Oryctolagus cuniculus (assembly GCF_051225735.1). Taxonomy (NCBI): domain Eukaryota; kingdom Metazoa; phylum Chordata; class Mammalia; order Lagomorpha; family Leporidae; genus Oryctolagus; species Oryctolagus cuniculus. Next base: position 174,280,235 of record NC_142868.1, on the reverse strand, counting down.
CTGGTAGAATTCAGCAGTGAACCCATCCAGTCCTGGGCTTTTCTTTGTTGGGAGGGTCTTTATTACTGATTCAACTTCTGTCTTGGTTATTGGTCTGTTTAGGTTTTCTATATCTTTTTTTTTAAAAATTTATTTGACAGGTAGAGTTATAGATAGTGAGAGAGATAGAGAGAAAGGTCTCCCTTCCATTGGTTTACTCCTCAAATGGCTGCTACGGCTGGCGCTGCACCAATCTGAAGCCAGGAGTCAGGTGCTTCCTCCTTGTCTCCCATGCGGGTGCAGGCGCCCAAGCACTTGGGCCATCCTCCACTGCCATCCCAGGCCACAGCAGAGAGCTGGACTGGAAGAGGAGCAACCGGGACTAGAACCAGAGCCCATATAGGATGCCGGCGCTGCAGGCGGAGGATTAACCAAATGAGCCACAGTGACAGCCCAGGTTTTCTATATCCTTATGACTGAATCTTTGTTCTTATCAAAGATATAGTCATTACAAATATGAGAAAGGAATTTTTAAAAAAGATTTATTTATTTATTTGAGTTACAGAGAGAGAGAGACAGAGAGACAGAGAGAGAGATCTTCCATCTGCTGGTTCACTCCCCAAATTACTGAAATGGCCAGGACTGGGCTGGACTGAAGCCAGGGGTCAGGAGCTTCTTCCTGGTCTCCCACATGAGTGCAGGGGCCAAAGCACTTGGGCCATTTTTCACTGCTTTCTCAGGTGTATTAGCAAGGAACTGGATTGGAAATTGGAAGTGGAGCAGCCAGGATTCAAACTAGAGTCCATATTGGAAACTAGCACTGCAGATGGTGGCTTAACCAGCTGTGCCACAAATACCAGTCCCAAGAAAGGAATTTTTAAGACATTTCATAAAAGTATTATGGAGAGGCTTTAATTAATGCAATAACATAAATTTGAATTTGTGAAAGTCTCTTTAACAACTCTTCCTAATGTATTAATTGTGTGTGCAATTTTGTGTATCTTCTTTCTGTTTTCTTGTCATTATTAATAGTATACCACTCAAGCTCTAAAGTGAGTACTTTTAGATAGCAGTCAAATTTAGATGTTTTTTTTATTTAAGTTCCTGCATAGGCAAGGATCACCAAGAGGCAGAGGGAGGTGGTGACAGTTGTGAAAAGAAAAAGAAGACAGAGTGACTATTAGGAATACAGAATAAAGACAAACCTGTAAACCCACTTGGTATTGATAAGAGAAGGTAGCGTTTGTCAAATGTGCTATCCCTAAGAGCCATACTCTGAGCCCAGAGCTTCTACTGTTTTGAATGTGTTCTCTACCACACAACCTTATCTTCCTGGTCGTGGCACTGGGTAATTAATCTAGGGCAGCCAGTACCAGATGTCCTCAGAAAGTTCATGGAAAATGTGTATTTTGAAAAAAAACTATGTGGACTTCAAATAAACTTATTCCCTAATTATATTAGCCACAAACTTTCTGAAGTGTCCTAGAATTGCAGCTGGTTGGTGGCCCCCTCTGTCAAGAGACCACCTCTGTCACTTGACTTGAGGATACATCATAGGCCACTTCTGGGTTCATGCTTCTGTTAGTTTCAGGTCCCACAGAGCAGACTTTGCAATGGAAGCCAGTGTATAGGAAGTTTATGGGGAGTGCTATTGAGACCAATGTCTGGGAAGAGGAAGAGAGGGAAGAGGAGAGAATGAGAGAGAAGAGCAGTGAGAAGAGGGACCTGGGGAGATGCTGAATGGTGATGCAGTCTCAAGGCAGGGCTGAACATATGTTACAGGCAGCCCTGGAACTAGAATGACTCTTCAGAGATGTCCCAAGTTGGAACAGGAGGACTGTGCCTTTATCGTCTTTCTATCAGTCAGTCCCAGCTGTTCTGGAAGAGTCTGTGACCTTGGATAAAGTAGTTCTTTTCAGCTGTGGCAACAACCTGTACAGTTTGATGGATGGGAGGTGTCTGCCAGCAGTACTCTCAGAGGCTAGGGACAAATCTTTTCATTTCTGAAGGGGATCTGGGCGGCACATCACAGTCTGCTGCAGCCTTTTGGTTATAGTCTGTTTTGGACTCTGTTTTAAGATTTAAAGTAAGTAGCAGAATGTGCATGTAGCATGTGTCCATGGAGAGAGTGAGAATTATTGTGAAAGGGCTCTTGAAGTTAACATGAGGCACATGGAAGTTAATGCTATGAAACAGAAGCTATGAGTACACAAGGAAGCAGCTCAAAGTAGGCCTGAGGCCAACAGAGTTGTATGAACTCCTGTCAGTGAGCCCTTAGAGACATACCTCACACGCTAGTGTGCTTATTGTTTTTCTATACATAAAATTTTCCTTATGGTTCCACATATATCCTTTCATTAGATAGTAACCCAAAGATCTGAAATTCTACAGTGACTGAATTGTGCATAATCACTTGCAGCTTGATCTGTGTAAATTCAAGACACTTAGGACAAACATATACAGACCATTCTATTTTTGGTGACCATTTATCTACAACTCCATTGCTACAGTAACATGAATCACCCAGGTTATACAGGATAATAAAGATTATAAATGTGTATTTGATGGCTTTTTATCACATTGATCCAGCTCCACTTCTGTGTTCCTACTCCATCTCATTGATTCGTAAATAGTGTATATGTTTGCATTGCATGCTGGACCAAATTATTCCTGCATCCTGTTTTTAGTTAATAAATACCATGAGAGCATTTAGTTAAGTGAATGAGATGGAACATTACTTATTGTTGATAATACTGTTAATAACATGGATATTTATTGGGCATCTATTAAATGTTAGAGACTAAGCAAAGGGCTTATGTACACTATTTCAATTAACATGTGTACACCGTAGGCTAGTCAAATTTTAAAAAAGTTCCTTAATATAGATGAGTAAACTGGTATTTAGGGGGCTTAAGCATCTTGCCAAAGGTTACAAAGCTAGCAGGTGGTGGAATCAGCACTTCAACCAAATAGAATGACTCCAGGCTGTGAGCTTAAATATGTGTTTACTGTTTTGTGTTATAAAGCTAAAAGATTATAATCCTTACACCAGTAGTGCCAAGCCTTTAACAAGAGTCCAATATGGTGGTATGGTGAGCTGTGTTTTTATTCAAGAGCTGCTTTGGCTGAAATTCAAACATTTGAAATAACCTGTTCAAGATCCTCTCTTAGCTGTGTTCTTTTAAGGGGCAGAAATATGATGGTACAACAGATGTTTGAGCTGATTCCTACCAATATGTTATTGTATTGTTTAAACAGTTAAATTCTATAAAACTAAACTGAGGTATTGGATATCTGGGTGTCTGGGCCACACAGAAGAGAGGAGATGAAGTTGAAGGCCATCCAAGACAAAATCACCCAACTGGCATTTTCCTTACTATTGACCTCAATATGGGAAAGCTTCTATGTGTTGTATCCTTTAGATTAGGCAGAAGATCATTCTCAGAGCTATGCAGCAAAACCCAGGTGAATTTTAAAAGTAGAACACATTCCAAATAAGATTTATTTTACTTAGCTTGTAGATCAACATATTAAAATTGATCAAATATGCTCAAGTACCACTTGGGAGAACAGGCAGTGGATCCGAGCTCTATTTTCACTCCTCCCTGTCAGTGAGTGTTCTTTTGTTGCTGAGAGCAAGACCCTTCAGGTGGCAGCACCACAGACTCTTTGTTACCTTGAATGCTAAGGCTTGTGCTAGGCAGTTGCCTAGCAACCCTTGTCTCTTGTATTCTTTTCTAAAGAAGGTATTTTTGTATTGTATAATGTGAATTTTTTTATTTGTGTTGGCTGATGATTTAAAATGAGATCCTTGTGTGTGTGTGTGTGTGTTAGAATACAACAAATGCCTTGTGGTTCCATCAAACCTCTGAGTAACAATTATGAGACAGTGAAGCCTTATTTGATGAAACTGCAAGCAATAATGACCCCCCAATCATAAAGCCATTACAAAATCCTGTTGGAAAGCATAAAGGACTGAAAAAACGTGCTATGTCTAATGGAAATGAATGTTTCCTATGAAATGTTGCTTTCTTAATATATGTATTATTAGTGCTCTCATGGGCTAAATGTACTTTTATTAAAGATATTATCTAAAGTTGCTTAGTGCTCAAAGCTATAACAATAAGAAAGATACAAAAAATATAAAATATGTGTAGAATATCTTTCATTATTTTCTCCCAGAATTTATGAACACGGTTTTTAAAAAATATTCAACAAGGAAACCCTTAGGCTTTTATGTGATTTACATGCTAAATTTTTATCTTTGAACTTGACTTTCTTTAGTCTCATAAGGCCTCCACATGATGCTATCTAGAAGCCCTGAGGACTAAACTTCCAAAGTATTTATGTGGGAAATCAGATTTTTTTAAAGGCTGGAAAAATTAGATTCAGATCTGCAGAGATAATGTTATGGCAGATATTTAGGTGCTCCAAATGTAGAAAGTAAGTTTGTGTAAACAGTGAAACTCACATATAGACTTAAAGTAGAGTTTAAGGTCTTCATCTGGGCAAAAGATTAATCATTAAGTAAAGTCAGGATCAAATAGAAGAATATTTTTAGAAGTTAATAAGATTCTCTTAGTTTCATGGAGGTAGTGTATAGCAGCACTCAGAACCTTTCAAATGCTCTTTTGTTTGACCAGTTGTTGTATGACTGGTTATGTAAATAGCCAAGTTAAGTGGGTTCCCTAAATGACCCAGACGTTCTGCCTCAAAGGCAAGAGGCAAAGGATCATGTCATGAGCCTCCTTTGGAATAACCTCTCATCTGCAATATGAGAATTTTATTTACTATACATTCTAAATATGAGACAAGACTTGAGTAAAGCTGTAAGGGTAGTTCTGTCCTTGCATTACTGTGCCAGAGCTTGCGAAGAGCTGGCGGTTGCCCCTGGGGGCTAGTTTCTAGGGACCAGCCATAGGGCAGATTCCAGAGGGTCCCACGGGGCAAGGCTTATGTTTATTCCATCATCTAATTTAGTCACCAGCACACCCATGACTTAGGTAAACTGATTATATGTGTGTGTGTGTGTGCATGCATATGTCTTGCTTTTCATTCATTCCTTATTTAAAGGTTTTATATTTTTTGAAAAATTTTAATCCCTTAATACTGTTCTTGATATTTGTTTTGTCTAAAGTTTACATATGTAAAACTATGTAGATATGGGTGGAGAGAGACCAGGCTGTAAAGTTACCCTGAATTTTATAGCAAGGCACACTTATGCACCCCATGTGAATGGATTAATGGACAGAGCCTGTCTTTGAAAAGTGTATCTACAGGAGGAAAGTTTTCAATTCGGGAATCACCTGATTTTTCTCTCTTCACATGTTTGAAAGGAGAGATGCGGTATGTGACAGCTCTGTTCATGGCATCAGTTATCCTTTAATATCCATATCTATTTGGGAAAGAGAGCTGCTATTAACTTGTTAGTAGCAGCAGAGCCCTATTGTACGAACCATGGATAAGTCAGCATAACTTTTCTCTCTGTTCTTGGAGAGCTGAAAAGAACTAAGTGTGATTTGAAGATTTCCCAGTCAGACGTGCCTCATACATTACTTCCTTAGTTTCATGAATATATTTGTTCTTTCCTGATGGGTAGATCTTATCCCATTTTTAAAGACTTTCTACTTTTATGTATTTTTTCGAGTTTGAGTTCTTAGGGGAGGTCTTGGTTTCTCACAAATCAGCCCTCTTGCTCCCTTTTGCCACGGAGCTAGTTTTATGTCATACTATTGCTGTCAGGATACCCGCAATGTGATGAGACAGTGCTACTGTCCTCTGGGACCCTGTCTTTTTAATAAAGATTTTTTTATTTATTTTGAAGGTTAGAGTTACAGAGAGGGAGAGACACAGAGAGAGACTGAGAGAGATCTTCCATCTATTGGTTCACTCCCCAGATGGCCGAAAATGCCAAGGCTGGGCTAGGCTGGAGCCAGGAGCCAGAAGTTTAATCCAGATCTTCCATGTGGGTGGCAGGGGCCCAAGTACCTAGGCCATTTTCATCTGCTTTACCCAGGCCACTAGCAGAGAGCTGTATTGGAAGTGGAGTAGCTGGGACATGAACCAGCGCCCATATGGGATGCCAGCATCTCAGGTGGCGGCTTTTCTCATTATGCCAAGCCACCGGCTGCTGAGACCCTGTCTATCTGGAATGATGATCTTCTTGGGACACCATGCTGCTTGGTAATCCCTTCAGCTGGTGTGGATTTCTCCTAAGAGTCTTGCCACACAGCTTCTTGGTTCTCACATTGAAATATCCTGGTAGTCTCCTATGCACAAGAGAGGCTGTACTAGACTACTGTTTTTGTTTAACCAGTTTCTCATTTTCTTCATCTCATTTTTCCTTTGGGGAGCTACACTTCCCCTTTCTATGTGGCCTAGTGTAATTGTCAATCACAATGCCTTAAATGCACACACATGGCCTGCAGGTGTCCCAATGACCCCAGTAAGACCAGTTAATTTAGCCTTTAGATCATTCACACCTTGAATGGAGGGACACATTGTTAGAAAGTTTTTATTCCATTGTTACTGCCTTAAGGAGACATTCTATAAGATTGTTGACAGTGGTCCCTGCTACCTCTCTGCTTTCTGTCTTTCCTGGGTTTATGCAGATTAGATTTCTTTCTATACTAAGATTTCCAGAGTCAGTGCAGATTGTTTAAAACCAATAAAGTATTACTGATGACTGAAAGAGAATAGCTACCTCCCTGATCAGTTAAGCTTAGATAAAGCTGGTTACATGGCCTTCAGAGAGAATATTTAATAAGATGCCTGTTTGGGTTATAACTGTAGCTTCTATCTTTTCAGAGGGTCTGCTGACTTCTTAGGTGAGTGGGATAGTTTGGGTTCAGATGATATGAATGTGTTTTTTTTTTAAACTTTTATTTAATGAATATAAATTTCCAAAGTACGATTTATGGATTACAATGGCTTCCCCCCCATACCGTCCTTCCCACCCACAACCCTCCCCTTTCCCACTCCCTCTCCCCTTCCATTCACATCAAGATTCATTTTCGATTATCTTTTTTTTTAACTTTTATTTAATGAATATAAATTTCCAAAGTACGATTTATGGATTACAATGGCTTCCCCCACATACCGTCCCTCCCACCCACAACCCTCCCCTTTCCCACTCCCTCTCCCCTTCCATTCACATCAAGATTCATTTTCAATTATCTTAATATACAGAAGATCAGCTTAGTATACATTAAGTATGGATTTCAACAGTTTGCTCCCACACAGAAACATAAAGTGAAAAATAATAGATGATTTTTTTTAAATGATGATGAAATCAGATCAGACCTATTGTCATGTTTAATCCCAGTGAGAGTCAAGTTGGGAGTTGATAATTTCTTTTCTTTTTTTTTTTTTTTTTTTTACAGAGGATCAGTTTAGTATGCATTAAGTAAAGATTTCAACAGTTTGCACCCCCATAGAAACACAAAGTGAAATATATTGTTTGAGTACTCATTATAGCATTAAATCTCAATGCACAGCACATTAAGGACAGAGATCCTACATGAGGAGTAAGTGCACAGTGACTCCTGTTGTTGACTTTACCAATTCACACTCCTGTCTATGGCATCAGTAATCTCCCCATGCTCCAGTCATGAGTTTCCAAGGCTATGGAAGCCCTCTGAGTTCTCCAATTCTTATCTTGTTTAGACAAGGTCATAGTCAAAGTGGAGGTTCTCTCCTCCCTTCAGAGAAAGGTACCTCCTTCTTTGAAGACCTGTTCTTTCCACTGGGATCTCACTCACAGAGATCTTTTGCCAGAGTGTCTTGGCTTTCCATGCCTGAAAAACTCTCATGGGCTTTTCAGCCAGATCCGAATGCCTTTAGGGCTGATTCTGAGGCCAGAGTGCTATTTAGGACATCTGCCATTCTATGAGTCTGCTGAGTATCTCACTTCCCATGTTGGATCACTCTCCCGTTTATTTATTCTATCGGTTAGTGTTAGCAGGTACTAGACTTGTTTATGTGCTCCCTTTGACTCTTAGCACCAAAAAGGAAACCTGTTGAAGTGAAATGGACACTATGGGAAACGGTGACTTGATCAGCATAGCCCTGTTAATGAACAACTTAATACATTATCCCTCTTAGTAGTTTTTTTGTCTGTTCTACTTAATATGACTGGTTTAATTCTATAATTATCACACAGTTATTCTTAAGTGTTGAAACTTAACTGAAATGTGATCCCTGTTAAAGATAAGAGTGGGAATAAGAGAGGGAAGAGATGTATAATTTGGGACCTGCTCAAGCTGACTTGCCCCAAATGGTAGAGTTAGAAACATACCAGGGGATTCCAATTCAATCCCATCAAGGTGACATGTACCAATGCCATCTCACTATTCCAAGTGATCAATTTCAGTTCACAATTGATCATAATGAAAGGACTAAGAATGTGTTGTTTTTAGGATAACTGCTTCCTTGTAACAACAGGCCCTACTACTGAGGCTGACTTGCACAGTGGTTCTCCATCAAGAACACAGGTTTAAGCGGGCCAATAATTGCTTAGAAAAGAGAAGTGAGGAGGAGAGATAATGAGAGGAGGAAAACTCTGCTCAAGCATTTTAGTCATTTCATTTTTAGGTAGTGCATACTATTCCATTGTATGGAAAGTCCACAGGTGATGCATTCTTTTACTAAGGAAGTGTTAGGCACTCCATTTTGCTCTTAATTATCAACATAAGTTTTTAATGTACATGCAGTTTTGAGAATACTAGAAAACAAGTGTCATTCAGTTTCATTATGGGCATTGTGTTCTCTCTTGCATAGCTTTCATATGGAAATATACCACGGTTTTTTACTAGCTTGAGAGTAGTCTTTAATTTTAGAATAAATTCATTGCTATTGAATTTTGTTATTCTGTATTTCAACATTTCTTGGCTCTCTACTTGTATTAGAATGAATGGCTAGATAAATCTTAGGTTTTAAAAAATAATTTTGGATGTGTACTATACCAAACAAAATGAAAACTTCTGAGTTTAGATTTTGCTTGCAGCTCTAATTCTCATTGGAAGTTGTGTACTTCACTTAAAGCCATACAAGACTCTTTTTTTAAAAAAAAATTATTTATTTATTTGAAAGGTAGAGTTACAGAGAGGCAGAGGCAGAGAGAAAGAAGTCTTCCATCACTGGTTCATTCTCCAAATGGCTGCAATGGCCAGAGCTGAGCCAATCTGAAACCAGGAGCCATGGCAGAGAGCTAGATTGGAAGTGGATCAGCTGGGGCTCGAACCAGTGCCTATATGGGATGCTAACACTGTAGATGGAGGCTTAACCCACTGTGCCACAGTGCTGGCACCTATAAGACTCTTGAGAGAACTACTTTTAAATAATGGCACTGAGAGTTGAATAATGGCTGAGAATTGAAAAATTAAATATTCATGGGGAGGTTTCTGTGTCATCTAGAAATTTCTTCACTTTTAAGAAACACATTTTTTTCAAAAATCATATTTTGATAGATACTAAACTTACATAAAAGTATATGTTTCATTAAAAGATTATCACATTATCCTGGAATTAAGGTGGATCTTTCTAGATGTAGCATGTGATTCTTCAGTCACTCTTCCAACTCATCTTTCTGTCCTTAAATCATTCAACAATATTTGTTTATCCCCTTCTATGTGCTGAGTACTGCTCTCATTGCTGGAGATAATAGCAGTAGATTAAAGAGATAGAAAGCACTGATTGCTCTCTCCTGGATATTATGGGCTACTGGGGAGATGGAGAGTAATCTGGAAAACAAAATGAAATGTATATGGTAGATGGGCAGAAGTACAATGGAGTAAAGCAGCAAGTTGGAGGGTGAGAGCAGGAAATGTTGGGATGCAGTAGAGGCATTTTAGGCAGGGTGGTGACATTTGCAATGAGTTGGTGACATGGGAACACTATTCTGGACCAAGGCACCAAGTGCAAAACCATGTGCTGTGAGAATGTCCCTGGTGAGTTTAAGGAAGAGCAAGCAAGGAGTTGGGCCTGGCTCAGAGAGTGTTGGAAGTGAAATATAGGAGAGGGGTCCTGACCTCAGGATGAGGCTTTCCTTCCATCTCACTCTGCAAAATGCAAAGTCCTTATTATGATCCAAAAGGCCCTGCATTAACCCTCCCCCTCATTAACACACTCAACCCCTCTCCTACAGAATAGTGTTCCCATTTCACCAACTCATTGCAAATGTCACCACCCTTCCTAAAATGTCCCTACTTCACCCCAACATTTCCTGCCCCCCTTTTCCCTACTTGTTTCTTTACTCCATTGCACTTCTGACAATCTACCATACAACTGGGCCATCATCTGCTTCGTACCCACGTGCACTAGCAGGGAGCTGGATTGGAAGTGGAGCAGTGGAGATGCAAATCGGTGCCCATATGGGATGTCAGCACTGCAGGCAGCAGCTTAGACCGTTAAGCCACAACACCGGTTATCAAGTCCAACTCTTGGTGACCACTTAGGACTTCTCATTCATTGATTGCAGACTTTTTCACTCCTTATTACTTGCACCTGACCTCTCTTGCCTCCTACCTGGTGTGTATGATTGCAGCCATTCTTGGTATGTACCCTCATTCTTTCTTTTGTCTATTGTACTAACCTAGAAAAGGCCCAGTACTGCCGGAACCTTACTGCCCAATCTGCCTTTTCAACAGGACTGAATACTTCTCTGGTAAAGCACTTAACCATGACAATTAATCTTTGAATTTATGACCACATATCTCCTGGGGGATCTCAACAAAGCCCAGTAATCCTAATTATTTCCCTCTGCCATCATCACAGGTTTTTCTCACTCCCTCAAACTTTTAACCCTGCCCCTATTCTGTGCTTTGTACTCTTCCTTTGATGTTTCGACAATGGATATGAACCCAACCCTCCACCCCGCCCTGCTTATTCCTAAGGCCACCCTGTTGCTCCTCAGTGCTGTGGCTCCTGAACTTTTCCCTCTCTTTCTGGCAACAGCAGTTTTTTCTCCTTTATGTGAAATCACCATTCAAACATAGTAGAATATACCTCATCTTAAAACAAACGAAACAATTCTTTGAGTCCACATCCTGTCTTAGCCATGACCACAATTTCTTTTGCTCTTTATAGTATTTCTTCAAAAGATTGTCAAGTGTTTGCTGTCTCAAATTTTCCTCTTTCATTCTTGCCTGAACATATCAATCAAAATTTTCCACTCACCATGACAAGAAACCAGCTTTTAGAAGGATCACCAGTGCCTTCCACACTACCAAATCCAATGCTCATTTTTCATTTCTTGTTTTACATGATTCTCAGCAGCTCTCTACGAATGCGTCAGTCCATCCTTTGCATACTTTCTTCACTTGGGTTCTGGGACATCTATCTTACTTTCTGAATTTTCCTCTGGTTTTGTTGTTTGAAAAATTATTGGCTTATTATTCATTAACATGTAGAAAAAGCAATGCATTTTATAAAACATCTTTTGGCATCTAACAGGAAGGTTGTATGACTTATCTCCTTTTAAATTACTGTGATGAATTTATTAATATAGCTCTACTCTTATCATTCATGGAATGAACCTAATTGGTTGTAGTGTGTTATTCTTTCACTCTACTACCTAACTCCATAGTTCATATTTTCCCTGGACTTTTGGTGTAATATTTATGAATGAAATTTGCAAGTTATTCCATTTTGATGCATTCTTTGTCAAGCTATCATAATATGCTAGCTTTTTAAAATTAATTATAGTTTCCTTATCCATATCCTTTGATGATTTATTGATTTTTTTGAAAATTGTTCCTATTCCTTATAAGTATTTCAAGCTTGAATTGCAAGGAAAAACAAAACAGAGAGTCATTCTAAATTCTACCATGCAGATATAACCATCATTAATATTAGATGGACCAGATAATCTCTTGATATGTATTTATATGTGTATTTCTGTGTGTGTATGTGTGTGTGTATAAGTAACAGTGTGCTTGGAACATGGTAGGAATTCCCATTAATTTGTTTACTGAGGGGGCCGGCGCTGTGGTGCAGTGGGTTAAAGCCCTGGCCTGAAGCGCTGGCATCTCATGTGGGTGCCAGTTCTAGTCCCGGCTGCTCCTCTTCTGATCCAGCTCTCTGCTATGGCCTGGGAAAGCAGTAGAAGATAGCCCAAGTCCTTGGGGCCCTGTACCCATATGGGAGACCTGGAAGAAGCTCCTGGCTCCTGGCTCCTGGCTTCAGGTCGGCTCAGCTCCGGCCATTGTGGCCATCTGGGGAGTGAACCAGCAGATGGAAGACCTCTCTCTCTGTCTCTACCTCTTTCTGTATCTCTGTCTTTCAAATAAATAAAATAAATCTTTAAAATATTTTTGTTTACTGAAAAAATAGAATATTAGATGCAGTTATTTTTGCAAACATGGGGTCATATTAAATTCTATTTTTATTTTTATCCAATAAAAGTTTATTTAAATGTATATTACATAATAATCAACAAAACTAATCTCATCAGAATGAAAACAAATAATTGAAGTAACTGAAACTGGAACCAATTCAGAAACTTAGATATGTTTTTTATAATAAACTATCAGTATCTAGACCATAACTCTATAGCTTAAGAAAAACACTGTGATAAAAGGATTTTATTTCTATACCTTTTTTTAATTTATCTTTTCTTGATGTTTACCTTTTTGCCTATTCATCTTTTGCTCATCTTTAGTTAACTGTAAACTAGAACTGATAGAATTTAATATTTTCTCTTTTTACCTCATTTTTACTGGCTTTATGTTATTGTTGATTTTAAGATTTATTTTGCTTACTTCCTGTTCTTTACTCATAATTTCTAGTTTGTTTTCACTGCATTACCATGATTAATATTTTCATTAAATCAGTGATCCTTTTAACAAGCCTTCCTTATTCATCTCAGTTGCCTTGTTTCCATTGTTCTGTGGAATCTGCAAGAGAGAATTAAGGGTGCTTTATTCCCTGAGTTCCTTCCTATTGAGAAAATTATAATAAATCAACCCCTTCTGGATAGGTTATTGATTTTCACATTTTCTCAGAACTTGGCATATTCTATTAATACATTGTTCTATCAGTGAAGATTTCTATGGAGCTATCTAGGCCAGTCTGTTTCTAAATTTTGTTTCATTTCATTATTATATTTTAGTGAAAAGGTGGAGTTTCTGTGAAAGAAGAGGAGACTCTGTACTCACTTCCTCTTCACCCATCCATCTTTTCCCCAAAGCTGTTTCCACTCTATGTGGTCACAAAGGAGAGACAATAAGACCATCTCTGCATCTTATCCTGTTAGGGCAGACAGATAAAAGATGTGATGGCCAGTTAAATTTCAATTCCAGGAAAACATGATACTTTGAGTCAAAGTGTGTCCAAATACAACTGAGCATCCTGCAATTTTATTTGCTAAAGCTGGCAACCTTAGTTGAGCATTTCATTGTAGCCTTAAATTTTGAAATATTGCATCCACAAGATTGCCAGATGTTAATGCTTTTGTAAAACTAGCTCTTTGAAAACTTTGGAATTTCTTCCATGTTTTTTTCTGTGCTTAGGTCTTTTATTATTTGAGGCTTCAACATTTTTTTAAAGTGGATGTACAATTATTTAACATTCAGATTTCATTAATACGTGTGCATTATGGCAATTTTACTGGGGGTTTAACCCTACCTGCTGAGGCTAGCAACTGGGTCTAGTTCACACTTAACACTAATTAAACACTTTATTGCATAAATACAATACCAAACAAAGTATATTCAAATGCTTTCTTAAAAAATCAATTTTAAAGGCCTTTCTATTCAGGCTAATGACAAATATAATAAAGGCAGATATGCTAATTTAACATAATTGACTGATTTTATACAGCACCTATATCTTTTAGTGCACAAGTATATTATTAAATGGTAGAAAACATCCAATACAACCATTTCTACAGAACAAGGAAATAAATGTCTAAGAAAGAAAGCCCCCCATCTTTTATACCCACCCCAACAGTCTAACTCTAAAGAGGAAAAAGTCAATGACTTTCCTCATAAGAGCTCACGACTAATGTTGCTTTGCTATCAACATCTATATTTCTGATCTGTTATGAGCATTGAGACAAATATTCCCAAAGAAAGAAGCACAACACATTTTGTGGTAGCCTATTCAGCAACAGCAAGCACTACATTCAAGCTCTCTCATCCCAGGAATTAAATAAGGTCAGCCACATTCAGGAGCATTTCCTCCACTGTAGTATTGTAGAAAGTCTCAGTGTCTCAAATAATCCTCATTTTCTTCATTAACAGAGTTTATAGCCACACCTTTGCTCCCAAATCGACCCCCTCTGCCCATTTCGTTGTTTTTCAAAAAGTATGCTGTTTTGCTTATGATTCCATGTCATAAATTATGTCAATGTTGTTTATGAGTGCCATGCCTTCTCATTAACTGCTGCTATCGACTCCTGTGAATATAGTTTTCACTAATGGTAGGTAGATTGTAGTTTATAACCACAGGCACTTGCTGCACATCAATCACACAAGCCAACAAGTTAGTAGTGATCAGTACATGGCTCGATTCTGATTGGAATTCTCTCATGATGACATCTCTTTCCATGTCACCAGGCAGAGGAAACTTTGAAGTCCCTGGCATGCATTTTTTCATTGAACCAGTCCACTTTGTGCCTTGTATTGAGAAAAATAACAGCCTGCATAATGGTCAGTGTTTTGTAGAAGTCACAAAGTGTGCCCAACTTCCATTTCTCGCTTTCAATATGAATATAGAATTGTTTGGTTTCTTCAATGGTCAATTCTTTCTTCACCAGAATTTGAACTGGATCTCTCATGAAATTTTTTGGTCACTTCTAACACATCAGTTGGCATCATGGCAGAAAGCAAGACAACCTGAACACCGGTATTTAGTTTTTGAAAATCTCATAGATTTGATCCTTAAACCCTTGTCTCAATATTTCATCTGCTTCATTCAAAATGAACATTTAATCAGTTTTGGAGAAAGATATCTTCTGCTTAACTTGTCAAATACTCTCCCTGGTATACCAACAATATGTGGTAAATGCCTGTAATTTTTGCATTTCATTTCTAACGTTTGTTCTACCAATGCAGGCAATGAGAAGTTGATCCCATATAGTCTCCTAGTACCAGAATTACCTTTTGGATCTATTGAGCTAGTTCTCTGGTTGGGGTCAATACTAGTGCTTGGGTCTCCTTGAACTCAATATCCAGCTGTCGCAGGTTGGAAATAGCAAATGTGGCTGTCTTGCCAGTGCCTGACTGAGCTTGAGCAGTCACAACCTGTTCTTTAATGCAAGGAATAATAGCTCTTTGTGAAATAGCTGAAGGCGGCCAGTGTTGCAGCTCACTAGGCTAATCCTCCACCTGTGGCGCCGGCACACCAGGTTCTAGTCCCGGTTGCTCCTCTTCCAGTCCATTTCTCTGCTGTGGCGCAGGAAGGCAGTGGAGGATGGCTTAGGTTCTTGGGCCCTGCACTGGCATGGGAGACCAGGAGAAGCACCTGGCTCCTGGGTTTGGATCGGTGCAGTGCACCGTCTGCAACACACCAGCCATAGTGGCCACTTCAGGGGTGAACCAATGGAAAAAGGAAGACCTTTCTCTCTGTCTCTCTCTCTCTCTCTCTCTCACTGTCTAACTCTGCCTGTCAAAAAAAAAAAAAAAAAAAAAAAAAAAGAAAAAAAGAAATAGCTGAAGGCATCTCAAAACCATAAGCATAGATGCCCTGAAGAAAAGGTGCCTTTAATTTTACATCACCAAAGTTATCAACAATCTTATTCCAGTTGCTCTTGATGACAACCTCGGGGTCCATTCTGTTCTCTGTTATATTTCGCAGAGCTGCCAGACTTGTCCAAAGAGCCACTTAGCAACTGACTGAAAAGCTTTCAACATTTTTATAAATAAAATGTGGGCATAATTTTTTTAAAACTTAGTTTTCATTATGTCAATTACTGTTTCCCTTTATCATTCTTAAATTTGTGTTATTCATGTTTTCTCTCTTTTAAAAAATCTTTTGAAGTAGAGTGGTTTACCAAGTTTATCTATTGATCCTTTCCCACAAGGCTAGCTCCTATATTTATCAATCAATTCTACTTTTTGGTTTTCTGATTCATTCATTACAATTTTTAATTCAAAATTTTCCTAAATTGCAAAATTATTTGCCAATACATCATACATATCTTAAATGCATAGTCTAATGAATTTTTATTTTCATGTGCACCCAAGTAACTATCACCCAGGTCAAGTTGCCAAACTCATTGTCCCTGTAAAATTCTTTTGTATTTCTTCCCTTTGAATACAACTCTTCCCCCCCCCCCACCCTGAGGTAAACACTACTTAATTCTGCTACCATTAATTAGGATAGACTGTTTTTGAATTCTAATAAGTGGATGTAACACTGAAGGGTGTGTGATTTCTTTTACACGGTGTTTTTGGAAATTACTTTGTGTTATTGAGTGTATCTATACAGTGTAAATTTGTTTCTGTGCTGTCCATGTACATATATTTTTTGTTACTTTTCCAATTCGAGTGTAGTGGTTATTCTATTCATTTTTGCTTGGCAGCTTATGTTATGAGTCCTGTTTTTTCTCATGGTGTGGAGTTAGTTTTCCCCTTAGGTTTTGGGAAGTGTTGTCTTCATGCTTGTTGTTTTTAATATATTTGCTCTTGCACATTGACTCACTCTTTGACCCAAGAGTTGTATAGAAGAATCTGTCTTGAGATTTTTTAAGTATCAAGTTTTAGTCTCTACCTCTGTCATGGATTTCTTTCTTTCATTCTTTTTTTTTTTTAAATTTATTTGAAAGTCAGAGTTACACAGAGAGAGAAGGAGAGGCAGAGAGAGAGAGAGGCCTTACATCTGCTGGTTCACTTCCCAGTTGGTTGCAACGGTTGGAGCTGTGCTGATCTGAAGCCAGGAGCCGGGAGCTTCTTCCATTTCTCCCATGCAGGTACAGGGACCCAAGGAATTGAGCCATCTTTCACTGCTTTCCCAGGCCATAGCAGAGAGCTAGATGGAAAGTGGAGCAACCGGGTCTCAAACTGGTTGCCTATATGGGATACTGGCACTTCAGGCAGCAGCCTTACCTGCTACTCCACAGTGCCGGCCCTATGGATTTCTGATTTTATTGCATTGTGATCAGAAAATGTGTTTCTTGCCATTTCTATTAAAATTATATTTGGTTTCCTTTGCTACATATTATGCTCATTAAAGAAATGTTCCATTGGCGCAGGCATTTGGTGCAGTGGTTAACCTGGCATCTTGGACACCCATATTCCATATTGGGGTACCTGGTTTGAGTCCTGGCTCTTCTTCTAATCCAACTTCCTGTTAATGTGCACCCTGGGAGGCAGCCGGTGATGGCTCAGGTACTTGAGGGCAAGTAGACTGATTTCCTGGCTTCTGGATTCAGCCTGACCCAGCCTTGCTGTCTTAAGTATCTGGGGGAGGGAACCAATAGATAGATGATCTCTCTCTATGCCTTTCAAATAAAATGAAAATAAATGATAATTTCAAAAAGAAAAATATTCCATGGGTACCTCAAGAGAGTATCTTTTCCTTTTTAAGGAATTCATTGATTACCAGGTATACTACAAAAACTTAATTATACATTAGCCAAAATTAATAGCATATTTTTTCCTTAGTCTATAGATGTTATCCTATTGTCTTCTGGAATTTAATATTGCTGAAAAGAATATGTTCAGCCAGATTTTTTTCATTTGTAGATTTTCTCTCCTGTGTAATTACTTTTTGCCTCTTTTCTTTGCAGTTTAATAGCTCTACTGTGTTTCTGTTTCAATGATTTACTAATGATTTTTACTTGAGTAGGATAAGTCTTCTCAATCTGTGCATTCCTACCTTCTTTTATATCAGAAAATGGTTATCTATTACTACTCTATATTTTTCCATTTCACTTACACTGCTTCACCCCCCGCACACACACCCCAGGCCTACAATTCATATGTTAGTTGTTTGTTTTCCTTATGTCCTACCTATAGTTTTCATCTCTAATCACATTTGTGTATTTTTTCCCTTGCTTTTTTCTTCCTCTGCCCAGTCCTCCGTCATATCACTAACTCTCTTAACTAACATTGATATTACTTCTTACTGCTGTCATTTTGGTTTTTGTTATGTAATGTTTTATTAATCTCATTTTTCCTTTTCTTTGTCTTCAGTTGTTCTAGCTCTTGGTTGATCTTATGAATCTCTTTGTTGACACCATTTTAATAAAGTAAATATCCTCTTTAATTTTTGTTTACTTTTAGTAAATGTTTCTATTTATTTTAAAAGAAGGAAGTGGGAGAGAGAGAGAGGGAGAGAGGGAGAGAGGGAGAGAGGGAAGGAGAGGGAGAGAGAAAAAAATTGATCTTCATCTGTTGGTTCACTTCGTAAATGACTGTAGCAGACAGGACTGGGCAAGGTGAAGGTGGGAGCCTAGAACTCAATCTGGGGCTCCCACTTGGGTGGTAGGCACCAGAGCCATCATCTGCTGCCTCTCAGGGAGAGAAAACCTTATCTAGAAATGTTTTCTTTACTTCAAGGAAGTGTTACTTGGAAGACCTGTTTTTCCGAAATATATTCTTTGTCTTCCATTTGTTTTTGTAGTCCTCTTTTTCTTCTTCTATCTTCTTTTTCTTTTCCTTCCTGTTTTGGTGTTAACTCTGCAGAAATGTCATATTTGAAGCTTCATGTTAATCCTCTGTGAATGGTGCAGTTCTTTCTGGTTTGTATTTACTCCAGAAGTAGATGGTGAGATTGTCTTTTCCTCTGTTTTTTCTTCTCTTGCCACTCAGTATTAGGGAAATTTAGAACTATGTTACTGAATCCTGAAGTGAAAAGTTCTGCTTTGTTTAGTTCTTTATCTACTTGAGTCACAGAGGAGCAAAACAGAGGCATAATTCATGTGTATTGTTTTTTATATTGTCTGTTGTTACCTATGTTGGGTCATGTGTCCCATGTCATTGGTTCATTCTGGCAGGAGGTGTGAGAGTCAAGATCTTTCGTTTGGACTTAGAGTTCATATAATTTAACTAAAGCAGATATTTTTTGCATCTATTTATTGCCCTTACTCATTTCCAAATTTTTTTCATAAATAGATAGTTGGGTAGAAAAAATGACTATAGGGGCCAACACTGTGTTACAGTAGGTTAATCTTCCGTCTGCAGCGCTGGCATCCCATATGGGCGCCAGATCTAGTCCTGGCTGCTCCTCTTCCAATCCAGCTCTCTGCTAAGGCCTGGGAAAGTAGTAGAAGATGGCCCAAGTGCTTCAGCCCTTGCACCCATGTGGGAGACTGGGAAGAAGCACCTGGCTTCTGGCTTCGGATTGGCACAGCTCAAGCTGTTGTGGCCATTTGGGGAGTGAACCAATGGACAGAAGACCTTTCTCTCTGTCTCTCCCTCTCACTGTCTATAACTCTACCTCTAAAATAAATAAATAAAAATCTTAAAAAAAGAAAAAATAACTATAAAATAACCCTGTCTTCAGCCTCACTTCCCTAAATATAGAAGTTGCTCTAAAATGTTTTGGATTGATGTTTTTAGCTCATCCCACTGATTTCTCAAAATTTCCGCTCCCATTTTTACAGGCATAAGATTTGGGGTGGCATCCCTTAGGACTCTTAATGTGCTTTATTTTTTAAAGGTATAAATGAATCTTTAAAAAATTTGTTAAGGCTGGCACCACAGCTCACTAAGCTAATCCTCTGCCTGCGGCGCTGGCACCCCGGGTTCTAGTCCCGGTCGGAGCGCCGGATTCTGTCCCGGTTGCTCCTCTTCCAGTCCAGCTCTCTGCTGTGGCCCGGGAGTACAGTGGAGGATGGCCCAGGTCTTTGGGCCCTGCACCCCATGGGAGACCAGGGGGAAGCACCTGGCTCCTGGCTTTGGATCGGCACAACGTGCTGGCCATAGCGGCCACTTAGGGGTGAACCAACAGAAAAAGGAAGACCTTTCTCTTTGTTTCTCTCTCTCTCACTGTCTCGCTCTGTCTGTCAAAAAAAATTTTGTTGAACTTACTTTCTTTTCATTTGAAAGGCAAAGAGAGAGACATAGAAGTAGAGAGATGGGAAAAGAGAGAGAGAGAGAGAGAGAGAGAGAGGCTGTGAACAATTTACTGGTTCATGCCCCAAATTCCTATAACAGATGGGGCTGGGCCAGCCTGAAGCCAGGAGCCTGGGAGTCTCCCATGTGGATGACAGGGATGGAAGTATTTGAGCCATCACCTGCTGTCCCCAGGGTACACATTAGCAGGAAGCTGAAAGCTGAAGCTGAGCTGGGATTCAAACTCAGGTACTCCAATATGGGACTCAGTGTCAGTGGGTCTTAACCACTCTGTGGTTCACTGTGCCGAATGCTTGCTTTGTTCTTAGGGAGTGGGTGTGGAGTCAACTGTTTTTTTTTTTTTTTTTTTTTTTTTCTTCTGTGCATTCTTTTTTAGATAGTGTGAACTCCTCACATCAGTTTTCATTATGGCCTCTTTTTACCATTTTCACGACTGTCTAGTTTCACTATGGGTGACAATTTTTAGGCTCTATTTTTGTTTGTTATCATTAATGTTAGCAAGGTACTGGGAGAGGAAATAAGTATGCATTCATTCTCTCACCTTTTAGCAAAGATTCTCAATTTGTTATTCTAAAACAAAAGATGAGTATAAATAATGAGACAACTGTTCCTATGGGACATATTTAAGAAACTGTTTGAGGCAGCTGTCACTTCCATTTCTAAATGTCCTTGTTGCTAGTGCTATAGTCTGCTGTTCTGATTTCCGGCTTCCCCAAATTCTCAAGGTCCTCATCTAATGACTAATCAGCAGGATTTGTATTCTTATTTTGACTTTTGGGACCTATGTTTCTGTGGACATGTCAGCATTCTTACCACCAAACTTCTGAATGCCTTGTGATTAGCTAATTCCAAATGTTATTTTCTTTCTTTCTTTTTTTTTTTTAAAAAGATTTATTTATTTATTTGGAATTCAGAGTGACACAGAGAGAGAAGGAGAGGCAGAGAGAGAGAGAGAAAGGTCTTGCATCCACTGGTTCACTCCCCAATTGGCCCCAATGGATGGAGCTGCTCAGATCTGAAACCAGGAGCCAGGAGCTTTCTCTGTATCTCCCATGCAGCTGCAGAGCCCAAAGGACTTGGGCTGTCTTCCATTGCTTTCCCAGACCATAGCAGAGGGCTGGATCGGAAATGGAGCAGCCAGGACTCGAACCAGAGCCTATATGGGATGCCAGCACTGCAGGCAGTGGCTTTACCCACTACACCACAGTGCTGGCCCCCAAATGTTATTTTCTTTGTTTTTAGTTTTGCACTCCTGGTTTCCTACTTTGTATTCCCTAGTCCACCATCACTCATGGTCCATTCAAACGGTTTATTTGTGACAGTGACCCAGAACTCTTCATATACTACCTCGAGATACAGAAACACCATGATATTTTCTTTTGATTTTATTATTTTTTTCAAGATTTGTTTTAAAAGAAGAGTTACAAAGAGGCAGAGAGAGAGAGAGAGAGAGAGAGAGAGTCTTCCATCCACTGGTTCACTTCCCAAAAGGCCACAATGGCTAGAGCTGGGCCGATCTGAAGCCAGAAGCCAGGTGCTTCTTCCAGGTCTTCCACGTGGGTGTAAAGGCTCAAGGAC
Organism: Oryctolagus cuniculus; assembly: GCF_051225735.1. NCBI lineage: Eukaryota > Metazoa > Chordata > Mammalia > Lagomorpha > Leporidae > Oryctolagus > Oryctolagus cuniculus. Next base: position 174,258,660 of record NC_142868.1, on the reverse strand, counting down.
TTGGGCCATCTTCTGTTGCTTTCCCAGGACATAACAGAGAGCTGGATTGGAAGTGGAGCAGCCAGGACTGGAACCAGTGTCCATATGGGATGCCAACACTGCAGATGGCGGCTTTATCTGCTATGTACAGTGCTGGCCCCTTGACTGATTTTTTTTTTACCAGAATGTCCACAGTGGTTAGAAAGTTGTTTACAGAAAAATGGGGAATGCATTGAGGTTTACTCTAATGTGATCTTTTTTGTACTTAGAATAGAAGTGTGGGTACCTAGGCTGAAGTAGAAGTTCGTGGCTCAATGCCTTGGTTTTCTTCAAAGATTTGCCAGTGCCTTCATCTTTGATTATAAGTCAGCCATTTTACTTGGCCATTCAATGCCTCTGATTGTTTATGGAACTGGAAACTTTATCTATCATGATTTTTGTAGCCTAATAGATGTTGTGTTGATTGATGAGATACTGTGCGCACACCAGATGTCCTTATCCATAAAACCCAAAATTCTACATACTCGGCTAGGATTTTGGATTGTTTTTCTGTTGTCTCAGATCAAGATTTCTGTGGCTTATTAGTAATCTGCTCAAAAAGGAGTTTCATCTTCTTCCAGAAAACTTGAAGGTGGAGAAAATGGTGGGGAAATGAACATTTAAAGGTATGAATTATGATTTCCTTTCAAATAGCATACTTTGTCAAAGTTGGTTACTTTAAATAACCAGAAAGATTTCTGCAATATACTTTTGTTTTAAAACTTTAATTTCAATGTTGTTTTCAATTAAAAATTTTGTATCACTTGGCAATGCAAATCTTATTCTGGAATTTCAAGTGCAATTTGAAGTTGGTAATCAAAAACTGATGGAGGGGTAGGCATTGTGGCACAGTGGGTTAAGCTACCTCTGAGATATGTTTATCCCTAGTTTGAGTCTCTGTACCTCCACATCCAATCTACTTTCCTGCTAATGTGCCTGGGAAGGCAGCAGATGATGGCATGAATACTTAGGTTCCTGCCACCCATTTGGGAGACTCAGATTGAGATCTAAGATCCTGGCTTCAGCTTTACTTAGCCCTGACTATTTCAGGCACTTGGGAAATGAACCAACAGATGGAAGATTGATCTCTATCTTTCACATAGATAAATAAATAAAACTTTAATAAATAAATTGTTTATATTTTAAAAAAATATTTATTTACCTACTTGAAAGTCAGAATTACAGAGAGAGAGGAAGAGATTGATCCATTAGCTGACTGACTCCCTAGATGTCCTTAATGGCCAGTGCTGGGCCAAGCTGAAGCCAGGAGCCATGAGCTTCCTCTGGATCTCCCATGTGGGTGCAGGGGCCCAAGCACTTGGGTCATCTTTTGCTGCTCTCCTAGGTGCATGAACAGGGAGCTGGATCAGATGTGGAGCAGCTAGAACTCGAACAGGTGCCCATGTAGAATGCTGGCTCTGCAGGCAGTGGTTTAACCTGCTGAATCACAGTGCCATCCACTGTGTTTATAATTTTTATTCTAGGATTATAATGTTGTATTAGATATTTCCCACTGCCTGGAATGCTTTTATCCCATGGTCACATTTGGCTGACTTTCCATTGTCATTCAGACCTTAGAGAGATCCTCACTGAGGATTCATGTGAAACAGCTTCTTGTTACTCCCTTTCCCATTTTCTATTTCAATTTTCTGCACAGAGCTTATAGTCATTAGACATTTCCCTTCCCTTCCCTTCTCTACCCTCCCCTACCTTTTCTCCATCTTTAAGTTTCTGTCCTTGCTTAGACTTCTGTATCCAGGGACTCACAGGATTATATAACATTCAGGATAGCAGGAACCTTTTCTATTGGAGTTATCTCTATTTCTAGATCTAGAACAGGATCCAGAGAAGGTACACCATGAAACATTAAGTGAATTAATAAAGGAATGATTTATAAGTTTCCTAACATTCCATTGAACACAATATTGAAGTAATTATAATTAGTGAGTCTTCCATAGAGCACCATTTAATATTCAAATGAGTATATGAATGACTGAACTGCTACACCACTGCCTGCAGAGCCAGCATTCTACATGGGCACCTGTTCGAGTTCTAGCTGCTCCACATCTGATCCAGCTCCCTGTTCATGCACCTAGGAGAGCAGCAAAAGATGACCCAAGTGCTTGGGCCCCTGCACCCACATGGGAGATCCAGAGGAAGCTCATGGCTACATCCTGTGCTTCTTTGTGTGGTCCCTTATGTAAGTCTTAATAATTCCTTTTCATTGAGGGTCTGTGCTGTTATTCCAAACTCCTGGCTCTTACTTTGATCCCATTCCTGAGTCTATCCTGAGCCCCATCCCTGACCTCTTGTACTTTCCTTACCTGGGGCACATTTAAAGTATGATTACTTCAAAAATTAATGCGGTTACCTAACAGAGGAGTGTAAACACAGCACAGTTACTAGATATTGCCTTATTTTTTGAGTTTTGAATTATATTATCCAGTATTCTTTTGCCAATTCAAATATTAAGACGACAACTTCATGCTTATTAGGTCCTGGGCATATATAGATAAGAATGTGAAGTTCTTATCCTTGAGGAGTTCATATATCATTAAAGTTTGTAGATTCATAGGGACATAATTTGGTGAGTTCAAAATGGTACTATAGAACATATAAACTCTTTCTTGAAAATTGCTCAGGAATTTGCTGAGAAGGTAAGAACGAGTAACCAGTGGCTTCTCAGGCACCAGGCTCTACTCCCAGTCATTTCTGTGCTGATACTTACCCTATACCAGGTACTTTGGAGCAATGAGGTTGCTGCTTAGTAGTATCCAGCAAATGGTGCACACTTAAAAATTTATACAATGAATAAACGGACAGTTTGGTATTTTGGTTAATAAAATTGCATGAAAAGATTCCTAGTGGGATGCACATGAGTAATTTTTTGTTGAAAGAAGTTCACATTTCCAACTCTAGGTGGAAAGACCTAGAGTTGGGGAGATCCTTGTGCTGAGAGACCTACTTCAGGGAACTGGGGAGGGAACCCATTGTTCTTTCTTTTCTTGGAGCACCTGAGGAGTAACATGTGCAGCACATAGGCAAGCAGGGGCTGGGGCAAGGCGGATTCAGGAAAGAAAAACGCAGAAAATGCAGAGATGTTTAGAGGAGGGGGAAGGGCTGTTCTGTTTATGGATAGGTGGGCACAGTGAATTTTCTTTCTAAGTTAGAAGTGTTGAGAGGCAAATACTCTGTGAATTTGAATCATTGGATTATTACTATTACTCTTTGAAGTTACAACTTCTGAAGTGGATTTTTTTGCTGTTTCCCCCGAGACCTGATATTTGTCAACCTTGGATCCTGCTTTAGGGCAATTTGGCTTTTTTATTTAGTTTTTCTTAAAGAAAAGCACTGTCATTCTGCCTTCAAAAAGGACGTGTTTGTGATAGAAAAATCTTTGCCTCACATTTCTCCTGCATTGACAGAGACTGAACTCAGGGTGGAATTCATTTGTCAAGGCACGTTTGGAGAAGGTGGTACAAATATGTACCACTGTACTATTATAAATATTTTTTAGTACATGAAATTTAAATTTACTGAAAAATTCAGTGCATTCTAAGCAGGCACATTCTTGATGTCATGGATTTTGTGTGCTGTTTATTTATTTATTTTTGACTGGCAGAGTGGACAGTGAGAGAGACAGAGAAAAAGGTCTTCCTTTGTCGAGGTTCATGCCGCAATGGCTGCTGCAGCCAGCACGCTGCACTGATCCAAAGCCAGGAGCCAGGTGCTTCTCCTGGTCTCCCATGTGGGTGCAGGGCCCAAGGACTTGGGCCATCCTCCACTGTACTCCTGGGCCACAGCAGAGAGCTGGCCTGGAAGAGGAGCAACCGAGACAGTATCTGGCGCCCCGATTGGGACTAGAACCTGGAGTTCCAGCACCGCAGGCGGAGATTTGCCTATTGAGCCGTGGCGTCGGCCTGTGTGCTATTTATTTTTAACCCCAGTGCACATAAATCAATTCTTTTATTTTTATCTTTTATTTAATGAATATAAATTTCCAAAGTACGACTGATGGGTTACAATGGCTTCCCCCCCCATACCGTCCCTCCCACCCACAACCCTCCCCTTTCCCACTCCCTCTCCCCTTCCATTCACATCAAGATTCATTTTCGATTATCTTAATATACAGAAGATCAGCTTAGTATACCTTAAGTAAGGATTTCAACAGTTTGCTCCCACACAGAAACATAAAGTGAAAAATAATAGATGATTTTTTTTAAATGATGATGAAATCAGATCAGACCTATTGTCATGTTAATCCCAGTGAGAGTCAAGTTGGGAATTGATAATTTCTTTTTTTTTTTTTTTTTTTTTACAGAAGATCAGTTTAGTGTACATTAAGTAAAGATTTCAATCGTTTGCACCCCCATAGAAACACAAAGTGAAATATACTGTTTGAGTACTCGTTATAGCATTAAGCCTCAGTGTACAACACATTAAGGACAGAGATCCTACATGAGGAGTAACTGCACAGTGACTCCTGTTGTTGACTTTACCAATTCACACTCCTGTTTATGGCATCAGTAATCTCCCTATGCACCAGTCATGAGTTTCCAAGGCTATGGAAGCCCCTTGAGTTCTCCGACTCTTATCTTGTTTAGACAAGGTCATAGTCAAAGTGGAGGTTCTCTCCTCCCTTCAGAGAAAGGCACCTCCCTCTTTGAAGACCTGTTCTTTCCACTGGGATCTCACTCACAGAGATCTTTTTGCCAGAGTGTCTTGGCTTTCCATGCCTGAAATACTCTCATGGGCTTTTCAGCCAGATCCGAGTGCCTTTAGGGCTGATTCTGAGGCCAGAGTGCTATTTAGGACATCCGCCATTCTATGAGTCTGCTGAGTATCTCACTTCCCATGTTGGATCACTCTCCCCTTTATTTATTCTATCGGTTAGTGTTAGCAGGTACTAGACTTGTTTATGTGCTCCCTTTGACTCTTAGTCCTTTCATTATGATCAATTGTGAACTGAAATTGATCACTTGGAATAGTGAGATGGCATTGGCACATGCCACCTTGATGGGATTGAATTGGAATCCCCTGGTATGTTTCCAACTCTACCAATTGGGGCAAGTCAGCCCGAGCATGCCCCAAATTATACATCTCTTCCCTCTCTTATTCCCACTCTTATGTTTAACAGGGATCACATTTCAGTTAATTTTCAACACTTAAGAATAACTGTGTGATAATTACAGAATTAAACCAGTCATATTAAGTAGAACAGACAAAAAAAAAATACTATGAGGGATAATGTATTAAGTTGTCCCTTAGCAGTCAGGGCTATGCTGATCAAGTCACCATTTCTCATAGTGTCCATTTCACTTCAGGAGGTTTCCTTTTTGGTGTTGAGTCAGTTGTCACCGATCAGGGAGAACATATGGTATTTGTCCCTTTGGGACTGGCTTACTTCACTCAGCATGATGTGTTCCAGATTCCTCCATTTTGTTGCAAATGACTGGATTTCATTGTTTCTTACTGCGGTATAGTATTCTAAAGAATACATATCCCATAATTTCTTTATCCAGTCTACCGTTGATGGGCATTTAGGTTGGTTCCAGGTCTTGGCTATTGTGAATTGTGCTGCAATAAACATTAGGGTGCAGACCGCTTTTTTGTTTGCCAATTTAAACTCCTTTGGGTAAATTCCAAGGAGTGGGATGGCTGGGTGGAACGGTAGGGTTATATTCAGGTTTCTGAGGAATCTCCAGACTGACTTCCATAGTGGCTTACCCAGTTTGCATTCCCACCAACAGTGGGTTAGTGTCCCTTTTTCCCCACATCCTCGCCAGCATCTGTTGTTGGTAGATTTCTGTATGTGAGCCATTCTAACCGGGGTGAGGTGAAACCTCATTGTGGTTTTGATTTGCATTTCCCTGATTGCTAGTGACCTTGAACATTTTTTCATGTGCCTGTTGGCCGTTTGGATTTCCTCTTTTGAAAAATGTCTATTGAGGTCCTTGGCCCATCTCTTAAGTGGGTTGTTGGTTTTGTTTTTGTGGAGTTTCTTGATCTCTTTGTAGATTCTGGTTATTAACCCTTTATCTGTTGCATAGTTTGCAAATATTTTTTCCCATTCTGTCGGTTGTCTCTTCACTCTCCTGACTGTTTCTTTTGCAGTACAGAAACTTCTCAATTTGATGCAATCCCAATAGTTGATTTTGGCTTTGACTGCCTGTGCCTCCCGGGTCTTTTCCAGAAATTCTTTGCCTGTGCCAATATCTTGAAGGGTTTCTCCAGTGTTCTCTAATAACTTAATTGTGACATAGTTTTAGGTCTTTAATCCACGTTGAGTGGATTTTTGTGTAAGGTGTAAGGTAGGGGTCTTGCTTCATGCTTCTGCATGTGGAAATCCAGTTTTCCCAGCACCATTTATTGAATAGACTGTCCTTGCTCCAGGAATTAGTTTTAGATCCTTGGTCAAATATAAGTTGGCTGTAGATGTTTGGATTGATTTCTGGTGTTTCAATTCTGTTCCATTGGTCTATCCATCTGTTTCTGTACCAGTACCATGCTGTTTTGATTACAACTGCCCTGTAGTATGTCCTGAAGTCTGGTATTGTGATGCCTCCAGCTTTGTTTTTGTTGTACAAGATTGCTTTAGCTACATAAATCAATTCTTCATAGGGGCTGGCACTGGCACAGTGGGTTAACTCCCTGGCCAGAATTCTGGCATCCCATATAAGTGCTGGGTTGATACCTGGTGGCTTACTTCCAATCCAGCTCTCTGCTGTGGCCTGGGAGAGCAGTGGAGGATGGCCCAGGTCCTGCGCCCATGTGGGAGGCCCAGAGGAGGCTCCTGGCTCCTGGTTTCAGATCAGCACAGCTCCGGCCATTGCGGCCAGTTGGGGAGGACCTCTCTCTCTCTCTCTCTCTGCCTTTCCTCACTCTGTGTAACTCTGACTTTCAAATAAATAAATAAAAATATTTTAAAAAATTCTTCATAAATTATGTTTATTATTTCATAAAATAGAATTGTGTTTTTTTCTCCCGAATGTTATAGGATCACCACATTGGGAAATTTTATCACAATGTCTTTAAGCTGGCTGTTACACAAATCTTAATGTGTAGCAGCACCGGATAAAATGCAGAGTTGGGCAAAGAATAGTGGTGAAGCCCTGTGCCTCTATGTATTGACTGCTGGCAGCTCTGTCTGCTGGTCCACTGGAGTCTCAGTGAATTAGGAGACAAGAACACATGCTTTTTTCCACCCTCAGAAAGAGACTATTTAGACCAGAAGGAGGAAGTCAAGACCAGAATTGTTGTGGCACAAGAAGAAAGATCAGGAGGCTGAGAGATTTTCACTTTCTTTTTCGCTCAGTGAGTATCATAGGAGGTAGAGCCATGTGCTGCACCAGGTGCAAAGATCAAGTGGGTAAGCAGGGATCAGGGTGAAGGGGAGACTTGTGTTTTTTCTGGAACCTTGACTCCTAGGGAGGTCTTGGCTGCTGGAGAGGTGACCTGATCTCCAGATAACTGAACTTGCTCACTCACACTGGCCACAAGACAGGGCTGTGTGGGTGTATAGTACATATATAGGTTTATGACACATGACGAATCAGGATTCTTGTTGTCCAAGACATTACTCCATTATATTCACTTGGAAAGGAAGCAGCTAAGTGAAGAAAGACTATTGCTTTAGCAGCAACCACAGGAAGAATTCAGAATGACAGAAATGTAGTTACAGTGGCACTTCGATTAATAAGACCCATAGGAAACATGCTCTTTTACAAGGAAATCATCATGTTTGAGAAAATACAGCACAAAAACCATTATAAATCACAGAGGTGCTTGTACATGCTATTACTTGACTGGAAACAAAAACAAACCAACAAATAAAAAATCCAAGCAATCAACCAAAAACCTGTTCCACAGCTTGTGTTGTCTCCTAACAGCTTGAGGTGAATAAATAATTCTTTGGGCAAAATTTCTTTTCAGCTGCCAGTCTTACCTTCCTGTACCCTTCCTAGGGGTCTTCCCATGTATTCCAGCATACCCCGCCTCCTGAACCCAGTGATCATTCACTCCTGACTTCAAGGTTTCTTCTTCTCACCGAAATTAAGAAAAATCTAAAAATCCAAACCACTTATCCTTACTGATTATTAATTGGTTGTATTTTAACTCAATGTGTCCATAAGTATGCTCCCCAAAGCATAATTTTCAGATGTCAATAGGTGTCATGTAGTCAAAAGGAAAAGATCACATGTCAAATAGGATGGGAAAATTCTAGTTTGGGCAACTAGATTGAGTTTCATTGCTGTAGGAATTCTCAGATGTGTGCATATGTAAATTAGGAATCATAAAAGGGTATATAGTATTCAGTGTTTTGCAAACTTGTTCAATCATCTTAGAATGTTTTTTTTTTTTAGTACATTAAGGAACTGATGTTTGTGTGATACACTCTGGGGAATTGTATTTTAGCAGAAACTCATCCATGTGTATCTAAGTGTAGCTCATCTAAACAATTTGTTAACATTTTATGCCTGTAGTGGGTTTGTAGTGGCCCTGAAAATTAAGTCCAAGTTCTAACCCTAGTTTTTTTGAATGTGACCTCATTTGGAAATACAGTCTTTGCGGATGATATTAAATTAAGGATCACAATATGAGATCTTCTTGGTTTTAGGGTGTGTCATGAATCTGCTGATAGTATCCTTAAAGGAGGTTAAAAAGGAGAAGACACAGAAACATCTGTGGTGAAGAAGGCCATATGAAGATGGAGGCAGAAATCTGTTATACTAACACAAGCCGAGGATCATTGGGAGCCACCAGAAGCCAAAAGAGGCGAGTAGAGCCTCTCCCTGAGAGCCTAGGAGTGGACACAGGCTTATTGACTCTGATTTTACTCTTCTAGTCTCCAGAATAAGGGAATCCATTTCTCCTGTTTTAAGCAATCCTGGGAAACCAATACAATGCCCATTGTTTCTAAGTGTGAAGTATGGTGGCTTGGACTTTGGCCTTTATTTTTAAAGATTAGGCATGGGGCAGAAACTTTTTGAGGACAGACTGATTCTATTTTTTAGTCACTGAAAACAAAATTCAGTATTTTTGATGTGGTTGCTTGAGGGGCGGAATATATTAGAGAAAAAGAACCATGACATTCTATCCCAAAAAACTGTTCTTTTACATTTTTGGTCCCCTTCTAATGTCTTCTTGTTTGGGTGAGGCGTCACTGCATCCATCTTGTCGTCTTTACCTTCCACAACCAATCAGCCATAAATCCTGATAATAACTCCCCAATGTCATCTTTTTTTAAAAAAGATTTATTTATTTAGTTGAAAGGCAGAGTTACAGAGGGAAGAGGAGAGAGAGGGAGAGAGGGAGAGAGGGAGAGAGAATCTTCCATTCACTAGTTCAATCTCCAAATGGCCACAATGGCTGAAGCCACAAGCCAGGAGCTTCTTCTGGGTTTCCCACATGGGTGCAGGGGCTGAAGGACTTGGACCATCTTCAGCTGCTTTCTCAGGCACATTAGCAGGGAGCTGGATTGGAAGTGGAGCAGCTGGGACTTGAACTGATGTCCATATGAGAATGATGGCCCTGCAGGTGGTAGCTTTATTCGCTATGCCACAGCACTGCCCCCGATCCAGTGTCATTCTAATCTATCCTCTTATCCACGTCTTCTGCACCTAAATCCAGGCTTCATCACATCTTGCTGGGGTGCCACTGGGATCTCCTACCTGGCCTCCATGCCTTTTCTATTGTTGTTCTGCAAAACATTTTGCAGCCAGGGTATCTTATGCATTCTTCACATCCCCAAATGCCACTTAAAATACTATCATACCTTTCTGGTTCTCTTAGATAAGGGTCGATATCCTTAATCTGTACTATAATGTTACCAACCCTCCAAACTCATTTCTCCGTTGCCTGCTTCTCTCTGTTTTCTTTTTCCTATTAGTGAACTTTTGTCAATTACTCAGAAAAGTTTGTGCTACTTGTCACAAGGGCTTCCCTCATGCTGTTTCCTGGGACTGCAACATCTTTCTTTCCTACCTCGTTTCATAATTAACATTCACTCTTCCTTCACTACCTTTTTTTAAATAAAGATTTATTTATTTATTTGAGAGACAGAGTTACAGAGAGAGAGAGGAGAGAGGGAGAAACAGAGAGAGAGGTCTTTTGTCCGCTGGTTCACTTCCCGAATGGCTGCAGTGACTGGAGTTGGGCTGATTAAAAGCCAGCATCCAGGAGCTTCCTCTAAGTCTCCCATGTGGGTTCAGGGGCCCAAGCACTTGGGCCATCTTTCCTTCTTTCCCAGGCCATCAGCAGGGAGCTGGACAGGAAGTGGAGTAGCTGGGAATTGAACTAGCACCCAAATGGGATGCCAGTGCTGCAGATGGAGGCTTAACCTACTATGCCACAATGCCAGTCCCCCTTCACTTCCTTGATCAGTTATCATTTGCCCAGGAAAGTGTTCCCTGGCCTTGATTATGACCAGTTTTCCTTGTATCATGGTTCCTTTGTTAGCAGTTATAACAGTTTCACTGTTTGTTAGATTTGTTTGTTTGCCACCTACTGAAATCTATGCTCTTGAGAGTAGGGGCTCAATAAATTTTTTATAAGTGAATTCATGAACAACAAATGGATGAGTGAATGAATAAATGAAATCAATGAGGTAATGAAGAGAATGAATGAACAAAGTTTGGTCCAGCTGACAGTGTTGTAAGTCTAGTCCTTGCAAGATATGAGGATCACAAAATATTACTTCCTCTAGAATCTGAAAGTTTGTGTTTTTCAGTCACAAACAAGAGACTAGCTCTGGCTAGGTGAAGTAGAAGAGATCTGCTGAAACACAGTGGCAGTTCTAGAAAACCAGACTTGTAGACTCTGCAGTCAGCACAGTGCCCATCATTGTGTATAAATTTTTTTTGTGGAGGTGCCATCATTACTACCACACCCAGATTGGATGATCTGTGCTGCTGCTTGAATCATAACTCCTTTGGAATCCAGTTGTAGCTGCTGTTTCTGCTGCCATTTCACCAAAATTATTTCTATGTTATCCCTTTTTCTTTGAGTCCCCAATTTCCTTTTCTAAGTCTGAGGTGGAATTTCTAAGTCTGAGGTGTTTTTAGCATTTTTAGCTCCACTAATGGGAGGTGAGGTCAGTCTTACAAGGTTGGGCAAATACCAACCATGTTAGGAGTGTATAGATGTTGAAGAAAACAAAGATAATGATTGTTTACTGTGACCCACTTGACTATACAATATTAACGTACTTTCCTCCATTATTTACATTATACAATAAAAACTGTATCTGTCTAGTGAAGTTATCACACTGCATATGAGATAAAGGCACATCAGTTACTACATATACCTCTAAGCCAGCATGTCTGGTTCTATCATGTCATGACTCAATATTCTGAACTAAATTCTAAAGTTTACTACTACCACAACACCATATGTTAAAGAGTAGGAGAAAAGTGTACAAAAAAGAATAAAATCATATAAGTAAATACATGAAGCTACAAGTCTACAAAGCTATGGTCCTTGTTTCTGTAACCAATCATCAGGCTATAGCTGAAAATTTAATTTTCTTTCTCCACTTGCCATTTTAATGATTCTTTTGTGTTCATCCACCTTGGCTGATCAGGATTCTTTACCAGCATTCTAGATCTCCATTCCTTAGGGATATAAACCCTCTCTGTATAATGTTGCTTTTGCCTTTTAGTGAATTTTACTACTGAATATGAAAGTAGAATAAGGTCTCACAGGGAGAACTTTCCTTTGTGAAAGAGAAGTCCTGCTTGCCCTTAATAAGTAGAATCATTCATGCTAATGAGCAACCTCTTTTCTGCCATTGTGTCTTAAGAGCTCCAAATTATATATCTCTATGACCAAATCGTTCATGTCACTGTTGTATCTCTGGTGGACAAAACCTCTAAATCATTATTGCTCATGTGGAGGAGATGAGATACAGACATTTTGAGATGAGTTGTTAAGGATAATAATGTGAAGTTCAAACCAAGTTGCTTTGAAGATCCACACATATTGACAGGCGGAGAAAAAATAATGTATATTGATTTTTGGTTTGTAGTATATATATTATATCACATTGAAGGCATTTTAATATCATATGCCAGTGTCTAAAATGAATCTTTAATAGGCCATTCCATTGTTCCACTATACCAACTGCTTTTGGGTGATGAGGAACGTAGTTAAACTGGTGAATCTCATGGGCATTGATCCTTTGTTGTATCTATCTCATTGCAAAGTGAGTTCCTTGATCAAAAGTAACAGCACGTGTTATAGCATGATGGTGATTAAGTCCATGGATAAAGAAACTACCAGAGAAGCACTATGATCAGGAATAGAAAATATTAGTACTGAGTAAGTAAGGGCAAAGTAATCAGAAATACCTTTCCCCTATGTGATCAAAAGGGTACAATTACCTCAAATCCATTAGGTGGATGGCTAATTCCCCTGGTATATGGTATCACAGAAGACTTAGTGTTGATCTCTGCTACTAGCAAGTACAATCCACAGAAATGCAACAGTGTTAGCCTTGGTGAGAGGTAGTACATATTGTCGCATAACTTTAATTTCTGTCTCTATAGCCACCTTGTTCATGAACTCAATGAGCAAATATAGGTTGGCAGGGGAAGGAGACTAAGAAATACCTTTTTATAAAAAGTCTCCTGCCCTGGGGCATTGGATCATCATTCACAAAGGACACAAATATTCTTTTAACCGAAGGAATTGATCCTTTCATTCTGACTATCTGGCTGAACCATTAGCTGTGGCCCATACATGATATCTTTGTTATTTCAGGTCTTCTCTGCTTCTATGGAAAGTGGCCCACAAGAAGAACTAATCGAAGCTCACTCTAAAGAAGTTATCTGTAGGGCCTGGTACTATGGTTTAGTAGGCTAAGCCTTTGCCTGCAGCTCTGGCATCCTCTATGGACACCGCTTTGTGTCCTAGCTGCTCCTTCCAATCAAGCTCTCTGCTTGTGACCCCAGAAAGCAGTGGATAATGGCCCAAGTGCTTGGGGCCCTGCATCTGTTTGGGGGAACTGGAAGAAGCTCCTGGATCCCTGCTTCAGACTGTCTCAGCTCCAGCCATCAGCCATTGTGGCCATTTTGGGTGTGAACCAATGGATGGAATTCCTTTCTGTCTGTCTGTCTCTCCTTCTCTCTGTAACTCTACCTCTCAAAAAAAAAAAAGTCTGTAAATCATGTAAATCAGTCTTGAAACATCCTCTTGGTCAACCAGCCCACAGAGAATGTCTCTTCAGATTTTAAAATTCTATTTATGGAGAGGACAGCATCCAGCTTTTAGGGGTGAAGCTTCAGTGGTGGACACATCAGAAATTTGAGCCATCTACTTATGTCTTCAAGATACTCTCAAACCTAATTTCATAAGAAGTAAGTCCACTTGATAATGGGGTGCATTGGGGCATCTCTGTATCAATGGATTGTTGAAATCTGATGGCATCTAGTTTGAATATCTTAGTTTGCCATGAAATAACACGAAGTCTCTATCAGGGCTCAGCAGCAAGTTATGAGCTCTTTTTTGAAGTGAGAATAGTTATTTAACAAACAGTACAGTATTTCACCATAAAACCCTTGGGGTCACTTTTTGTATTTGGGATAGCTGTACAATGTCCTGTGGTTCTCTAGATAAATCAAGTGCTGTTGAGTCTTCTGGGCTAGATCTCCAGTGAGGCCTCAAGTTCTACTCACTGCAATCTTCGGCGCTCTCAGGAAACACTGCAGAGAGAATCCTCATGTAGGTCCTTTTGCCTTTCCTCCCTACTTCCTACCCCTTTGCCTTTCTGCTTTCCTTCTATCTATTGCATATTTATTGAGTTCTCTATAACCCCATCTGTGCTGCCTGACCACAGAAAAACCCTGCCTCTCACTTCTCAAACTTAATGCAATCCCTGCCCTTTTCTTCCTAAACCCCAAGACTCTCAGCTGTAACTTTTATAATTCTGACACTTTTGACATTATAATAGTTAGCACTTAATTCATTTTTTAGTGCTGTAACTCTTCCTTATTCTGGAGTGCTGGAACACATCAGTAACTCTCCTACATCCCTTGACCTTTGTCACAAACTTTCAAAGTAGAAGAAATGTGTTGAAGCTACACGTCCTCTTTGTTAATGGAAGTGTCACATACTGAGTTGAATTTGCCTTGGAATTTGGGATTTTGTTGAAACTGGGCTTTGTGATATATAATAAGTGTAAGGCACCAGGGTTTCTGCTTCATTCTTCTTTGAGAGCTGCTCCCTCTGAGAGCAGGGCATATGTTTTGTCTTATCATGAGCCCTTCATCAGAAAAGGTGCTCTAGGTCATTTGGTCCTTGGCGGTATCACAGGAGGAAGGGCAGTCTCTGGCATCTGATCCCAGCTGTTTCTGAAGGCCTACAGAGATGGATCTGCTGTTGCTCCCAGGGCAGCTGTAGATTCATGGCTTCACTCGTTATGGGTTTACTTGGTTATTACACTTCATTACTCTTTCCTAAAATCTCTTCTCTTTCTTAATTTCTGTTTCGACACAATGCCATCCCCCATTACACATCATTTGCGCATATTTATGAACTAATTTCCTGTGCTTCCCATTTCTTATGAATCATTCATTTGGCCTTTGTTTATCCCTGGGAGTTATCATCTCTCTTATTTTAGTATTTTGACTCCTTCTAAGACACTCCTTTCACTTTAGTCATAACTTTGTGACCTTCTGAGTTCCCAGACTTGGTGCTTCATTTTCAGAACAAACTTGTAGATTCATGCAGTTTCTTTGCTCAGTGGAATAATAGAATTTTGTCCACGTACGTAAGGAGTGGGGTTCATCCGACCTGGAGAAGATTATAATATAAACCTTTTTTTTTTCTAATTTGCTATTATTTTGGTTTGCCCCTTGGTGCATTTTATAATTATTAGTTTAGTTTCCTGTTTTTTTTGGGGGCATGATGAATATCTAAGTTGAATGAGTTAGCATTTTTTAATGTTGAGTTTTGTGTAGCTTTATTTAGTCTGTGTTTCCAAGGTTATTTTATGCTTTTTGTATTTTATCTTTCCTTACTGGTCTTTGCAACATCTTTCAGCTTAATAACATCAGGAAAATCTCATTAGCTTGCTGATCACTCTTTTCCCCAGATCTTTATTAAGATATAAAGATTTAACACCAATTTTCTCAGCACCTGTCTAGTCATTTGAATTTCACACAAATCTTCGAGACAAAATGAGAAAGGACACTGTAGGTACGTCTGTCAGTTTTATTAATACTTTACCTTGCATGTCATCTGCATCTGCTAATTTATACAAGCTAGTTACATTCTCTTTTTGAATATTTATTTATTTGAAAGGCAGAGTTACAGAGAGGGACATATAGACACACACACACACACACACACACAGAGAGAGAGAGAGAGAGAGAGAGAATGAATCTTCCATCTGCTGGTTTACTCCCCAAATGGCCAAAACAGCCATGCCTGGGGCCAGGCCAAAGCCAGGAGCTAGGAGCTTCTTCCGAGCCTCCCATGTAGATCCAGGGGCCTAGGTACTTAGGCCACCTTCAGCTGCTTTCCTAGGTACATTAATTAGCAGGGAGATGGTTCAGAAATGTATCAACAGGGACTGGAACTGTCATCCATGTGCAATGCTGGTGCTACAAGGGGCAGCTTAACCCACTGTGGTACTTTGCCAGTCCTGCTAGTTACATTTTTTAATTCTTTCTTCATTTCTTCTTCTTCTTCTTTTTTTTTTTTTTTTTTTTTTTTTGGTCAGAGGTTCTTTTTATAAGATTATCACTATTTATTAATTGTCCAAATTTAGAATCTCTCAATGTAAAAGATAGACCCTCTCCCATTTCCATAAAATGTTGTAGAAGGTAGGAGACAACAGTCATCAAATTCTTATTGTGCTTTCAGTTGTTACTATTGTTTCATATAATAGGCAGCACCCCATATGAGGAGTTTTTTTATTTTATTTGAGGAATATAAACTTCATACATTTTGTGATGCTGTCATTATGCCTAGGCAAACCCCTAAATCCTGTGTCAAATTAGCATTAGGAAAATACCAGCAAATCTTCAGCCTTGTAATTCTCTTGGTGATTGAAATTAATTTCACCTAAGTGTTTATAGTTTTTTTTCCATCTGTAGGTTTATATTTTCTTTTTTCTGTGTTAACTAATAAATGAATTGTTAATTACTACTAATAATTTATTATTAATTACTAATAAATTAGTTATTGCCAGGCTGCCATATCACCTGTCATTAGTGCTCTGGAAGTTATTTAGGTCATAGAGTAAATGTTTGAGTAAATGGCTTTTAAAATACTCTCCATTTACAACAATCTGCTATTCTACATTTGTTTTTATAGTTTGGCCAATAGGTTGTTCACATTTTTGGCAGATTGAAATTTGTGAGTGAAAATGTTTTTGCTTCTAGCATGGACCTTTTCCAAACTAACAAATGCTCTGATCCCATTGTGCATTCTGATTTCAAAGAAGAGACAGTTACTTACCCAGAAGAACTTATTTTAACCTACGAAGGCACAGGAAAGCTTATGTTGAATTGATTGTTGTTCTTTTGGTGCAGGTTTCACTCTATCCTTAGTAATTGCTTTTGGAAAAGACACTTTATAGAAAAGCAAACTATTGCACCTGAAGATTGATTACACCTTCTCTTCTATTTCTCTGTCCTTATCAATTTTATGTGACATTTGTGAAAGTCAATATACTGTTCATTTTTCATATACTCAGCCACGAGAACCTTCAAAAAATAGTAGAGTCTTCCCCCATCCCTACCCAATGACTATTGAACATAATGCTTATCACTAATATTTTCTAATATGTATACACATTTTTAAAAATCTTTTTTCTTTATGTTGAATGTTATGTATTGTAATTTAAGAAATGCAGAAACTGAAAAAATAAATTTTAGGAAGAAAATAAAAAATCTATTGTTAATCTCACAAACTGGAGATAAATATTATTAAGGCCTTTTTGCAATCATTGATGAATTATGTGCTGAGATATGCAAGAATATGCATTCTTATTTTGGGAAACAAATTGAAGCATATTCACACAATTCTATGTTTATTTTAATTTATTAGTCTATCTTGTAGACACTCCTACATTGTATGTGTCAATACATGTAGAGCTACGTCATTCATTTTCAGGGGCTGTCCACTATCTCATTGTATTAAAGTCCATTCATGGATTTTTATCTTCTATTGATGCCTGGCTCTCAAATATTTTAGAACAAAATGTGGCACTTGGAGTGAGTAGGCATTTAGCCTAGTTGTTATGATACCTATGTCCCATATAGGAGTGCCTGGGTCCAATTCCTGGCTCTGGTGCCTGACTCCAGCCTCCTACTGATGCAGACATTGATGAGTTTCTACCATCCATGTGGAGAGACCTGGATTGCATTCCTGGCTCCTAGCTCTGGCTCCAGCCCATCCCTGATTATTGTTATTTGGGGAGTAAATCAGAGAATGAGATCTCTCTGTCTCTCAAATACTAAATAAATAAATAATTAGAATATGGCACTGAATATCTCTGAACCTATATAATTCTATCCAAACGTGACTGTATCTTTAGGATTAAGTTATATAAGTAAAATACAGTGTCAGAGAGGGAGCATTTGTGAATTTGATGGATGTTGCCATGTTGCTATGCTTAGAGGTTGTGGCAGGGACTCCTCCCACCAACAGTGCCTGCTTTGCCACACACTCAGACTGTCAAATTCTTTGGGCCTCATTATTCTGACAAGTAATACTTATTTTATTATTAAATTTTCACTTCTCCTTGTGAACAAATTTGGACATCTTTTGTTTAAGAACTCTTTCAATTTTTTTCATGTTATTAATGGTACCCCTTCCCCCCTGCTATGGGATAATTTTTAAGATTTTATGTCATCAAATTTATCAGTATCTTTTTGGTGTGGTGTCTAGATTTTGTATTTTCTGTGGAAATAACTTCTTCCTTGCAAGATTATATATAGAAACTTCTATTTCTTTTTTACACTTCATTTTAACTCTGACTAAATTCAGAAGCATTGGTTAAAGTGATTACTTTTTTCTCTTAAAGGGCTACCTGATTGAGTGTATGCTTAAGAAAATCCATCTTCCTTTTCTTGTTTTGATCTGTCTTACAGAGTAGCTGTAATAGTTCACATTCTCGAATCCAACATGGGAAGTGAGATACACAGCAGACTCATAGAATGGTAGATGTCCTAAACAGCACTCTGGCCTCAGAATCAGCCCTTAAAGCATGCAGATCTGGCTGAAAAGCCCATGAGAGTATTTCAGGCATGGAAAGCCAAGATACTCTGGCAAAAAAAAAAGGACCTAAATGAAAGATCTCCACGAGTGAGATCCCAGTGGAAAGAACAGGTCATCAAAGAAGGAGGTACCTTTCTCTGAAGGGAGGAGAAAACTTCCACTCTGACTACGACCTTGTTTAAATATGATCAGAGTCAGTGAACTCAAAAGGCTTCCATAGCCTTGGCAACTCATGACAAGAGCCTAGGGTGATTACTGATGGCATAAACAAGAGTGTCAAATTGTTAAGTCAACAACAGGAGTCACTGTGCACTTACTCCTCATGTAGGATCTCTGTCCTTAATGTGCTGTACATTGTGATTTAATGCTATAAACTAGTACTCAAACAATATTTTTTCACTTTGTGTTTCTATGTGAGTGCAAACTGTTGAAATCTTTACTTAATATATGCTAAACTGATCTTCTGTATACAAAGAGAATTGAAAATGAATCTTGATGTGAATGGAAGGGGAGAGGGAGTGGGAAAGGGGAGGGTTGTAGGTGGGAGGGAAGTTATGGGGCGGGAAGCCATTGTAATCCATAAGCTGTACTTTGGAAATTTATATTCATTAAATAAAAGTTAAAAAAATAGTTCACATTCTCACCAACAGTGTATTAGGGTACCTTTTCCTCTGCATGCTCACCAGCATTTACTGTTTTTGATTTCTCTATGAGGGCCGTTCTAACCCTGATAATGGAAAAAAATATTTCATTGTCATTTTTTATTTCTTCTATCACTAAATGAAGAAACACATTTGTTTATTGGTTGTTTTTACTTTTATTCTTTTTTTTAAAAGATTTTTAAAATTTATATGAGATTTACAGAGAGAGGTAGAGACAGAGAGGTCTCCCGTCTTCTGTTCACTTGGCCACAATGGCTGGAGCTGCGCCATCCAAAGTCAGGAGCCAGGAGCTTCTTCTGGGTATCCCATGTGGGTGTACGGGCCCAAGAACTTGGGCCATCTTCTACTGCTTTCCCAGGTCATAGCAGAGAGCTGGATCAGCAGAGGAACAGCTGGGACTAGAACTGGCACCCATATGGGATGCCGGCACTTCAGGCCAGGGCTTTAACCCGCTGCACCACAGCTCCGGCCCCACATAATTTTATTCTTTAAATAACTATTTATTTCCTACAATTTTTTTTCTTTGAGGATTTAAATTCCCTACCCCGCATAGATTTGCAATGTTAATTCAATTTGAAATTACAACCTTCCTTTGGAAGAAAGAATGAAGTGTTAGATTTGGGGAACTGAGGGAAATTTGTGTCTGATTTTGCTCTGTGGCTCAATTCAAATACTTGTTTCCTATCACAAATATTGGCCTATTAATTGTGGCTTCCACTGCTGATTATTATTGAAATTCAAGGACAATAATGAGAAATTTGACATTTATTTTCCTGATTGCCACTATATTTGAAATAGCATATTGATATTTAATAGTTCTAACACTTGCTACAGATGATCTAACAATTTGCAGACTAATCATTAGTGTCTAACTTTTTCAAAGCAAAATTGACTGAAACCAATTAAAAGCCATGCCTAAGAATTTGCAGAATTACAAAAGCTTTATCTATTAAAACTTTCCAAGGAGACCAACCCTCAGATATAAAAATATGAGTTTTGCCTAGATTGAGAATCAAATAGGCATAAATAACATTACCTGCAATTTCAGGAAGCTTATTATTTCCTAAGCCAATAAAGAAATGGTATAAAAGAAAGAGAACTTCAGATTTGTATTAGTCAATATGTGACCTTGGGCAAATCATTTAAGCCTGTCTATTTCTTCACTGCAGAAGGAAAACTTACTGGTTTATTACATATTTCAAAATGCCATGAACATTAATGAAGTAATATCTGTAAGACATAAAATTTATGAGAACATTTCTTTTCATGACTCTTACTAAATTCTCTGCTTTGGAATTCAGCCCCCTACATTGCTGGACACTTTAATTGTAGAACGACTTTATTTTAAGCTAAAATCTGCCTTTTGCTAATTTCCAGTTATTTATTATAGTTTTATAGTCTAAAACTATGATAATCTTAATTATTCTATGTACTAGTTCTTTTTTATTAGAAAACTTTTATTTAATAAATATAAATATAAATTTCAAAGGTACAATTTTTGGATTATAGCAATTCCCCCCCCATACCCACCCTTCCAACTACAAACCATCCCATCTCCTACTCCCTCTCTCATCTCATTCTTCATTAAGATTAATTTTTCATTATCTTTATATACAGAAAATCAACTTAGTATATACTAAGTAAAGATTTCAACAGTTTGCACCCACACAGACACACGAAGTATAAAGTACTCTTTGAAGATTAGTTTTACCATTAATTCTCATATATGTACTAGTTTTTTAATTAAGCTTCTTAATTCTCTAAGATTTAAAAAAATACTGTATGCTTTTCAGTGTAAAATAATATTTACTTTTTTGTTTAGAAAAATATAAAAAAACCTGGAGTATATGAGCTAGGAATCAAATACAGTTACTCTCATGTGGGTTGCAGACATCTTAACTATTAGGCTAAACTCTTTTTCTTTGAATCATATATTTGAACTATGTATGGGTATATGGACTGTATATACTGTGCCAGATAGAGGGAATATTAAAATGAATTTTATATACTACCTTTGTTGAACGAGTTTTTGTTATAGATGGAATGAACAATATGAAAACAAGGTCTCCAGAGGTCCAAGCCTTTCCAAAGAGTGGATAACAAGGTAGAGAGGGGAACCCTCAAGGCTTCTCAAGGAAAGGCTGAGTGAAGCAAGGGAAGGGCATCCTGGCATAGGGAGGACTATATGCAAAAGCAGCAGGGCAAGACTCCATAGACCTGTTTAAGCAACCACTAGCAGTTGGAAGTGGCTTGAACTTAATGCTTCAGAGGATCAGTGATAGGAGATCTATCTGGAGATGAAGCAAAAAGTCATAAATAACATTAGCCATGTACTAAGACCTTATTTTTTTAAAAGAAATTGTATTACACATGCTTCTTGCATTTCGTTGTCCCTGCCTTAGACTAATTTGCTCATCTTCTCCCACATGACTTATCTCACTAGAACTGGTTTAGTTTCCTCTAAGTACAACTCCTAAATACTTCTTCCTATGTATATACACCCCTGTTCGTCCCCTAACCTTGGGTCTTCCTTTTTGACTTGGGCTCCTATTTATAGGCTCAGTGGATCAGACTGTATAATCATACCACCAATTACCAGGGGGTTTACGGAACCCTTTATCCATAGTTTATGTAAATCAGAATAAGTTGACTTTTAAAGACCTTTACAAAAATGTTTTTATTTCTTTATCTGTGATGAAGTCACTGATTGAAATTTAAATGGTGTCAATCAGCATACTTTTATTATGAGTCAGAATTACAAATCAAGCTAGCTTAAAAAAGAATTTATGTGTTCATATTACTGAAAAAGTCCAAGAGTAGATCTTCATCAGTCATTGCTAGTTGTAGAGCTCAGCAAATGTCAGTGAAGTTTGGCTGTGATTCCCTTTTTCTTTTCTGGTTTTTCTTTATTGTGTGCTGGTTGCACGTTCAGGCAGGCCCTCTTCATGTGGTGGCCTCTGGTAGCTCCATTGATAGTGTTCATCAGTGTTTCTCCTTCTTAGCAATTTTGTCTGAAACCTCAAGCCTGGGTCTCATTGGTCTGGACTATATCATGTGTCAATTCCTGAATAAGTTAACATGGCCGTAAGGATTAAATATAGCTAAATATGACTTGGCCATCAAGAGCTGGGTGGTGGCTTTGAGATAGCTCAAATTTAAGCCGTATACATTATAATGTGGAAGAGGTGGTTTCCCACAATTACTAGAATGCAATTAACAGAAGGAGAAATGAATGCTTGGTAGCAAAAAACAAATGGATCTAAGATAAAGATTTTATAATTGATTATTCATTTTTCATTCTATAAAATTTATTGGGTATCTAAGATTTTCAAGGCACTATGATAATAAAAGTGGTTATTTGCTGGTTATTTATTATCCCCATGATAGTCATAGTCTTTAAGTATAAAATCATATGTTAAATTATCATCTTATTCAACAAGCAACAACTATAGTTGAAGCCACTTTGTTCAATCTTTAGTGTTATCATGAGAGGCTCTGTCAAGAATTTGATGAAATCATTATGCATTAAAAATTCAGACTTCAAAAGAAAATATAAATTAAGTATTTTTTTGCATGAAAACATTTTACACAATAATGCTTGTCTTTAAAGAAAAATGTTTCAATACAATGTCAGGGCCATGAATGAAAGCTGTGATATATTCATTAGGGGAGAGGTAATTGGTAAACTTTGCTATTTTCTTATTACTAGAGTGGAAGGATGGAAAAACTAGGAACTTCAGAAGCTTTTGAAAAGATATAAGAACATAAATCTTGGCAATCTTGAGGTACTGAAATTGTCCATAGAGAAGATGGTTGAGGGTGATCATAATCTTTAGGAGGAGAGATCATGGTACGTGAAAATGACACAGATAAAGTCAAGGTAGGAAAGAACATAAGTATTCTAGGAGAGAACAGCCTTTAAAATTCAGTACTCAGTAGAGATTCTCATTGAAATGCCAAGACACTCACATGAAATATACTACACATCCAAAAATATAATGTACAACTTTATAACTAATAATCCCAAACAACATGACTTCTTACATTTTCCTAGCTCCATTTATCCCCAGTCCAAACCTTCCAGATGAGTGCCATATTGAACTGATTTCTCCAAGGTCATGCATTTTATCTTCTTATTCTCTTCATAGTTTAAATGAAATTTTAACTTGATCTTATAAAAATATATATTATAGCTTACATTTAAACCTTTTCTCCAGGGTGTCAGGCTTTGAGGATGTGCTAGGGAAAGATTAAGAAGAAAAATGCACTGGAATAGTATAGGTATGGTCAAGAACCTCAGTACAGGGGCAGGCATTATGGTACAGCAGGTTAAGCCACTTCTTGGGACACATATCCCATACTGCAGTGCTGGTTCAAGTTCTGGCTACTCTGCTTCCAATCCAATTTCCTGCTAGTGCATTGTGGGAGTCAGCTCAAGTGCTTGGGGCCTTGGAACTCACATGGGACCTGCCACCCACACAGTTTTCTCAGCTCCTGGCTTCAGCCTGTGATAATTAGGGAAGTGAACCACGGGATGGAAGATTTGTTTCTCATTTTTCTTTCTGCCTTATTCTCTCTTTCTGTCAATCTTCTTTTCAAGTAGACAAAAAAATTAAACATTAAAAAGCAAAAAAAAATAAATACTAAAAGAATAATATCAGTACAGGGGGCTGATGTTTAACCTAAGCAGTCAAGAAAATGATTCCGATACCTCTGTCCTGTAACAGAATGCCTAGGTTTGTGTACCAGCTCTAGCACATGACTTCAGCTTCCTGCTAATGTAGACCTTGGGAGGCGGCAGCTGATGGATCAAATAGTTGAGTGCATGTCACCCACTGGGAGACCTGCATTGAATTCCTGGTTCTCAGGTTTGGTCTGGTTCAGGTCATTGTGAGCATTTAGGGAGTGAGTCAGGTGATGGGAGTTCACGCTGTCTCTCTGTTGGTCTGTCTGCCTTTCAAATAAATAAATAAAATTTCAAAAAATTTAAAAAAGTAATCTCAATATATGAAACATAACCTGCTCTCTCTGACTTGAAAGGTTCTTTAGAAACAGAAATCTTCTTTATGTAGCTAGATGAGTACTTAAAAATATGTCAGTGATCTAAAAAATATGATGAAATCAATGCCCTTATTACCTACTTTGGCAAATTGAACATTGTCACTAAGTTTTGCTTTCCTCCTTAATTCTGTATCTGTGCCTTTATAATGAAATATTTAGTTTTCTCTTGTTTTTCTTCTGTATGGTTTTAGATGCTTCTTAGTATTATAATCGTTTTTTCAAAATTAAAAATTTTTTTGATGTCACAGTGGTCTGTCACATTTCTTTTTCTCTTCTTTTTTTTTAAGATTTTTTTTTAAGATTTATTTAAGGCCGGCGCTGCGGCTCACTAGGCTTATCCTCTGCCTGTGGCGCTGGCACCCCAGGGCGGGGCGCTGGATTCTGTCCCTGTTGCTCCTCTTCCAGTCCAGCTCTCTGTTGTGGCCTGGGAAGGCAGTGGAGGATGGCCCAAGTGCTTGGGCCCTGCACCAGCATGGGAGACCAAGAGGAAGCACCTGGCTCCTGGCTTCAGATCGGCACAGCACGCCAGCCATAGTGGCCATTAGGGGAGTGAACCAACGGAAGGAAGACTTTCCTCTGTTTCTCTCTCTCACTGTCTATATATATATATTTAAAAAAAAATTTTTTTTTGACAGGCAGAGTGGACAGTGAGAGAGACAGAGAGAGAGGTCTTCCTTTGCCGTTGGTTCACCCTCCAATGGCCACCGCGGCCGGCGCGCTGCTGCCGGCACACCACGCTGATCCGAAGGCAGGAGCCAGGTACTTCTGGTCTCCCATGGGGTGCAGGGCCCAAGCACTAGGGCCATCCTCCACTGCACTCCCTGGCCACAGCAGAGAGCTGGCTTGGAAGAGTGGCAACCGGGACAGAATCCGGCGCCCCAACTGGGACTAGAACCCGGTGTGCCGGCGCCGTAAGGCGGAGGATTAGCCCAGTGAGCCGCGGCGCAGGCTGCTCTCACTGTATAAATCTCTCTCTGTCTCTCTCTCTCACTGTCAAACTCTGCCTGGCCAAAAAAAAAAAAAAAAAAAAAGATTTATTTAAAAGGAAGAGTTACAGAGAGGTCTTCCATCTGCCGGTTTACTCCCCATGAAAGCAACAGCTGAGCTGTGCCAATCTGTAGTTTGGAGACAGGAGCTTCCGCTGGGTCTCCCACACAGGTGCAGGGGCCCAAGTGCTTGGGCCATCTTCTACCACTTTCCCAGGCCATAGCAGACAGCTGGGTCAGAAGAGGAGCAGCTGGGGTATGAACTGGCATCCATTTGGGATGCCGGCACTGTGGGCAGCAGCATTACCCGCTAGGGCACAGTGCCGGCCCCAATATTACAATCTTAAGATTTACTCCTGTTGTTGCATTTAACTATTTTATTTATTCACTTGGATATTATTCCATTGATGAATGTAGTACAGATTATTGATCCTTTCTACTTTGGATAGGTATTTTGGGTGTTTTTGTTACTGCTGTTTTTAACGGTAGTGGGCATATTTTTTTCAAGTTTCTTGAATTGATTGGAATTGGAGGACTATCATTAAATAAAAAGGAACCCTTCCACAAACTAACTTGCAATGCCATCTTTGTCATATCTCTAGATTACTTACATGATGATCTTTTGGGGGCTCTTTGTCCTGTCTATTGGACTATTTTTCTAGATGGCATCACACTGTATTAATTTCTATAGGGTAAAAATAATTCTTGTTATCTGTTATGGCATTCCTCACTTTATTTTGTTCTCCAAACTTTTCTATTTTGTACCATTTAAGAGTAAGTTATATATTTTAACCTTTTACCCCTAAATAGATTATGTTATTATCATCATATTGATATAATTCTATTACTACTATCCATTCCATATTAAAGTTTCCATAATTGTCCCAATACTGTCTCTATAGAATATGGTTTTCCTGGTTCCAGATCCCAGCTAGGGTCACACTTTACATTTAGTATCATATTTCATTGGTTTCCTTTAATCTGAAACAGTTCCTCAATTTGTCTTTCATGATAGTGATGTTTTTGAAGAACATAGGGCAGTTGTTTAGTGAAATTTTCCTCAGTGTGACTCCAGTTGCATTTTTTAAAAAGATTTATTTATTTATTTGAAAGTAGAGAGAGAAGGAGAGGCAGAGAGAGAGAGAGAGAGAGAGGTCTTCCATCCTCTGGTTCACTCCCTAGATGGCTCCAATGGCCAGAGCTGTGCTGATCTGAAGCCAGGAGCCAGGAGCATCTTCCAGATCTCCCATGTGGGTACAGAGGCCCAAAGACTTGGGCCATCTTCCACTGCTTTCCCAGGCCATAACAGGGAACTGGATCCAAAGTAGAACAGACAACACTTGAACTGGCACCCGTATAGGATGCTGGCACTGCAGGCAGTGGCTTTACCTGCTAAGCCACAGTGCTAGCCCCTCCAGCTGCATTTTTAATAGGAATGTTACATTCTTCCCTTCTTAGTTATTGATATCAGAATATTCAGCTTCTCATTATTTGAGGCTGCTAATTTTGATGACCTGGTTAAGATGGTGCCAGCCAAGTTCACCATTGTAAAATTTTTTCTTTTTTTTTTTTGTTTTTTTTTTTTTGACAGGCAGAGTGGACAGTGAGAGAGAGAGACAGAGAGAAAGGTCTTCCTTTTGCCATTGGTTCACCCTCCAATGGCCGCCGCGGCCGGCGCGCTGCGGCGGGCGCACCGCGCTGATCCGATGGCAGGAGCCAGGAGCCAGGTGCTTTTTCCTGGTCTCCCATGGTGTGCAGGGCCCAAGCACCTGGGCCATCCTCCACTGCACTCCCTGGCCACAGCAGAGGGCTGGCTTGGAAGAGGGGCAACCGGGACAGAATCCGGCGCCCCGACCGGGACTAGAACCCGGTGTGCCGGCGCCGCTAGGCGGAGGATTAGCCTAGTGAGCCGCGGCGCCGGCCTAAAATTTTAATTTTATACAATTAATGATTGATCAGTGGTGAGAAACTTTTAGACTATGTGAATGTCCTTTGATTTACCAAATTTTTATCCAATAATTTTAGTATGTATTGATGATACTTGTCAGAACCAATTATTTTTTATAGTGGTTTTTAATCCTTTGTGTTTTAACCATATCATTCCTTCCACACTTACCAATTCCATTTAAAAACATAAATACAAGTTCTATTTTGCTCTTTATCACATTCTCTCAGTTATTTAAACATAATATTTACTTCTTGCTTATTTCCTCTTTTTTTCAATATATGTTACCATTTTAGACCTAATTTTTCTCTTTGCTATTTCTTTGTGTGTTTCATAGGTTTTTACCTATGAACTCAATTTTTTTAGTACTTTGAGAAATTTTTTTTGTTGAATTTTTCAGGTACTTCTGTGAACAGCTAACCAAGTACCAGTTTCCTTTAAATTCTCTCCCGAGATTTTTTTATTTTTTAGACCACTCAGGAAGTACAAATTTGGACTGCAAAACTCCATGAAGGCTGATTTCAGTTAAAAATTTTTAGGGAAGAATTTTTCCCTCACCATTCAATGCTGGAGTCAACAGTGTTTTCTTGCTATCTTGAGCGGGGAGGAATGTGGGTTTATTTCAAGTTTACCCTTTCCCTGAGGTTGTAGCTGATGAATAGCTAGTTCCATTTGATGAAGTGTTCTATATGATTCCCTGCTTTTAATGAGCCCCACCAGCTTATTCTTCTGTGTCCAATCCCTCTGGAGACCAGGACTAATGATGCTCAAACTTACTAGTTTTAAGAGACTTCAGGATGAAATCTGGCTTTAATGAGCTGCTTATTTATCCAGGTTATTGCTTCTACTTAATTTTTGGCTTCTAAATACTTTTATCATTTTGGTTATCCATTTGATAATAGTAAAAGAATCTTTGAATAATTTATTGAGCCTTTTAGTTGTTTTTAGGCAGAATTGGGGGTTCTTTACCCCTTTCCTTCTGGAAGTAGAGCCTTCCATGGTCTCTTTATCTTCATGGTGAGATCCGTGTGCTATTCTTTCTTTAGTAAATTTATACAAACATGAGCATGAACATGTTCAAATATACCAATGGGATAAACTTCAGTATATCTGTTTATTTTTCTCATTGAATAATATATAAAACACATTAGTTTAATACTTAATGAGGTTACTTTATGTTTTTGTAGTTGAAAATAGAGTTTCATGGGTGGTTTGTCTGAACACAGATGATTTTTCAACTTTTTGCCTGATTTGATAAAACAGTATAGATAATGTTTTCACAAAGAATTAAATTAGGTCTTACTGTCCAAACAGATTTCAAAGATTCCTTTAATCTTTCTTCTAAACATTTGTTTCAAATGAATCTTAATCAATAAGTATTCTGTACATGTTAGCTAGTAGATTAGCAAAAATGAATGAGCAAATGAATGAGTATTGTTCAGTAGCTCAATCCCAGTTTAGTTTTCATGCGGTAGCCTTCAGTTGTCCATCAGTGAATGAGTCAGGTTTATACCTGGCCTCATCCATCTTCACTAGCTTCCAAGTCCTGAAATGGGGTAGCGGTGGAGAGAGAGAGAGCTTTACAGTGAAACATCATAAATACTTCCTCACTTCAGCCACTAAATTGAGTTTCCAGCATAAATCCTAGCCTAAGCATCAGCAGTACAGTATTATTTGGAAAAGTACAATTGATGTAAATATAAGTACTGATGATTTATCAAGCCATATTCGTCTTTTTCCACCAAGAGCTAAACAGGTTATAACATTTGCTGTCATTGAAGTACATTGAATTTTCAAAGACTGCTTCCTAAAATCTAGCTATTTTATTTGGAGACTTTTTTTTTTCTCTGAAATTCTGGCTGCTGCTGCTCTGAGCAGAATGGATTGTAAGGCTTGTGAGAGACTAGAACAGAATTATAAGTTCCTTAACAATCTTTGAGGAGGGCCTCAAATTGTTCTGGATAGTGAGCAAAAGCAAGACAAAAAGCTTCCTGGGCAAGACACAGATATTCAGAGTCAGGGTCAAAAAAGATTCATCTAAGTAACTGGTCATTAGGTAGGAACTAATCATAATAACAGAGTAGGACTGGTTTTCTGCACACAGCAAGCTTACATGGCTGGATGTAGCACTTGGATATGAACTGAGAAACATTGTTGTAGAGATAGACTATTGTGGTGGAATGAGAAGCAACATTGTTGAGAAATCAACTGCAACAGACTATCCACTTCCTAAAGGAGTTATTCCTTCCAGCCCACTTCCCACTCTCCTTTGAATAGGATAGAGCAAATGTTAATTTTATATGTTCTGAATTTTTTGTACACCCTGAGTGGCAACAAAAATCTTACTAAGGCAGATATTCAAATAATTTTGCACAGTGGCCTTTTCTTAAGGAAATCTTCCCATGTGATATGCTAGAAAAGGATTCAGCCTCCTGCAAGACAAATCATCCCACATTCTTGAAACCAAATTTGACAGGCTGTGAAAACCTTTCCAGCTTTTTAGAAAATTAATTTGAGAGCCAGGAGAGAGAGAGAGAGAGAGAGAGACGCCATCTGCTGGTTCATTATACCAAATGCCAAAAATGGGTGGGGCTGGGCCAGGGCCAAAGTTAGGAGCTGAGAACACAATCCAGGGCTTCCATATTGGTGCCAGAAACTCAACTACCTAAGCTATCATCACCAGAGTGTGCATTAACAAGAAACAAGTTAGGATCTGGAGGCAAATGTCAAACCAGATGATCTAATGGGATGCAGGCATCTTAACCACTAAATACCTGTCCCTGATTATGAAAATCTTGACTATTAAATAGTTATTCCTTTATTTCAGTTATAAATAAAAATATTATTACCACCTCTTGACATGCATTAGTCACAGCAAGTGGTTTAGTGTAAAGGTGTCTGTAGGTTGCCTAATTTATATCACTTCTAGTAATTCATTCAAGTAGATAGTTAGTTGTGAGTTTGGTCAAATAATTATTTAAGACTATAAGATTTCAAAGATTTTTAATTTATTCTTTATGTTTGACTATGATTGAGCAGTATGTGACTGGTTATTTCAAGTTTAAGAAGCTATTTATTTTAAAACATTTTTGGTTCAATAACCAAATCTGTAATCTGTTCAGTACAGAAAAATCTATCAAATGTTGCTTTTTGACATCTGATGCTGAGCATGGTGGTGGTGTGTTCTGTTAGCTGCAACAGACACAGAGGCATTGAGATCCTCACTTAGTGTAATGATTCCAGTCTCCATCACCACCCACTGGTCTGGAAAAGAAGCAATTGCAGGTGACATCAAATTTAGAAAAGAGCTTTGAACATGAGGATGCTTAAATTACCTGAAAATGTTATCCCTATGGGTAAACTTAAGTTCAAGAGATAATTAAAATGATTTTGGGCTTCCTGAGAGGTTTCTGAGTTTTTCCTTATACATTAAAAAGCATGTAATAGTCATAAGTGACCAGATTATTTCCACTTCACTTATTCTGTTTATTTCTTTGAATGAACAGATATTTGATATGGTGAAAGACCATCTCAAGCATTTGCAATGCCTAGTTTAATTTGGTTTTGTTGCTTGAACTATAATCTGTAACCCCAGATTTTTTATGTCTTCTGGGAAAATATAGTTTTAACACCCACATGCATGCACATGTGCACACACACACACACACACACACAGAGAGAGAGAGAGAGAGAGAGAGAGAGAGAGAGAGAGAAACTTATATATTTGACAGAACTGGTAATATAAAAATTTTAAACTAAAGCCTAAGACAGAAGAGAAATTCAAATATATAAAATCATATGTACGGAGGGGAAGGTGTTGTGGCACAGCAGGTTGAAGTGCCACATGAGATGCCCACGTACTCAGAGTACCTGAAATGGACTCTCGTTTCTTCTTTTGATCTAACTTCCTGCTAGTGTGCATTTCCAGGAGGCAACAGATGATGGCTCAGGTATTTGAGTCCTTGCCATCCATGTGGGAGACCTGGCTGGAGTTCCTGGTTGCTAGCTTTAGACTGGCCCAGCCCTGGCTGTTGTGAGCATTTGAGGAGTGAAACAGCAGTTGGAAGATCTCTTTCTGTCTTTCTGTCTCTGTCATTTTGCCTTTCAAGTCAAAATATAAAAAATACCTATGGTGAACAGCATACATGATTAAAAGAGAGGCAGTGATTAATGGGTAACACAATAATTCTTAGGTGTATAGAGCAGATTCTGGGAACATGACTTTTGTGGATTGTGGGAAAGAAGGTAAGAAAAGATGTTTTTTCTTTTCTTTCTTTTTTTTTTCTTTATCACAAACCAGCCTGGGTTACCTTTATTCCACTATTGTGGGCCAAGGAGTTCAGGGCAAGAACTCTTTGGTTTAAGAATTGGCTCTTTATTAAATACAGTTAATGGGAAAATTATATCTGATATAAGTCTTATTCTGTTGGTCATTACAAAACAACCAGAATAAAGTTATTCATAAATTATGAGCAGTTCCAGGAATATCTCTGTTCTGTGCTTTCCCTTTCCTCACATCTCCACCAAGTGGGGCAAGCAAGTCCTTAGACACTGCAGTGTCGGGTTGATGGAAGTTTTGCAACTGTATTTTCCATAAAAGCAAGAGCGAATAAGAACTAGTGGAACTATTCCCTTCCTTGTTATGACACTGGATGGATTGGAGATGGAGAATCTCCTTTCCCTGGAAGGCCTTTGGTGCAGAGGCAGAAGGAAAGGTGAGCGTGTCCAGTCATAGATTCATTGCTAACTTTGCCCGTGCACACAGGCTCTGACTATTGCTGGCAGCATGGTTTCTGTTGCTCTCTAGGATGCAAAGCCTTTAAGAAAACAGTTTAGTAGTATGAGCTTCTCTGTGCATTTCCTGTTTTTATTTTTTGTTTCTTTTAGCAATTGAGGTGGGAGAGGAAGAAAAAATATCATTTGGCTGTTAGGTCCTGAACAAAGAGGGCTTCTTTGTGGCGGAGTCTGTTCTCCTGCACTGTAGCCGGCTTCGACTACTGTGAAGGGATTCAGGGAGGCACCCTCCTGGGAAAACTGGCTTCAATCTGAAACTCTCACAGCTTCCCTTCAAGGAAAATGACCTTTTATATCACTGTTATAATAGCGTGAAAAGTGGAATCATTTCTACCGAAGAGTCATTGGGTAATTTGAAAATGAACTTGACACTTTCAGAGGTCATCTGGGGAAGGCTCAGGAGGCAGGAACTACAGCTGCCTTTTCTTTTCCTGTATAGATTATGCCACCTATGCTGTTCTATCACCTCTTTCTACCACTTTGGCTTCTCCTACTCCTTCTTTTCTTTCTCCTGGTCAGTCCTGGGAGAGGCCGAGTCCTCGGTCTGGTTTCTTTTTTCTCTTTGTAGATGTTCTGACATCAGGGAACTCAGACATTCATAATAAATAATCAGTTTATCAGTGAGGTCTCTGGGTTGAATAAGGCCTTTTAGTCATTCCATCACAGTCCTCTAATCTTTCAGCATAGTCATAACTAGAAATGGATAGGTATTCTCTCATAAAGGCTAAGGGATCCTGTATCCCTCAGGTTTGTTTCTAGAGTGTACCTGGGAGAGCAGTCTAGCATTTATTAGTGAGACAACATCAGATTCTTGGAATGTGTTGTGACAGAACTCATTGGAGTCCTGGTGATTATCTCAATAAAGATAAAACAAAGGAAAGCAAAGTTCTTGCTTGGTATTGTTAGGTGCCTAAATAAATCATGTCTCCTGTAATAGGTAAACAAGAATGGAAGCAATGTTAAGTAACAAACCATTCAAGCAGCCTCCTTGTTGTGTGGTCTTGAGACAGCATGGCTGTAGATCCTATGGCCAGCTATACTGATGTACAAGGCTTGATATAGAAGTGTATTAAAAACACTCTTGCTCATTCAGTCTGTCTTGTACTGCAGCCTAAACGTTCAATTTACATTGTCCAGGTATGGTGGCAATGATTCATAGAATATGTCACTAGCACAATGTCCTCACTTTCCTCATCACTGTTAACAGACAGGGGACCCTCAAGATAGGGCCATTTGTTTGATGTCTAACGAAACTCTAACTGAATGTCCACAGTGCAAGTTCATTCTGAAACCAAAGAATAAGGAAGTAGTAGTGTAGCTTTCAAATCGACTTCTCAACTCTTCAAGAGTTATGGAGTTTCAGATATAGAGCAGAAACAATTAAGAAGTGAAACAAATTAATGAATGCAATATTCATGTTTTCTTAGAAAAGTCAGAGATTCTCCAACCTCGGGTGCCACCTCTTTTTTGTCTTTTTATGGTCTAAAACTTTTTGTATTGATGGCCAGTAGGTGTCAGCATGGAAATTACAATGCATTTTGAAGTCTACCAGAGTTCATCAAGGTGGCCATCTTTGATCCAGGGGGTACTGACTGGTTAGCCTGAGGGGGAAATTCTGACCGCAAGGCATCCTGTTCTCAAAGATAAACAATGTTACCATGGTGGGTAGAAACTTAACTAGGCAGTTCAGGCATTGCAGTTCAATGCTCAGTGCATCCTGAATCTGTGTAGCTTTTCTGTGCCTGAGTTAGATCCCACTCCTCAGGTGCTGCCATTTTGACACCACTGCTTCCAAGCTGTGTCTAAGCTGGCAGCCCAGCGTCTGCCAGAGTGACTTCAGCCACAACCACATCTGGTCTGAATGGTTCAGTGTGCAAGTCTGAGGAAAGATTTTAACAACAAAAACAAGTTAGCATGGTTTTCTAGTATTTTCAGTGTTATAACTAGTTTTGTGAATAGGAGTTGAGGAGTGACAATACTACTACTACTAATAATGTATTAAGTTGTTCATTAACAGTCAGGGCTATGCTGATCAAGTCACTGTTTCCCATAGTGTCCGTTTCACTTCAGGAGGTTTCCTTTTTGGTGTTCAGTCAGTTGTCACCAATCAGGGAGAACATATGGTATTTGTCCCTTTGGGACTGGGTTATTTCACTCAGCATGATGTGTTCCAGATTCCTCCATTTTGTTGCAAATGACTGGATTTCATTGTTTCTTACTGCGGTATAGTATTCTAAAGAGTACATATCCCATAATTTCTTTATCCAGTCTACCGTTGATGGGCATTTAGGTCGGTTCCAGGTCTTAGCTATTATGAATTGAGCTGCAATAAACATTAGGCTGCAGACCGCTTTTTTGTTTGCCAATTTAAATTCCTTTGGGTAAATTCCAAGGAGTGGGATGGCTGGGTCGAACGGTAGGGTTATCTTCAGGTTTCTGAGGAATCTCCAGACTGACTTCCATAGTGGCTTGACCAGTTTGCATTCCCACCAACAGTGGGTTAGTGTCCCTTTTTCCCCACATCCTCGCCAGCATCTGTTGTTGGTAGATTTCTGAATGTGAGCCATTCTAACCAGGGTGAGGTGAAACCTCATTGTGCTTTTGATTTGCATTTCCCTGATTACTAATGACCTTGAACATTTTTTCATGTGCCTGTTGGCCATTTGGATTTCCTCTTTTGAAAAATGTCTATTGAGGTCCTTGGCCCATCTCTTAAGTGGGTTGTTGGTTTTGTTTTTGTGGAGTTTCTTGATCTCTTTGTAGATTCTGGTTATTAACCCTTTATCTGTTGCATAGTTTGCAAATATATTTTCCCATTCTGTCGGTTGTCTCTTCACTTTCCTGACTGTTTCTTTTGCAGTACAGAAACTTCTCAATTTGATGCAATTAGTTTTTTTGTCTGTTCTACTTAATATGACTGGTTTAATTCTGTAATTAATACACAGTTATTCTTAAGTGTTGAAAATTAACTGAAATGTGATCCCTGTTAAACATAAGAGTGGGAATAAGAGAGGGAAGAGATGTATAATTTGGGACATGCTCAAGCTGACTTGCCCCAAATGGTAGAGTTAAAAACATACCAGGGGATTCCAATTCAATCCCATCAAGGTGGCATGTACCAATGCCATCTCACTAGTCCAAGTGATCAATTTCAGTTCACAGTTGATCATAATGAAAGGACTAAGAGTCAAAGGGAGCACATAAACAAGTCTAGTACCTGCTAACACTAACCGATGGCATAAATAAAGGGGAGAGTGATCCAACATGGGAAGTGAGATACTCAGCAGACTCATAGAATGGCAGATGTCCTAAATAGCACTCTGGCCTCAGAATCAGCCCTAAAGGCATTCGGATCTGGCTGAAAAGCCCATGAGAGTATTTCAGGCATGGAAAGCCAAGACACTCTGGCAAAAGATCTCAGTGAGTGAGATCCCAGTGGAAAGAACAGGTCTTCAAAGAAGGAGGTACCTTTCTCTGAAGGGAGGAGAGAACTTCCACTTTGACTATGAGCTTGTCTAAACAAGATAAGAATCGGAGAACTCAGAGGGCTTCCATAGCCTTGGAAACTCATGACTGGAGCATAGGGAGACTACTGATGCCATAGACAGGAGTGTCAATTGGTAAAGTCAACAACAGGAGTCACTGTGCACTTACTCCTCATGTAGGATCTCTGTCCTTAATGTGCTGTGCATTGAGATTTAATGCTATAACGAGTACTCAAACAATATATTTCACTTTGTGTTTTTATGGGGGTGCAAACTGTTGAAATCTTTACTTAATGTATACTAAACTGATCCTCTGTAAAAAAAAAAAAAGAAATTATCAACTCCCAACTTGACTCTCACTGGGATTAAACATGACAATAGGTCTTTACTGATTTCATCATCATTTTAAAAAAATCATCTATTATTTTTCACTTTATGTTTCTGTGTGAGAGCAAACTGATGAAATCCTTACTCAATGTATACTAAGCTGATCTTCTGTATATTAAGATAATCGAAAATGAATCTTGATGTGAATGGAAGGGGAGAGGGAGTGGAAAGGGGAGGGTAGTGGGTGGGAAGGACGGTATGTGGGGGAAGCCATTGTAATCCATAAATCGTACTTTGGAAAAATATATTCATTAAATAAAAGTTAAAAATAATACTACTACTAATAATTATAATAATAGCTACAGCTAACATTTATTCAGAACTTCAGCTCAACTCATTGCTATTCCACTCCTTGCAGTAAGTTTCCAATGTAAGTACTACTATTATCGCCTCTATTTTGCAGATGATGAAATTGAAGTTCAGAGATGCTATATATTCTGTCCAGCTAGTAATAATAAGAAAGTTAGTAATAAGGAACAGGGATTCAAACATTGGTGCTTTATAAGCTACCAGGTTATGGAATCAATGGGTTTAGTAAGAGAAACATATTCCAGGAACAGAGAACAGAATAAACCTGGGGTAATTGTTGCTTGCTTAGGTGGCACTTTGAGATGGATGAAGAAGTGTCTAGAAAATAGTGCTTGGATCTCATTATTAGGTAGGTGGGTGAGCAAGAGAAGAATTTACATGTGTTTAACTGCAGCAGACTTTTGGCACCTTGTACTTAACTGCTGTGCCTAGTTTCTTTGTGATGGGCTGGACCACCTTTTGACACATCTGATTGCTCTAGACCCCTGGTGGGATGAAGTGGGATTCATGATGAGGAAAGGATGGTAGAAACAAATAACACAAGAAAATATTTTTTTCCTGAGCTGACATCTTCCTACCTGTCAAATATTATTTTCCACCATTTCTTCCCATTTCATACCTCTTTGTCTCCATTTGTACTTTTAATTTTAATTTTAATACAATTGCCAATCTTCTTGCTTGCTGTAATGCTGCTGCTTTTGTTTGGAGACCAATGGCCTACCTTGCAAACTCCTCTTTATTGGTTGGAATGTAACTTTAATTGCAAAGCTTCTCCTGACTTCCCATTAGGGAAGGCAGTCTGTGCTCAACCTGATATTTACACAGCCCTCCATTACAGCCATCATATTGGGATATTATGATTGTTTGCTTATTTCCCTGACTTCCTACTGGATTTCAGATTGTATAATCATTTAAGGCAGGAAGATTTTTTATTTTTTTTTTCTGTATCTTTGTGCCTCTAGTGCTTTGCACAGGATACTCCCTAATAAAAAATGCATTAACATTCAATAACTGAGTACATGAATGTATTGATAGTAGTTTCCAGTAGAATAGTGAAGTAGCCTAGTAAGAATGTAAGTAAAGACAATGTTCAGGTGGATATTCAAATGTCTAAAAGTAGAACTCACTACAGAGAGATGGGTGAGAATGAAAGGCAAAAGAAACAGAGTGATGTTATTATGGGAATAGTCAACAGACTACACAGCCAGGCAAAAATTATGAATTGTACATGTATTGCTCAGATTATAAAACAGGCAAAACAGGAAAATATACCAGTAAAAACACAATTCAGCTCTCTGGATAGCTGCTCTGAATTTTACTGTGCTAAAAGCACAATGTCTGATTAATATTTTACAATTTCAGCTCACAAAGGGCAGAGAAAGCAACAAAGGGAAGGCTATTCAGGTCTGGCCTGGCTTTAACACAGCACTAACAGACATGGTGTGGAAGAGAAAGGAAGTTGGGGAAAAGAGATTCAGCTATCTTGGCAATAAATGATCACTTCCATTGTTCTGGCTATTAAAATTATACACACATATATGAAAACAAATGTAACAAAATTTAAGAAGAGAAAAGAAAATAACTCCAAGTCTCCTTTGAGTACAACTGCTGTTAACATTTGTGGTATTTCTTCTGATCTTTAAGAACAAATGTACATATTAACATATGCCTATTCCACCTATTTTGGATATAGAGTTTGGTAACCTGTTTTTAAAAATTAATATTATTTTTGAGAACTTTTTTCTTGTATTAGTTTATATTCTTTTTAATAGTAATTTATTAGAAATGTAATATTCAATGGTTATATTTTAAGTCAGAAATACTCTCATTTTGGATGCTTAATTTGTTTTCTATAATAAGTAATGCTCCAGTGAATAACATTATTAAGGACTTAATTCAAATCTTTGTCTACTTTCTGGATGGATTTCTAGAAATGTAGTTATAGGTAAAGTGTGATTGTTAAGGCTATTGATTAAAATTTCTTTCCAAAATTACATTTCTACTCATGGAATGGAGAAGTGATGTTGGGGCCTATGCTATGGCATAATCGGCTAATCCTCACGTGCAGTGCTGGCATTCCATATGGGTGATGGTTTTAGTTCTGGCTCCTCCTTTTCTGATCCAGCTCTCTGCTGTGGACTGGGAAAGCAGTAGAAGATGGCCCAAGTGCTTGGGTCCCTCCACCTGCATGGGAGACCCAGAAGGAGCTCTAGGCTTCAGATCAGTCCAGGTCCAGCTGTTGCAACCGTATGGGGAGTGAATCAGTGATTTGAAGGCCTCTCTCTCTGTCTCTCCCTCTCTCTGTCTGTAATTGCCTCATAAATAAGTAAATAAAATCTTTAAAAATAGAAGTGTTTTCACTTTACCCTGGCTTCTGTATTATATTAATCTGGGTTCTCAAGAGGGACAGAATCAAATAGCAGATTTACTAGGTGAATTGGTTCATGTCATTTGGATACTGAGAAATCCTACAACAGGACATCAGCAGGTTGGTGACTCTGGGATGCCAGTAGCATGGCTGAGTCTAAAAGTCTCGGGGCCAGGGAAGCAAATGATGCAGCTCTTAGGCCTAGGCTGCAGGCCTGAGAACCTAGAGCATTGCAGGTATCAGTTCTGGGGTACAAATGCCACAGAGCATGGAGTTCTGCTGTCCAAGGGGAGGAGAAGAGTAGTCTACCCTGTCTTCAGGAGATGGTTCCATAGTTTCTCTTTTCTCTGTTTTTCTTCTAAGTTCTCAGTTGATTGGATGATGTTAGTCCACATTGAGGGCAGATCTTCCCTACCTACTCTACTTGGATTCATAGGAAACTCTCCTTTGTGAACATGCTCATAAATTCATCTCAAAATAATTCTCTACCAGACCTCTAGGTATTCTTTAATCCAGTCAAGTCGACACCTAAAATTAACCATCACATATATGAATATATTACACACATATGATTTATATATGCATCCATGTATGTGATTTCAAATATATATACCCTGTATATGCTTTGATTTGCATGTTGAATACTCAGTACTTTCCTGATTACTCAAAAGCTTAAAGATGACTGAGAGTTTCTTGAGTACAAAAGTTTTCTTTAATTAGAAGAATTTAGTATGCTTATCAGTAGGTGGCTTGCCTCTTCAAGACTTTTTGCCTGTTTTTGTATTCTGTTCTTATTTTTAAATTTCAGGACTTAGAACACCAATACTGTAACAACAGAGAGGCAGAAAGACTTGTTCCTGAATATGTTAGTATGAAATTCCAAGAAATAGGGACGTTCTCCCATGTAAACACTACACAGCATTAATAATCAGGAAAATGACATTGATCTAATGCTGCCATTTAATCCTCAGATGCCCTTCAGTTTTTGCCCAGTAATCTTAAGAAATCAGTCAAGTAGCTTTTGTTTTCATGTCTCTGCAGTGTCTTAATTAATCTAGAACATTCCTTAGTCATTTCTTAACTCTCTTAATGTTGATACTTTTGCATAAAAATTATTCTGCAAAATATATCCTAATTTGGCTTTATCTGATTTTCCTTGTGATTAGATTTAGCTAGTTCACTTTTGATGTGAATATCATATCAGTCAGGCTGTGTTGATCATGTTAGAAGGTGACAGTGACTCCAACACCCCATTACTGGTGATGTTAACTTTAATCTGCTTAAGATGGTGTGTGCTTCTTTCCTGTAAGATTATAACTCTTCTCTCTGTGAGGACTTATACTGTGGCTATGTAAACATCTCATTTCTAATCAGAATTTTAATTTATCCATTTACTTATTCATGGTGATATGGATCTCATGAATACTATTTTGTATATTGAATTATCATCTGATACTATGATTATTTATTTTGATGCACAAATTGTCCCACATTTGGTCAGTGGAGATTTTAAAGTTGACTTCCATATTCTTTTTTTTTTTTTTTTTTTGACCGAGTTTAGACAGAGAGAGACAGAGAGAAAGGTCT
Source organism: Oryctolagus cuniculus (assembly GCF_051225735.1). NCBI lineage: Eukaryota > Metazoa > Chordata > Mammalia > Lagomorpha > Leporidae > Oryctolagus > Oryctolagus cuniculus. Next base: position 174,218,833 of record NC_142868.1, on the reverse strand, counting down.
TCCTTTTTCCGTTGGTTCACTCACCAAGTGGCCACTATGGCTGGCGCGTTGCAGCCAGTGTGCTGCGCCGATCTGAAGCCAGGAGCCAGGTGCTTCCTCCTGGTCTCCCATGCTGGTGCAGGGCCCAAGCACTTGGGCCATCCTCCACTGCCCTCCCAGGCCACAGCAGAGAGCTGGCCTAGAAGAGGGGCAACCGGGACAGAATCCGGTGCCCCAACAGGGACTAGAATCCGGTGTGCAGGCGCCACAGGCAAAGGATTAGCCTAGTGAACCGCGGCACCGGCCAGACTTCTATATTCTTTTGGTCAGTCTTCATCATTATTTAGCACTACCCTTTCTCTGGCACAAGATTTTCCAGGATTATCTTTTTCTTTTTTTTGTTGTTGTTGGTTGGTTTCTGGTTCTTCAATTATCCATTTTTCTGGGGAACTCTGTTTGCTTCTAGTTTATAGAAACCAAGGTCCAACCTTTAAGTATACTCACTATAAACCAGGTATGGTCACTTTCAAGCCCTTTCAGCAGCTAGAACTAACCTATCTATGTTTTTTTTTTCTTTTTCTTTTTTTATTTCAACTTTTATTTAATAAATTTCCAAAGTACAACTTTTGAATTATAGCAGCTTTTCCCCCCATAACCACCATCCCAACCGCAACAATCCCATCTCCCACTCCCTTTCCCATCCCATTCTTCATCTAGATTCATTTTCAATTATCTTTATATACAGAAGATCAACTTAGTATATACTAAGTGAAGATTTCAACAGACTGCACCCACAAAGACACACAAAGTATAGAGTACTGTTTGAGTAGTAGTTTCACTGTTAATTTGCATAGTACAACACATTAATGGCAGAGATCCTACATGGGGAGCAGGTACATAGTGACTTCCGTTGTTGATTTGACAGTTGACACTCTTATATATGATGTCAGTAATCACCCGAGGCTCTTGTCATGAGCTGCCAAGGCAATGGAAGCCTCTTGAGTTCACCAACTCTGATGTTACTTAGATAAGGCCATAGTCAAAGTGGAAGTTCTCTCCTCCCTTCAGAGAAAGGTACCCCCTTCTTTGATGGCCCGTTCTTTCTGCTGGGATATCACAGAGATCTTTCATTTAGATTTTTTTTTTTTTTTTGCCAGAGTTTCTTGGCTTTCCATGCCTGTGAAACCCTCATGGTCTTTTTAGCCAGATCCAAATGCCTTAATGGCTGATTCTGAGAGCAGAGTGCTGTTTAGGGCTTTTGCCATTCTATGAGTCTGCTGTGTATCCTGCTTCCCATGTAGGATCATTCTCTCCTTTTTAATTCTATCAATTATTTGCAGACACTGGTCCCATCCATGCAGTCCACTTGACACTCAATCCCATCCCCATCAACCATGAACCTAAACTGATCACTCCAACAAGTGAGATGGCATTGGCACATGCCACCTTGATGGGATTGAATTGGGATCCCCTGGCATGTCTCTATCTTACCATTAGGGCTAAGTCCGAGTGAGCGTGTGCCAAACTGTACATCTTCTCCCTCTCTTATTCCCACTCCCACATTCAACAGGAATCACATTTCAGTCAAATTTAAACAACTAAGAATAATTGTGTGTTAATCAAAGCATATATATGTTTATATATATATAGATCTGTCTATATACATCTGTATTTATGTTCCTATTTGTTTCTATATATTAAAAACCACAAGTTCTAACTAACATTTACAACTCTAATAAAACAGCACAGGGGGCTCTTCTCATTCATTATTTCCCTTTCCAAATTTGTAACACCCTTTTTTTTAAAAAAAACTTTTATTTAGTAAATATAAATTTCCAAAGTACAGTTTATGGATTACAATGACTCCCCCCCCCATAACTTCCCTCCTACCTGCAACCCTCCCATCTCCCACTCCCTCTCCCATTCCATTCACATCAAGATTCATTTTCAATTTTCTTTATATACAGAAGATCAATTTAGTATATATTAAGTAAAGATTTCATCAGTTTGCACCCACACAGATCAAAAAACATAAAATACTGTTTGAGTACTAGTTATAGCATTAATTCACATTGAACAACACATTAAGGACAGAGATCTTACATGAGGAGTAATTACACAGTGACTCCTGTTGTTGACTTAACAATTTGACACTTTTGTTTATGGCATCAGTAATCTCCCTAGGCTCTAGTCATGAGTTGTCAAGGCTATGGAAGCCTTTTGAGTTCACCGACTTCAGTCTTATTTAGGCAAGGTCATAGTCAAAGTGGAAGTTCTCTCCTCCCTTCAGAGAAAGGTACCTCCTTCTTTGATGGCCAATTCTTTCTACTGGGATCTCACCCACAGAGATCTTTCAGTTAGGTCCTTTTTTTTTTTGCCAGAGTGTCTTGGCTTTCCATGCCTAAAATACTCTCATGGGCTTTTCAGCCGGATCTGCATGTCTTCAGGGCTGATTCTGAGGCCAGAGTGCTGTTTAGGACATCTGCCATTCTATGAGTCTTCTGTGTATCCCGTTTCCCATGTTGGATTGTTCTCTCATTTTTAATTCTATCAGTTAGTATTAGCAGACACTAGTCTTGTTTATGTGATCCCTTTGATTCTTAGACCTATCAGTATGATCAATTGTGTAACACCCTTTTTTAACAGTGAGGACATGACTTCCATCATTCTCAAAATATTTAATTACTTGACCAACCCTCTTATATGTAGCCAATATCTGTCTCTGCTGCCAGTGTGTTCACACTTAACAGACTCACTGCTCATCCTGCTTGGGCTGAGATGTCTTGGACTAGATAATGCTTCTACCACTGCTGTGTCCACCCCACTCCTCAGTGGATGAACATAGTCCTCTTGCCACTCTAGTTCAGTTTCATCACACATGAGTTGCCTGTGGACATACTCTTTTAACCCTGTTGAGGCTTTATTTGTCCATACTGGCCCAGCACCACTTCTACCCCATGCAGTGCATTCCCTGACCCCACTTGAACTCTGTACATCACCAGTCAGAATCACTGCTGTTGCTTTTGTCTACCCTCTGTTTTGCCTCCATATGCACTGATGCCTGCCTAACCCTAATGAGACTAATTCCATTTAGCTGAAATAAATTATTCAGGAAGGAAGGCAAATGGGATGATTAGAAGCATGGCAAAGTTTCTTAAAGTCTGATTTATCCAATTCTCTTTCCTATATCTCCCAGTAATCAAAATAGAAGGAAAAAAGAGCTTCAGTAACCAAAAAAACTTTCTTCTCTCTTTTTGTAAACTACTTGCAAATGTTTTATCTTTCTTCTTGTTAGGCCAGTTCTTTACTTGGGAAATCAGTTTATGCTATCTGAATTATTTTGGTATGTTTGCCCTGTATTTTTGCTCTGCATATATGAAAGGTAGGAACAGGACATGATCCAGCAAGTAAGAATCCTTACTCCTTACAAAAGCAAGCTTGGAATAGCTTTTGTTTCTATCATAGACATTTGTGTGGTAGCTGGAGAATAAAAAATTAACAAAAGAAAGAGAGGGAGAGGGAGAGGGAGAGGGAGGAGGGAGAAGGGAAGAGGAAGAAGGGAGAAGGAAATAGGGGTGGGGGAGAGAGAGGGAGAGAGGGAGAGAGGGAGAAACAGACAGCAGACCCAAGGCACAGGTGGGAAAGCAGGAGAGTGTTGCAGTGAACAACACAGCTAGGTAGAGTTGAAGGAGGGTGTGGATAACAGAAGATAATGAGCCAGAGTACTCCTGTGAGGTGAAAACAACACAATAATGACAAACAAACTAGGATGAGTAGCAACAGGAATATCTATTAAGGACTCATTAAATTTCATTTCTTTTCAATGATCATTATCATTTCTACTTAATTTTCACAGCAATTCTGCAAAGAACATTGTGATTATTATTCCTATTTACAAATTGGAAAACTGATATATCCAGTGGCTAGGAATTTTGCCTTAGACCACACCATTGGTATGAGATTCAGTTCTAGTTTTTTCTGTCTTTAAATTCCAAATATTTCATCACCATGATTCACAATTCACTGCAGTGTGAATAAGAACAAAGATTTCAGGAGCTGGGCTACACAAAGACTGCTTTTGAAGTGCTGAGCTCACTGGACTTTATTTAATCAGACACCAGATAATCATCACTAGGTATGTTCTAGAAAGGACTCTTAAATGGGAAGGAACATATAAGCTACTTTTGAAAAATTGTGATTATTGGGTTTGGTGGTTGTCCCCCCCAAAAAAGGAGGTATATTCCTGTTCAAAGAAGTTACCATATTGTTGTTTGAAAAAACTTATTTTTTGTCAGTGATATCATTCATGTCTCTGACCTCTGTATGTAGAAGCATTTTATATTTTTATATAAATTGTATCTACTCAGGATATTTTTTAAAATAAAAAGTGCAAGTCATCACAAATCAATGATTGGTTTACAGGGGACTATTAACATTAATGTGCTACTGACCCCCAGACTATAAAATTCTGAATGAAGAAAAGCAGTCCGTACTTATGTTCGTGAATATATTTATTAGATTAGTCCCTATTGTAATGAATTTGTGGAAGATCAAGTGTTTCAGCCATCCTTTGTAGATTTCCTTGTCCATAACTGTCATAATTTAGGTAATAGTGAGTGATCAGTGGCCACACACTTACTGGTATTTGTAGCTGCAGACCTCTGTCTTCCTGTAAGTGGCAATTACATTTCTTTAATCAATTTGAAACATAGTCTGAATTCATTGCTAATCTACCGACTGTGGGCTCTACTCAACACAGGTCAGCGAAGTAATCATAATAAAAATGTAAAAGATATAATTATGGTACCATCCAACCCAATCAAATAAAAGCAAGTAGCTAATTTCCATTTGTAAGTTCAGATGACACTGTTTATGTGGTCTGTCACATACATTTAAAAGCTGTAAGCTGTATGAGACTAGTCATGCATAATGTATGGACAGTAAATACTTGAGGGCACTTGACTGTGTCTTATTCATCTCTGTGTCTGCAGTGATTCTCACAAATCCTTCCATAATATAAGCACTCAATAACTGTTGTGGACATAAATACACTCAGAGCTGTGATTTGGAGTAATGACTAATCTCACCTTGTGTTTCGATTTGTGATATAAAATGAACCTACTAAGAAGATTTTTCTACTTCATTTCATTTAGTCATGTATTTGGGAGATGATAGGGAGATAGATTTGGTTAAATAACTATCAATTTATTATTTTAGTAGGCATTAAATTTTAATTAACATTAACTAGTTATCATGGAAAAATATAATGAGATGTTTAAAAAAGAACTTCCTGAGAGAAAGACAAAGTTTTGGGCCTGAAAGTAGTTGAAAAGTATAGACATTTTACCCATTTCCTGGAAAACCAACTAGGGCAGATGGGACTGAAGGTTGTAGTTGTTTTTAGTAGCATTCTGGTAGATGGTTAGTGGAGAATTGGGGGGAAATGGGAGGGAGGAGAGGGGACCAGAGAAGAAGCAGAGTACCAGCAGCAAGTGAATATTAGCTTGTTTCCCTTCACCCTCTCCATCTTCTTTCTTGTAGTCCCCTGCAAATGAAAATAGAAATCCCATAATGTATGAACTCAGTAGTCACTCAACTCTATTTGCAGGGATTCAGATGAGAGGGAGGCTTGGCAGTACTAGGGTTCCAGAGCAAGGGGCCACCTTGCTAGTTGATGCAGCTGTTAAACTATGCAGATGAAACCTGGAGGGGCTGAGATCTGCCCAAGTGAGCTCTGCTTGTAAGCTGGTGTGCTGGCTATCTCTGACCTAGAAGGAGAGATGATTCTTTGTACAAAGGTGTCACATACTTTGCCTAAATCTGGCCCATCTGGGCATCTGGGCTGCTTCCACCCAGGAGAGAGTTCTTTTACTGTTGTGCTAAGGGCACTGGATGGAGTGACAGCACTGAGTACAGGGAAGCCCAGATGGACTTCCAGGGCAATTATATTTGTTTAAGGCAGCCCCAATTCCAATGGTAAATAGTTTATTCTGTATACTTGATTAGCTTAGCTCAGCACCTTTCTCCCTGAGGGAACTTACTGTTGTATGTCCACACCTTAGTCCTCCACTGTAAAATCCCTTTGACTCTTGGGCTATTCTTTAATTTTTAAATTAATATAAAGAGAACAAATTTTATGTATTCTAAAGATAAAATTCTAAGGACATAAGGCTATTTGCCTGCTTTACTCCTTCTTTGTTGCTGAGGATTCGGTCTGAGAAGAGGAGCATGGTGGGGGCAAGAGGCGTGGAGTCACCATACAGACACTGGGAGTCGGGTGAAAGCAGGCTAAAGGTGAGCAGCGAGCAGACTCATTTATTTCAGTTAGTACAGCAGCTTATATAGCCAAGGCAGCCAGTCCGGTCAAGGGCCAGTTTATGCCCTAACCAATCACAGCCTGTTGCCAGGAAGGCTCCATTGCCAGGTGGGTTTCAAGGCCATTCCTGAGTAACTGACACTTGCTATTGGCCATCTTGGCATGGCCTTCTCATTCCACCATACTTCCTCCTTCCCTCTTTTAAAAAAAATTTTTTTTAATAACACACTTTCAATTTACCTTATAATCACAGACTTAATACTCCACTAAATATAGTGTTCAACAAGTAAACAGTAGAAAGACCACTGTTCCACAGGAATATAACCAAGGGCTAGAAATGATAATCAAATTATAAGGTGTCAATTTCATTATTATACATTCATTTTTTTTAATTTAATGAGCATAAATTTCCAAAGTACAGCTTATGGATTACAATAGCTTCCTCCCCACCGTAACTTCCCTCCCACCCACAATGCTCCCCTCTCCCACTCCCTCTCCCCATCCCCTTCACATCAAGATTAATTTTCAATTATCTTTATATACAGAAGATCAATTTAGCATATATTAAGTAAAGATTTCCATTTTGCTCCCACACAGAAACACAAAGTGTAAAATACTATTTGAGTACTAGTTATAGCATTCATTAAACACCTAAGAGTAATTGTGTATTAATTACAGAGTTCAACCAATAGTTTTAAGTAGAATATAAAATGCAACTTTTGTATTGTTGTGGCTTCCCCCCCAACCTCCCTCCCTCCCGTGGCCCTCCCCTCACCCACTCCCTCTCCCATCCCGCCCTTCATTACGTTTCATTTTCAATTACCTTCATATACTGAAGATCAACTTAGTATATACTAAGCAGGGATTTCAACATGCTGCACTTACACAACCAAACCAGGTATAGGGTATTGTTCGACTAGTAGTGTTGTTTTTGAGTTTCATAGTTAAACACATTAAGGACAGAGATCCTACGTGGGGAGCATGAACCCAGTGGCTCCCGTTGTTGATTTAACAATTGGCACTCTTATTTATGATGCCAGCAATCACCTGAGACTCTTGCTATGAGCTGTCTAGGCTATGGAAGCTCCTTGAGTTCACCAACTCTGAATTTGTTTAGTCAAGGCCGTATCACAGTGGAGGTTCCTTCCTCCCTTCAGAGAAAGGTGCCTCTCTCCTTGATGGCCTAATCCTTCTGCTGGGTTCTGGTTCACCAGGATCTTTCATTTAGTTTTTTTTTTTTTTTTTTTTTTTTTTGCCACCGTGTCATGGCTTTCCATGCCTGTGAGACTCTCATGGACCTTTTAGTCAGATCCGAATGTCCCAAGGGTTGATTCTGAGGCAGGAGTGCTATTTTGGGCATTTGCCATTCTATGAGTCTGCTGTGTGTCCTGCTTCCCCTGCAGGATCATTCTCTCCCTTTTGATTCTATCTTTCATTATTTGCTTACACTGGTCTTATTTGTGTAATCTCTTCGACATTTACCCTATCTTTTTGATCAGTTGTGTATTTATACTTATCACTTTACCAAGTGTGCTGGCATTGGTACCTGCCTCCTTGGTAAGGTTGAGTTGAAATCCCCTGGCACATTTCTAGTTCCACCATTGGAGGTAGGTCTGAGTGAGTATGTGCTGTCCTATATATCTCCTCCCTCTCTTATTCCCACTCCTATGTTTCACAGAGATCAATTTTCTGTTAATTTTTAAACACTTAAGAATGGTTGTGCATTAATTGCAGAGTTCAACCAGTGGTCTTGTGTAGAGCAAACCGAGCAACAACAACAACAACAACAACAACAACAAATATACTAAAGGAGCAAAATAGTAAGTTGTTCCTCAACAGTCTAGATAAGGGCTGCTCATGTCATTGTCTCTCATAGTGTCCATTTCACTTCAATGGGTATCATTTTAGGTGCTCGTTTAGTTGCCATCGATCAGGGAGAACATGTGATATTTGTCCCTTTTGGACTGGCTTATTTCACTCAGCATGATGTTTTCCAGCTTCCTCCATTTTGTTGTAAATGCCTGGATTTCATTGTTTTTCACTGCTGTATAGTGTTCCATAGAGTACGTATCCCATAGTTTCTTTATCCAGTCATCTGTTGATGGACATTTATGTTGATTCCATGTCTTAGCTATTGTGAATTGAGCTGCAACAAATATTGAGGTGCAAATGGCTTTTTTCACCCCTTTAATTCCATTTGGGTATATTCCAAGGAGTGGGATGGCTGGGTCCTGTGGTAGTGCTGTATTTAGGTTTCTGAGGATTCTCCAGACTGTCTTCCTAGTGGCTTTACCAGTTTGCATTCCCACCAACAGTGGATTAGTGTCCCTTTTTCTCCACATCCTCGCCAGCATCTGTTGTTGGTTTTTTTCTGTATGTAAGCCAATCTAACCGGAGTGAGGTAGAATCTCATTGTGATTTTGATCTGCATTTCCCTGATGGCTAGGGATCCTGAGCATTTTTTCATGTGCCTGTTGGCCATTTGGATTTCCTCTTTTGAAAAATGTCTGTTAAGGTCCTTGGCCCATTTTTTATTGGGTTGTTTGTTTTGATTCTGTGGTGTTTTTTGATCATTGTGTAGATTCTAGTTGTTAATCCTTTATCTGTTGTGTGGTTTGCGAATAACGTCTCCCATTCTGTTGGTTGCCTCTTTGCTTTCCTGACTGTTTCCTTTGCTGTTAAGAAACTCTTCAATTTGAGGTAATCCCATTTGTTTATTTTATCTTTGATTACCCGTGCCTGTGGGGTCTTCTCCAGGAATTCTTCGCCTATTCCGATATCTTGGAGGGTTTCCCCTATGCTCTCAATTAGTTTCATGGTGTCGTGGCGCATCTCTAGTTCTTTGATCCATGTTGAGTGGATTTTTGTATAAGGTGTAAGGTAGGGGTCTTGCTTCATACTGCGACATGTGGACATCCAGTTTTCCCAGCACCATTTGTTGAAGAGGCTGTCCTTGTTCCAGGGGTTGGTTTTAGGTCCTTTGTCGAATATGAGTTGGTTATAGATGTTTGGATTGATCTCTGGTGTTTCTATTCTGTTCCATTGGTCTATCCATCTGTTTTTGTACCAGTACCAGGCTGTTTTGATTATAAATGCCCTGTAGTATGCCTTGAAGTCTGGAATTGTAATGCCTCTGGCCTTGTTTTTATTGTAAAGGATTGCTTTAGCTATTCTGGGTCTCCTGTTTCTCCATATGAATTTCAGCATCGTTTTTTCTAGATCTTTGAAGAATGACTTTGGTATTTTGATTGGTATTGCATTGAACTTGTAAATTGCTTTTGGGAGAATGGACATTTTGATGATATTGATTCTTCCAATCCATGAGCATGGCAGGTTTTTCCATTTTTTTTCTGTCATCTTCTATTTCTTTCTTTAGTGTTTTGTAATTTTCATCATAGAGGTCTTTGACCTCCTTGGTTAAATTTATTCCAAGGTACTTTATTGTTTTTGTGGCTATCATGAATGGGATTGATCTTAGTAGTTCTTCCTCGGCCCTGGCATTGTCTGTGTATAGAAAGGCTGTTGATTTCTGAGCGTTGACTTTGTATCCTGCTACTTTACCAAACTCTTCTATGAGTTCCAGTAGTCTCTTATAGGAGTTTATTGGGTCCCCTATATATAGTATCATGTCATCTGCAAATAGGGATACTTTAACTTCCTCCTTTCCCATTTGTATCCCTTTAATTTCTTTTTCTTGCCTGATGGCTCTGGCTAACACTTCTAGGACTATATTGAATAGCAATGGTGAGAGTGGGCATCCCTATCTGGTGCCAGTTTTCAATGGAAATGCCTCCAACTTTTCCCCATTCAATATGATGCTGGCCTTTCGTTTATCATAGACTGCCTTAATTGTGTTGAGGAATGAGGGTTTTCATCATGAAAGGGTGTTTTATTTTGTCAAATGCTTTCTCTGCATCTATTGAGATAACCATATGATTTTTGTTTCTCAATTTATTAATGTGATGTATTACATTGATTGACGTTCGAATATTGAACCATCCCTGCATACCAGGGATAAATCCCACTTGGTCCGGGTGAATGATCTTTCTTATGTGTAGTTGGATTCGGTTTGCCAGAATTTTATTGAGTATTTTTGCATCTATGTTCATCAGGGAGATAGGTCTGTAGTTTTCTTTCTCTGTTGTGTCTTTTCCAGGCTTAGGAATTAAGGTGATATTGGCTTCATAGAAAGAATTTGGAAGGACTCCCTCTCTTTCAATCATTTTGAATAACTTGAGAAGAACGGGGGTTAGTTGTTCTCTAAATGTCTGGTAAAATTCGGCGGTGAAGCCATCCGGTCCTGGGCTCTTCTTTTTTGGTAGTGTCTTTATTACTGATTCAATTTCTTCCATGGTTATGGGTCTGTTTAGATTTTCTATATCTTCACGGCTCAGTTTAGGAAGGTTGTATTTGTCCAGGAATCTATCCATTTCTTCCAGGTTCCCCAATTTGTTAGCATACATCTCTTTGTAGTAGTTTCTGATTATTCTTTTTATTTCTGTTGTGTCTGTTGTTACATTTCCATTACCATCTTTGATTTTACAGATTTGGGTCTTCTCTCCATTTTTTTGGTTAGTTGGGCCAATGGTGTGTCGATTTTGTTTATTTTTTCAAAGAACCAGCTCCTGGTTTTGTTGATCTTTTGTATTGTTTTTTTTTTTTGGTTTCAATTCTGTTTATTTCTTCTCTGATCTTTAGTATTTCTTTCTTCCTTTTGGATTTGGGCTTGATTTGCTGCTGTTTTTCTAAATCCTTGAGGTGCATGGAGAGTTCATTTGTTTGGTTCCTTTCCAGTTTCTTGATGTAGGCACTAATTGCTATAAACTTTCCTCTTAGCACTGCTTTTGCTGTGTCCCACAGGTTTTGATAGGTTGTGTTATCATTTTCATTTGTTTCTAGAAATCTTTTGATTTCTCTTTTAATTTCTTCGATGACCCACTGTTCATTTAGGATCATGTTGTCCATTCTCCATATATTTGCATATGGTGTAGAGATTCTTGGATTGTTGATTTCGAGTTTCACTGCGCTATGGTCTGAGAAGCTGCATGGTATAGTTTCAATTTTTTTGAATTTGTTGAGGCTCCCTTTATGGCCTAGCATATGGTCAATCCTAGAGAATGTTCCATGTACTGGGGAGAAATACGTGAACTCTGTGTCTGTGGGGTGGAAGGTTCTGAAGATATCTATTAGGTCTATTTGGTCTATGGCGTCAATTAGCTCAGTTGTTTCCTTGTTGAATTTCTGTCTGGTTGATCTGTCCATTGGTGAGAGTGGGGTGTTGAAGTCCCCTGTTACTATTGTATTTGAGTCTATATCTCCCTTAAAATCCTTCAGTAATTCTTTCAGGTACCCAGGCGCCCTGTAATTAGGTGCATATACATTTATAATAGTAATGTCTTCCTGTTGGATAGATCCTTTAATCATTTTATAGTGCCCTTCTCTGTCTCTTTTAATAGTTTTTATGTTAAAGTCTATTTTGTCTGATGTTAGGATGGCCACACCAGCTCTTTTTGATTTCTGTTAGCTTGGAGTATCTTTTTCCATCCTTTCACTTTCAGTCTGCATGCATCTTTGCTGATAAGGTGTGTCTCCTGAAGGCAGCATATAGATGGATTCTCTTTCTTTATCCAATCAGCTAGTCGATGTCTCTTTGTAGTGGAATTAAGACCATTCACATTCAATGTGATTACTGTTAAGTACTGTCTTTTCCCCTTCATGTTTCCTGAAACGAGCTGTTTATGTATTTTGAACTTTGTTTGTGGGTTACTCTACATTGGCTTTTTTTGCAGTGAAGTTCTTGTTTTTGTATTTCTGTGTGCAGCACGTCTTTGAGCAAGTGTTGTAGGGTTGGACGCGTGGATACAAATTCTTTCAGTTTCTGTTTGTCGTGGAAGATCTTTATTTCCCCTTCATTCATAAATGATAGCTTTGCAGGTTATAGTATTCTAGGTTGGCATTGTTTGTCTTTTAAAACTTGAAATATATCATGCCATTGTCTCCTTGCCTGTAGTGTTTGCGATGAGAAGTCTGGGGTGAGTTTGATTGACTTACCCCTGAATGTGATTTGTTGCTTTTCTCTGGCACATTTTAGGATTTGTTCTTTGTGTGTCACTGAACTGAGTGTTGCCACAATGTGTCGTGGTGAATTTCTCTTCTGATCTACTCTGTTCGGAGTCCTGGCTATCTGTTGTATTTGTGTGTTGTTATCCAGCTGCCTTTGTTTGAAGTTTTCTGATATTATTTCGTTGAAGACACCTTCCAATCTGTTCTCTCTTTCCACCCCCTCAGGGACTCCTATTATCCGAACAATACACCGTTTGATTGAATCTTGTAGGTCTCCAACTGTATTTTTTAATTTTTTAATTTCTTCTTCCTGCGTTTGAACTGACTGTATTATTTCTGGAAGTTTGTCTTCGAATTCTGATATTCAGTCTTCTATTTCATCTGTTCGATTTCTGAGGGATTCCACGGTGTTTTTTATATGGTCAATTGAGTTTTTCAGTTCTAGTATTTCATTCTGGCTTCTCTTTAGGATCTCTAATCCTTGGACTTTTTTTTCATTCAGCTCTTGACACTGTTTCTCATTATTTCTAAGTATTTTGATTATTAATTTTCTGAATTCTTTTTCTGGCATGGTTTCAACTTCTTCTTCAGCCTCTGTTATGGTTGGTTTAGCCTGCTCCATTGGCAAGTTTATATGTTCTTCTATATTCTTATTGCGGGTTTTTGTTTTGTTTTTTGGCATTCCGTCTGGGTGCTTTTTCAGGTTGATTTCCCTCTGCTATAGGTTGCTGTGAGTCTGTACCAACATCCAGTGTAAGCAGGCTGCTCTACACAGCCCGAACGTAAACAGACAGGATGGCTGCTCTCTGCCCGCTGCAGCTCTGGATCCTGCCCTTTTTCCCCTGCAGGCGCTATTCAATTTTTTTTTTTCTTGTAACTTGAGTAGACGGGTGTCAGGGCTTTGAGCAAGAAGCTCCACCTTTGGGCTCTGCCTCCGAAGGTTAGTGTGAGGCAAAGACAGTTCTCCTTTAAGCCCGAATGTAAACAGACAAAATGGCTGCTTCCTGCCGGCTGCAGCTCCGAGGAGGCGCCAAGAGATACTGGCTTACTCAGTCTCTCAATTAGTACCCCTGAATCGTGCACTCTTTCCGCAGGCGCCACTCACTCTGTTCCGTTTTCTATTTCCTCCCACACACTCAGTCATGTGTGTCTCAGTGTCCTTCCCAGGGTGGGTTGGGGGAGGGGTGGCGGTGGCTGTTGCCACTGTGCTGGGCGAGCGCCCTGTCTCACCTCGGCTTCTAGCGCTGGTGCGTACACACTCCTGCTGGTGTCCTGCACCTCAGGTGTCCGCGTCCTCCTTGTGTGTCCACCCTATCTCCGCAGTTTCAGGAAGGGCTTCTCATTTCCCAAAACTACAAGTTCTCACCCCTCTTTGAATCTTCCCTTACCGGACCTTCGGCGTGCTCCCTCCCTATTCCGCCATCTTTCTGTTCCTATTATACATTCATTTTTTATACTACCTATTTTAGCTTCTACAAATCAGAGAAAATATCATGCAACTTTGCCAAACTCTCTTATGAGTTCTAGTAGTTTCTAAGATTCTCCAATGTATAGGTTCATATCATCTGTAGACAGGGATAATTTGATTTCTTCCTTTATAATTTGTATCCCTTGGGTTTATCTTTCTTGCCTAATGGCTCTGGCTAAAACTTGCAGAACTATATTACATAGTAATGGTGAGAGTGGGCATCATTGAGTGGTTCCAGACATTAGTGGAAATACTTCCATCTTGTCTCCATTTAATATAGTGTTGACTGTACACTTGTTATATATTGCCTTGATTATGTTTAGGTATGCATAATTTCCTGAAGGTTTTTTTTATCATGAAAGGATATTGTATTTTATTAAATGCTTTCTCTGAATTTATTGAGATAGTCATTTGGTTTTAGTTTTCATTTTGTTAATGTGCTGTATCATGTTTATTGATTTGCATATGTTGAACCATCCCTACATCCCTGGGATGACTCCCACTTGGTCAGGGTAGATGATCTTTTTGATGTGTTGTTGTATTCAATTAGCTAGTATTTCATTGAGGATTTCTGCATCTGTGTTCATCAGGGATATTGGTTTATAGTTCTTTTTGTAGTATTTTTTTCTGGTATTAGAATTAAGGTGATGCTGGTCTTATAGAAGGAGTTTGAGAGGATTTCACCCCTTTTCATTGTTTTTGAATAGTTTAAAAATTGAGATTAGTCCTTTTAAACTTTGGTAGAACTCATCAGTGAAGCCATCCAGTCCTGGGCTTTTCTTTGTTGGAAGGGTCTTTATTACCAATTCATTCTGTCTTTATTTTTGGTCTGTTTAGGTTTTCTGTCTTCATTCCCCAATATTGGTAAATTTCATGTGCCCCCAAATCTATCCATTTCTTCTAGATTTTCAAATTTGCTGGCATGTAGCTGTTTATAATAATTCCTAGTGATTCTTTTTTTTCCTGTTGCATCAGTTGTAATAGCTCCTCTTTCATCTCTGATTTTATTAATTTTGATTTTTTCTTCCCTCTTTTTTTGGTAGGTGGCCAATGGTTTATCAATTTTTTTTTTTATTTTTTTGACAGGCAGAGTGGACAGTGAGAGAGAGAGACAGAGAGAAAGGTCTTCCTTTGCCGTTGGTTCACCCTCCAATGGCTGCCGCGGCCAGCGCGCCGCGGCCGGCGCACCGCGCTGATCCGATGGCAGGAGCCAGGTGCTTCTCCTGGTCTCCCATGGGCTGCAGGGCCCAAGCACTTGGGCCATCCTCCACTGTACTCCCGGGCCACAGCAGAGAGCTGGCCTGGAAGAGGGGCAACCGGGACAGAATCTGGCGCCCCGACCGGGACTAGAACCCAGTGTGCCGGCGCCGCAAGGCGGAGGATTAGCCCAGTGAGCTGCAGCGCCGGCCACAATTTTGTTAATTTTTTAAAAAAATAAATTATTCATTTCTCTGATTTTGTGTATTTTTACTTTCAAATTTTAAAATTTCTTTTTTTTATTATTTCTTTACTCATACTAATTAGGGGTTTGGTTTATTCTTGTTTTTCTTGTTTTTTGAGATGCATTTTTAGATTATTTATTTGATACCTTTTCAAATTTCTTTCTAAAAGATTTATATATTTGAGTTACAGAGAAGGGGGGGAGGGGAGGGGGAAGAGAAGGGGGAGAGGGAAGGAGGGGGAGAAGGAGAGGGAGAGGGAGGGGGAGAGGGAGAGAAAAGATCTTTTATATACTGGTTTATTCCCCGAATGGCTGTAATGGCTGGAGCTGGGCTTCTGAAGCTAAGAGCCAGGAGCTTCTTTCAGTTCTCCCATTTGAGTGTAGGGGTCAAAATACTTGGGCCACCTTCTGCTGCTTTCTAAGGTACATCAGCAGAGAGCTAGATTGGCAGTAGAGCAGCCAGACCTTGAACCTGTGTCCATATGGGATTCCAGCACCACAGGCAGTGGCTTTACCCACTATGCTGCAGTGATGGCCCCTCCAATTTCTCAAAGTAGGCACTAATTTCTATAAACTTTTCTATTAATTCCACTTTTGCTGTATCCCATGAGTTTTGATATGCTGTGTTGTCATTTTCATTTGATTCAAGGAACTTTTTGATTTCCATTTTATTTGTCCTCTGACACACTGTTCATTCAGGAGCATGTTGTTCAGTCTCCATATCTATGTATATTTTCATAGTTTCTTTTGTTGTTAATATCCAGCTTCATTCCATGGTGGTCAGAAAAGATATGTGGTATGATGTCAGTTTGTTTTGAATTTGTTGAGATTGTTTTATGGCCCAGCATATGGTCTATCCCTGAGAATATTTCATGCACTGAAGAAAATAATGTGATTCTGCAACTGTAGGATAAAATATTCTTCAGGTATCAATTGGGTCAGTTTGATCCATAGTGTAGATTAGCTCTGATGTTTCTTTGTTGATATTTTGTCTGGTTAATCTGTCCCTTAATGGAAGTAGAGTGTTGAATTCTCTCATAGTTATTGTTTTAGAGTGTATGTCTCCTTTTTTAAAAGATTTGCTCATTTATTTGAAAGGTAGGGTTACAGAGAGGCAGAGGTAGAAGGAAGAGAGAGAGAAAGATAAAGAGAGAGAGAGGTCTTCCATTAGATGGTTCAATCCCCAAATGTCTGCAATGTCTAGAGCTTGGCTGGTCTGAAGCCAGGAGCAGAGTTGGTCCAGTATGAAGCCAGGAGCTTCTTCTGGGTCTCCCATGTGGTTGCAGGAGCCCAAGGACCTCTGTCACTCTCCCAGGTGCATCTACAGGGAGCTGGATTGGAAGTGGAGCAGCTGGACTTAAACTGGCACTCATATGGGATGCCCAGCAGCTTTACCTGTTATGCCTCAGCACAGGCCCCATATGTCTCCTTTCAAATAGCTGGTATTGCATTCAATCTGTAAAATGCTTTTGGAAGAATGGACATTTTGATAATATTGATTCTTTCAATCCATGAACATGGAAGATTTTTTCATTGTTTTGTGTCTTCTTCTATTTCTTTCTTTAAAGTTTTCCAATTCTCATCATAGAGATATTTGACATCCTTAGTTAAGTTTATTCCAAGGTATTTTTTTGTAGCTATTGTGAATGGGACTGATCTTAGAAGTTCTTTCTCAGCTGTGGCATTGCCTGTGTATACAAAGGCTGTTGATTTTTGTGTATTGATTTTATATCCTTCTACTTTACCGAACTCTTCTGTTAGTTCCAATAGTCTCTTAGTGGAAATCCTGGGATCCTCTAAATAAAGAATCATGTCGTCTGCAGAGAAGGATAGTTTGACTTCTTCCTTCCCAATTTGTATCCCTTTAATTTCTTTTTCTGGCCTAATGGCTCTGGCTACAAATTCCAGTACTATATTGAATAGCAATGGTGAGAGTGGGCATCCCTGTCTGGTACCAGATCTCAGTGGAAATGCTTCCAACTTTTCTCCATTCACTATGATGCTGGCCATGGGTTTGTCATATATTACGTTGATTGTCTCGAAGAATGTTCCTTCTATACCCAATTTGTTTAGAGTTTTCATCATGAAAGGGTGTTGTATTTTATCGAATGCTTTCTCTGCATCTATTGAGATAATCATATGGTTTTTCTTCTACAGTTTGTTAATGTGGTGTATCACATTGATTGATTTGTGAACATTGATCCATCCCTGCATACCAGGGATAAATCCCACTTTATCTGGGAGAATGATCTTTCTGATGTGTTGTTGGATTCTATTGGCAGGCATTTTATTGAGGATTTTTGTGTCTATATTCATCAGGGAAATTGGTCTGTAATTCTCTTTCTCTGCTGCATCTTTTTCAGGCTTAGGAATTAAGGTGATACTGGCTTTGTAGAAAGAATTTGGGAGGATTCCCTCCTTTTCAATTGTTTTGAATACGTTGAGAAGAATTGGAATTAGTTCTTCTTTAAATGTCTGGTAGAATTCAGCAGTGAATCCATCTGGTCCTGGGCTTTTCTTTCTTGGGAGGGCCTTTATTATTTATTCAATTTCTGTCTTGGTTATGGGTCTGTTTAGATTTTCTGTATCTTCATGGTTCAATTTAGTAGGTTATATGTGTCCAAGAATCAATCCATTTCTGCTAGATTTCCCAGTTTGTTGGTATACAACTCTTTGTAATAATTTCTTATGACTCTTTTTATTTCTGTGGTGTCTGTAGTTACGTTCCCTTTTTCATCTCTAATTTTATTGATTTGGGTCTTCTAACTCCTTTTTTTTGGTTAGTTGGGCTAATGGTGTGTCAATGTTGTTTATTCAGAAAGCTTGCTCTTAGCTTTGAGCTGATCTTTTGTAATTTTTTTGATTCAATTTTGTTTATTTGCTTTAAATTTTAATTATTTCTTTTCTCCTACTAGTTTTGGGTTTGGTTTTCTGTAGTTTTTCTAGATCCTTAGGATGCATTGCTAGCTCTTTTATTTAGTTTTTAATCCCTGTTAAAAATAAGAGTGGGAATAAGAGAGGGAGGAGATGTACAGTTCGGCACACGTTCCCTTGGACTTACCCCTAAGGTTAAAACGAAAAACTTGCCATGAGACTCCAAATCCCATTGTGTTTTCAGCTATCAATGCCATCTTGCTAGTTAACATTACCAGTTTAAATTCATAACTGATCACAAAGGTAGGATTAAGTGTCAAATGGATCACATATGTAAGACCAAGTGTCTGCTAATAATAATAGATAGAATTAAAAAGGAGAGAATGATCCAACATGGAAGCAGGCCACACAGTATACTCATAGAATGACAAATACCCTAAACAGCACTCTGGCCTCAGAATGAGCCCTTAGGGCATTTGGTCTGGCCAAAGAGTCCACGAAAGCACTTCAGGGATAGAAAGCCAAGACACCGTGGCAAAAAGTGACCTACATGAATGATCTCTGTGAGTGAAATCCCAGTGGAAAGAACAGGCCATCAGAGAAGGAGGTACCTTTCCCTGAAGGGAGGAGAGAACTTCCACTTTGATTATGGCCTTGTCTAAATGATGTCAGAGTTTGTGGACTCAAGAGGCTTCCATAGCCTTGGCAGCTCATGACATGAGCCTTGGGTGATCACTGATGTCATAAATAAGAGTGTCATTTGTTAAATCAACAACAGGAGTCACTGTGCCCTTGTTCCCCATGTAGGACCTCTGCCATTAATGTGTTGTACTATAGAATTAACGGTAAAAATTAGTCTTCAAACAGCACTTTATACTTGTGTGTCTGTGTGAGTGTAAACTGTTGAAAACTTTGCTTAGTTTAGAATTGATCTTCTGTATATAAAAATAATGAAAAATGAATCTTGATGAAGAATGGGATGGGAGAGGGAGTGGGAGATGGGACAGTTTGGGGGTGGGAGAGCAGGTATGGGGGAAGAACTGCTATAATCCAAATTTTGTACTTATGAAATTTATATTAAATAAGAGCTTTCTATAAAAAATTAGCTTGGCACCTCAACATTGGGTGCATACACATTGGCTGTAGTTACATCTTTCAGTTGAATTGTTCCCTCATTCATTAAAAAATGATCTTCTTTGGCTCTTTTTTTTTTTTTTTTTGACAGGCAGAGTGGACAGTGAGAGACAGAGAGAAAGGTCTTCCTTTTTCCGATGGTTCCCCCCAGTGGCCGCTGCGGCTGGCGCACTTCGGCCAGTGCATGGCGCAGATCTGAAGGCAGGAGCCAGGTGCTTCTCCTGGTCTCCCATGCGAGTGCAGGGCCCAAACACTTGGGCCATCCTCCACTGCCTTCCCAGGCCACAGCAGAGAGCTGGACTGGAAGAGCAGCAACTGGGACAGAATCTGGCGCCCCAACCGGGACCAGAACCCAGAGAGCCAGCACCGCAGGTGGAGGATTAGCCTATTGAGCCACAGCGCCAGCTTTCTTTGCCTCTTTTTAAGTTTTTATTTCTAAGTCTATATTGTCTGATACTAAGATAGCTACTTCTGTTCATTTTTTATTTCCAGTTGCATGTAATGCTTTTTTTCCATCTTTGCACTTTTATTCTGTGTGTATTATTTTTGTAAGGTGTGTTTCTTATAGGCAACATATAGAAAGGTCTTGTTTTTTATACATTCAATCAGTCTATATCTTATAACTGGAAAATTTCTTTCATTTACTTTTAAGGTTATTATTGATAAGTAATGACTTGGTCCAGCCATTTTCCTGTAAATATTCCTTTTGTTTGTTTTGGATTTCCTTTGTAGTATTACTAGAAGGTTTTCTGCTTTCAAATTCTTTTGTGATGTTGATTTTCTTTTTGTTTCTGTATGTAACACATCCTTAATTAATTGTATGGCTGGCCAAGTGTTGACAAATTCTTTTAATTTTTGATTGTCTTAGAAAGTCATTGTTTCACTTTCATTCATAAGTGAGAGCTTTGCTGGGTAAAGTAGTCTTTTTAAAATATTTTTTAACATTTATTTTATTTATTTGAAAAATAGAGTTACAGAAAGGCAGAGAGAGAGGTCTCCCATCCTCTGGTTTACTTCCCAGATGGCTGCAATGGCCAGAGTTGTGCCAATCTGAAGCCAGGAGCCAGGAGCTTCCTCTGGGTCTCCCACATGGGTGCATGGGCCTAAGGACTTGGGCCATCTTCTACTGCTCTCCCAGGATATAGCAGAGAGCTGGATGGGAAGAGGAGCAGCTGGGACTAGAACCAGCACTCATATTGGATGCCGGTGCTTCAGACCAGGGCTTTAACCTGCTGCGTCACAGTGCCAGCCTATGGTAATCTTGATTGACAGGTTTTTTATTTTTATTTTTTGGCAGTTTAAGAACTTGGATTAGTCGATGCCACGGCTCAATAGGCTAATCCTCTGCCTGCCGCGCCGACACCATGGATTCTAGTCCTGGTTGGGGTGCCAGATTCTGTCCCAGTTTCTCCTCTTCCAGTCCAGCTCTCTGCTGTGGACCAGGAGTTCAGTGGAGGATGGCCCAAGTGCTTGGGCCCTGCACCCGCATGGGAGACCAGGAGGAAGCACCTGGCTCCTAGCTTTGGATCGGCGCAGTGTGCCAGCCGTAGCAGCCATCTGGGGGGTGAACCAATGGAAGGAAGACCTTTCTCTCTGTCTCTCTCTCACTGTCTAACTCTGCCTTTCAAAAAAAAAAAAAAAAAACCTGGATTATGTATCTTCATTCTCTCCTAGCTTATAAGGTTTCTGATGAGAAATCTGCTATGTAATTGGATATACTTTAAGGGTAATCTGATGTTTTTCTCTCACACATTTTATGATCTTTTCTTGAGGTTTTTCTTTTGAGTTTCACTAAAATCTGTTGTGGTGATCTTTTCTGATCATATCTATTTGGGGTTCTGTGTACTTCCTGTACTTGGATGCCAACATCTTTCTCCAAATTAGAGAAAATTTCAGCTATTCTTTCTTTTTTTTAAAGGTTTATTTATTTGAAAGGCAGAGTCAGAGAGAGAGAGAGAGAGAAAGAGAGAGAAAGAGATCTTCCACCTGCTGGTTCACTACTCAAATGGCTGCAATGTCCACAGCTTGCCTGATCTGAAGCCAGGTGCCAGGAGCTTCTTCTGAGTCTCTCATGTGAGTGCAGGGGCTCAACAACTTGGGCCATCTTCCACTGTTTTTTTCAGGCGCATTAGCAGGGAGCTGGATGGAAGTGGAGCAGTGGAGACTCGAACAGGAGCCAATATGGGATGCCGGTGCTGCAGGCGGTGGCTTTACCTGCTATGCTACGGCGCTGGCCCCTTTAAAAAAATTTTTTTTCCAGCTATTATTTCACTGAGTAAATTTTCTAAGCCATTCTGTTCTTCCATTACTTCATTCTCAATATTCTGTAGGCTTTCCGTGAAAACTCTCCAACTTCCCCCTGGGAGAACACGGTCCCTCTCCTGTTCTTGTATCTTCCCCATCATCAAAATCAGTGTATCTTTTCCCTAATCAGCCATCTAGGAACTCTCCTCTTGGGCTTTTCACTTGAACCCTACATCAACTCTTCCTCTAGTAGGGTATGCTCAGAGTCATGCTCTTACAGAAGAAAGTGGGGGGAATGTTATATAAATACTGTATCATAAAATATTTCAAGCATCTAGAATATTACACAGAAACATATTTTAAAACCTATTCACCCCTCAGTGAGGTCTATTTGTATTTGCCAAATTTACCTGGGTTTTATTTTTATGCAATTTAAATAATCTAGAGTTAAAAGTACATGAGGGGGCCAGCGCCGCGGCTCACTAGGCTAATCCTCCGCCTTGTGGCGCCGGCACACCGGGTTCTAGTCCTGGTTGGGGCGCTGGATTCTGTCCTGGTTGTTCCTCTTTCAGGCCAGCTCTCTGCTGTGGCCCAGGAGTGCAGTGGAGGATGGCCCAAGTCCTTGGGTCCTGCACTCCATGGGAGACCAGGATAAGCACCTGGCTCCTGCCATCGGATCGGCGCAGTGTGCTGGCCACAGCGCGCCGGCCACGGCGGCCATTGGAGGGTGAACCAACGGCAAAAGGAAGACCTTTCTCTCTGTCTCTCTCTCTCACTATCCACTCTGCCTAACAAACAAACAAATAAAAACAAACAAACAAACAAACAAACAAAAAACTACATGAGGGGGCTGGTACTGTGGTATACTGGGTAAAACTGCAGCCTGCAGTGCTGGCATCCCATATGGCCTCCGGTTCGAGTCCCAGATGCTGCACTTCTGATCCAGCTCTCTGCTATGGCCTGCGAAAGCAGTAGCAGGTGGCTCAGGTCCTTGGGACTCTATATCTG
Source organism: Oryctolagus cuniculus (assembly GCF_051225735.1). NCBI lineage: Eukaryota > Metazoa > Chordata > Mammalia > Lagomorpha > Leporidae > Oryctolagus > Oryctolagus cuniculus. The sequence goes on along the minus strand of NC_142868.1, from coordinate 174,196,306 downwards.
TGTGGGAGACCCAGAAGAAGCTCCAGGCTCCTGGATTCGGATTGGCACAGCTCTGGCCATTGTGGCCTTCTGGGGAGTAAACCAGCAGGTGGAAGACGCTCTCTCTCTCTGCCTCTGCCACTGCCTAGCTGTAACTCTGGCTTTCAAATGAATAAATAAATCTTTTTTTTCTTTCTTTTTGACAGCAGAGTTAGACAGAGAGAGAGAGAGAGAGAGAGAGAGAAAGGTCTTCCTTTCCATTGGTTCACCACCCAAATGGCCGCTACGGCCTGCACGCTGCGCAGATCCGAAGCCAGGAGCCAGGTGCTTCCTCCTCGTCTCCCATGCGAGTGCAGGACCCAAGGACTTGGGCCATCCTCCACTGCACTCCTGGGCCACAGCAGAGAGCTGGACTGGAAGAGGAACAACCAGGACAGAATCCGGCGCCCCAACCGGGACTAGAACCTGGTGTGCCGGCGCTGCAAGGCGGAGGATTAGCCTAGTGAGCTGTGGCGCCGGCCATAAATAAATCTTTTTTTAAAAAAAATACATGACTGTGTCTCACTTATCCAATTTCCCACCTTTATACTGTTGACCAGTTATCATTACTGTCCATAAATTTTATAGAATGTAGTTTTTGTTTCTGAAGTTTATTTAAATGCCATCTTTTATGAGTGTACTTCAAAACGTTCAGAGAAACATGTAATTTAAAGATAACATGCATTTTCCATGAATTTTTGAAGACTCCTCATAAATCATTTTGCTACTTGCTTTTACTTATTTATTTTTTAAAGATTTATTTATTTACTTGAAAGAGTAATACAGAGAGAAGGAGAGACAGAGAGAGAGAGAAAGGTCTTTCATCTGCTGGTTCACTCCCCAGATGGCTGCAATGCCCAGAGCTGTGCCAATCTGAAGCCAGGAGCCAGGAGCTTCTTCTGGGTCTCCCATGCGGGTGGCAGGGGCCCAAGGACTTGGGCCATCTTCCATTGATTTCCCAGGTGATAGCAGAGAGCTGGATCAGAAGTGGAGTGGCCAGGTCTTGAACCGACGTCCATATGGGATGCCAGCCCTGAAGGTGGCAGCTTTACCCACCAAGCCACAGGGCTGGCCCCTGCTAATTGCTTTTAAAATGTAACATGTTGAGATTTACCCATGTTGATACTTGTAGCTCTCATAGTTCATTCCTCTTAGCTGCCATTATGTATATGACATTATATATCATTTATAATATATATATATATATATATGAGCTATGATGTGAATCTCTAGAGGAATTTTAATGTTTGTTAGAAGGATGTTCTGTTTTCCCTCCTTCTTAGTACATTTTTAACCATAAAAATGCTCCCAGATTACAGAGCAGCACAGCCAGAGGGGCTGTTTAATTATTGAAAGATGCTTGAATACATATGTTCAGGGAATATTTATAAAATGTCCTCCAGTTTGTCAAATCACACATTCAGTATTGGGATACAGAGGTAGATAAGACAAGACTCTGGTATAAATGTTTAAAATATGCAGGGTGCTTTGGGATCACAGAAGAGGGATGGAGGAGATAAAAGTAGGAAGGTAATGATTGGAGAAACCTTCAGAGAGGAACTGTTGATATCTGAACTGCCTTGAAGAAATGAATTTCCTGGGAGCCATATCTGGAAAAGACTGCCTTTATAAAGGGATTAGGTTATGTAACCCAAGGCAGAGAGTTTTGAGAGGGCGTGGTGAGATCAGCAGACTGCTCATAGAGTGGTGAGCAGAGTACCTGAGGAGGACATTCGCCTATCAGAATTTCTGTTTCCTCAGAATTGAATGGATAAATAGTGCCCACTACTCACACCGCTTGTCATGGATTTTTAGAACCACTGAGAAGGAAAGGCATATGTGCAGACCTTTTGCATTTAGATGACTTTCTTTCTTTTATAAATATGCAAATCATTTTATTTTAAAATTTAAGAATTTTAATATTTTGCTATGTTCATTTCATGTGTACAAGCATGCTATTTTTTGAAAGCAGGAATATTAATATCACAAAATATGGCATTTTTGACAGTGATCATAAAGTGATGAAAAAAAGGTATCCTGTCAAGTACATCGTATAATTCAGTGAAGATAATATTCATAAATATATACCAAATATTGTGACATCCACACTGTTTTTATATACTCTTCCTCCATTTTGTTGTAAATATTAGGATTTCATTCTTTTTTAATGGTTAATATTCTGTTGTGTATATATATATACCACATTTTCTTTATCCAGTCATCGGTTGCTGTTTATCTAGATTGATTTAATGTCATAGCTATTGTGAATTGGCTGCTATAAATATATTTAAATGATTGTCTAAAACTCTTTCCTACCTTCCATTCTTCAGGAGTTAAAAGCATGGTATTTGGGATTAGACAGACTTAGATTTAAAATCCAGATTTGCTGCATGCTAGATGCATGACCTGATGCATATAACTTTACTTTGTTAATTTCTCAGCGTCCTCATGGGTGAACTGAAGTAGCAGATATCAGAATTTGGCCCCCTAAAATATATATGAAATGTGGCCCCCTTAAAGTTTCCCAGAAGTCTCATCTGGGATGCCACATATGTTATTGGAATTTGGAGTGCCATACGATATGAGCATATGCTTATTAATAAATCCCCAATATTAATAAGCCCATGTGGGTCTTGCCTAATATTCAGAGAAGAATTCTGAATATTGGCATAAATGAATGGGGCAGCATGGTACATTTTACGCATTTATTCAGTGCAAAAGATGCATAGGAGAGTGAGGGCTTTATCTACAAGAGAGAGGTAGATCTGGGTTCATACCGAGTACCAGGAACCAGCCACATAGAGGAGTATCTAGGTCAGGAGGCATGGGCGGGTTGACCCGAAGGCCACACACCCTGAAGGTACAAGGCTATAGCCAGCCCCCTACTGGCAAGAGGCCAGGGGGAGGAAAAAGGCTGGACACCCTGAGTCCCAGACCTTTAATCCACTTTCAAAGGGGAGTGGTTAATTAACCTGATTGGCTGGTGGGCACTCAGGTGTGGCCAGGTAGGGGCATAAGATCACACAGGGGCATGGTGAAGACATGGTCTTCCAGCTCACAAACCTAATCAGTTTTAACCTGTATGTCTGTCTACTTCAGCAGGTTCTTGAGGTGGACGTTAAAACAGTTAAGTCACCACTTGGGATTCCCATGTCCTTATCAAAGTGCCTGGTTCAAGTCCTGGCTTCTCCATTTCCAGTCCAGCTTCCTGTCAATGTGCAGCATGAGGGTCAGCAGATGATGGCTTAAGTGCTTAGGTTTTTGCCACCTACATAAGAGACCAGATTTGAGCATTCTGGGCTACTGGCTTCAGTCTGGTCCAGCTTGGTTGTTGTGGGCATTTGTGGAGTGTATGGAAAATGTCTTTCTGTCTGTCAGCCTTTCAGATAAAAAGAATGTAACAAAAATATGCTTTTAAAAATAGCAAACTACCTGAATGCTATGAACTGAATGTTTGCCCTCTCGCTACTACAAATCATCTGTTGAAACCTAACCCCCAGTGTGATAGTTTTAGTAGGTGGGAGTCTTTGGGAGGTAGTTGACTCTTGACAGAGGAGCTCTCATGAATGAGGCTGAAGAGATCAGAGTTTTGTCCTTTCGTCCTGTGAGGACACAGTTGGCTAGAGGACATCATCTGTGAACTAGGAATTGGGCCCTCACCAGATGCCAAACCTGTTGGTGCTTTGATCTTGGCATCTCAGCTTCTAGAACCTTGATAAACAAATTTGTAGCTTTAAAGCTACCCAGTTTATAGTGTCTTGGTATAGCAGCTGGGATGTACTAAGACTGTGGTTGCGCTAGTTCAGAAAGATGAATGTGGTGTGATCACAGGCGCTTCAGGCATTTCCTGCTCTTGGGCTGGCGGAACTGTCTCCGCAGGCCTCTTACAATTGTAGTAGGCACGATCCCAAACAGGTCCTGGTGTTCCTTAACCCAGTTCAAACAGCAAATGGGGTGAGTTACTCATAATGGTAGTTTCACAAATTTGAATGTGGATTTTTTTTTAGTGATTCTATGAAAATAGCCTTTCATGTTCAGGAAAGCTTTTGGAAAAGCTAAATTAAGGAAAGTGAAAGAAACTTTCTTGGCTGCAGGATTTCCTGAAAGACTTCAATAAGTTAATAAATATTTTGAATCTCGAAGAATGTATACGTTTTCCCCAAACATTTGACCAGGAATCCCCTTCTCAGGGCTACTTTATTAGTATCTTCTAGAATAGTAGTTCTTCACAGAACATGGGTTGGGAATTGTCTTAGAATCTAACCTTGACTTCATTCCTTGTCAGGACATGAAGCAGTTCTTAAGGTTCATCTCTGTCTTACAATTTGTATTTTTTTCCCTCTGGAAGCAACACAGAGAATGCATTATAGGAATTATGTTTGTCCGGTGAGATGTTAATCTCCAAGAGTTTGTGATACCTCAGAGAAAAAGCCTCTGGCTTTCTTCATTAGTCTATTATGACTGTATTATTCCATTGTAAATTTTGTCTTAGACTTTTAATGGATTATTGAATTTTTTGTTATGAACCATGTCTTAGAGGCAATATAATTTAAAAAGCACTCTCTGATTTTGTAAATACAGTACATCTTATTTTTCTCAATGTTTGCTGTCTCAGTCTTCATGACTCATTTGAGCATTCTGGGATTCTCCACTGTTGTAGAGTATCAAATATGGATGACTTTGTTAAGTCAAAATTCAGGGCTCAAAAATGCTGAATATTTAAAATTTTTCCCTTCTGATATATCAATAATGGTGAAGTCCCAGGGAGAAGGGATTATACATTAAATATCAATGATAAATGAAAAAACATAGTTTTTATTTATGATGTTCCTTATTTTCTTCTATAAAGGGTTTGAGAAACTTACAAATAAAAATGCATTTACAATATTACTTGTAAGCAGAAAGAGGCCAATTAACAACAACAATAAACTATACTGAAGGGGAAAACTAATTTTGCCAAAAATGTAGTTTGATGTTGTTAAAGCAATTGAAAACTAAATTTGGCTCAGGGATTCCTGGCAGCCAAAGAAAAAAAAAGGAGGGGATAGGGGAAGCAGGGCATTATGGGGTTAAAACTTTAAAGCTTAAATCCGCAAAATTTAGCTAATGAGATAAGAATGCATTGCTCTTAGTGAACTAACTGGGTCCAGAGACAGAATTAAGAATTCCCAGAATAATGAAAATCTTGTCACATACCCCTTGGATTTTATAATTATTTTATAGGCAAGAATAAAAAATCCTATCAAATTGAAAATGCTTTTCTTTAAAATTATTCCGTTAGATTGCTAAATCTCCTTATGATGAGCAGCCTCTTAGAGGATATGAACCAGAGATCCAGGAAATACCATAGATTGGATTAAGTTCATGTTGGCTAATCACTGTTCACTTTTGGAAGGAAACCTTCAGCATTTTGAGATGCATGGGTCAGATGAGCCATTTTGGGAATATCTTTGCTATATGATTAAATATATATGTATATATGAATACAATCATAAAAGTAATTATATAAATAAAATACAATTTAAAACTAAGTGTTCTCATGCTGCCAAGCCTTTTCCCTGTGCAGAACACATTTCTTTGCCACTTGTGGATCCTTCAGTGCAAAAGGTCACGGGAATCTGTACCTGCATCTGCTGCTGAGATGCATTCTTATCACCTCCTGCGTACCTGAGGAATTCGGTTCCCTGGCCTTCCCTTACATAAAGTGCCGATACTTTGAAGCTCAGAGTCATCTGCTGATGGATATTTGCCAGAGCAAGTCACATGGGTCTCATAGGTGGGGCAATAATTTGATGTCCTTTGAAGATGACATTCTTCAAAAAAGCCAGTTGTTATTTATGTGATGGGGAGGATGAAAATGTATGAAGGGAGGAGGAGAAGTGCTCTCCAGTGGTGGTGCTCTACCTCTCCACTGTGATCAGCCTTGACCCCATCATCACACTCAGTAAGACAAGAGCCTGCAGCCAACTGGGCACATGAGAAGCAATGGTGATATTGATCTCTTAGGTTTCTGAGGTGTGGCTCCTGGAGGTCTCAAGTTCCATTCCCAAATGACCCACTAGAAATTCTTTCTTAGGGCAGGCCAGAGTTGTGGTATAGCAGGTTAAATCACTGCCTGTGATGCCAGCATCCCATGTTGGCACTGGTTCATGTCTTGGCTGTTCCACCTCTGATCCAGCTCTCTGCTAATGGCCTGGGAAAGGCAGCAGATGATTCAAATGCTTGGGTCCCTGCCACCCATATGGGAGACCTGGAACTCCTGCCTCCTGGCTATGGACTAGTCCAACCTGGCAGGTACTGCCATTTGGGGAGTGAACCAGCAGGTGGAAGATCTCTCTCTCTCTCTCTCTCTCTCTCTCTCTCTCTCTCTCTCTCTCCTTCTCTCTGTAACTCTCATTTCAACATAAATAAATCTTAAAAAAATCCAAGAAATTCTTTCCAGAAGATGGATGAATATAATGAGAAGCTACACTAACCTTAGCTACAAAAAGATAACAGAAAAACAATGGAAGGACCGTGTTCCCAGGCTGAGAGAAATTTTCAGTGGGGAAATAGCAGAATAGAACCGAGGCTCTGTGGGACAGCAAGGAAAGAGGACAGGCTCACTGCTATGGCTGGCCATACCACCAGCTATCCCTGCGTCTATATAACTGATTGCTGGCTGAGAAATGCCATCTTACCAAGACAAGGTAGGAAGAAGATGCTGCGGTGCCTTCTCACTGGCAGTTTTAACTGAGAGAGAATTCCACACTGATTTCAAGACCAGCTTGAGGAGCTGACAGGGGTCTAAGCAAAGTGCCAGATTCAATTGGCTGTGTTAAATTGCTGTAGAACTCCGTTCTGACTCAGCTACTCTGTTCTGACTCCTGCTACCAGAGCCAAAGTTAGGGCAATTTATAGGGCAGACTGCAGACCCTCTGCATTCTACAACTGTGGGGTATCTGAGCATGAGGTTCAGAGCTGTGCTAACTCACTCTGTGTGATTCATTTGGGTTTCCCACAGCTTCTTTGGCCTAGCCCTAGCAATCTCTCATAAATATCTGGACCTGGCCTGAGGAAGTTCCCTCTGCAACTCCAAGCTCATGTTGCTGGAAGACCTGGGCATGAGCCCCTGCATTGCCCTTGTATGATGTAGTTCCATCTGTGCATTGTGGAGCTGGAATTGTTGATATTGGCTTACAGTCTCCGGAGTAATATGTACTTAACTCATAGTATCTGGAGTGTTTTATCTGCATCACTCTGCTTCAGGCAGATGGCCACCACCCTGGAAGATCTGAGTAATGACTCGCATCCTACAAGAGTAGGACTGTAACAATAATTACTAATTTCTCTCCCTCAAACTTCCTTCCTTCCTTCCTTCCTTCCATTTCTGTAATAAAGTACTTGTTTTTTACTTTCAAAAATTTATATAAAGGGAACAAATTTCATATATATATATTTTAATATATATATAGTGATACTTCCTACTCTCCATTCTTTGAGAAGATAAATAGAATAGATAGATCTTTAGCCAGCCTAACAAAGAAAAAAAAGAGAGAATACTAAAGTAAACAAAATTGGAGATAAAAAAGAGTTTTTACAATAGACATGTCTAAAATAGAAAGGATCATAAGAAACTTCTGTGAGCAAGCATATGCTATCAAATTGGAAAAATCTCAAAGTAATAGATGAATTTCCTGGATACATTTAACCTACCAAGATTAAATCAAGATGATATAGAAAATCTAACAAGAACCATAACAAACGAGTTAAGATTGAAACAGTAGTTAAAAATCTCACACCAAAGAAAAGAACGGGCCATTAAAGAAGGAGGTACCTTTCTCTGAAGGGAGGAGAGAACTTCCACTTTGACTATGGCCTTGTCTGAATAAGATCGGAGTTGGTGAACTCAAGAGGCTTCCATAGCCTTGGCAGCTCATGACAAGAGCCTTGGGTGATTACTGATGTCATAAATAAGAGTGTAAATTGTTAAATCAACAACGGGAGTCATTGTGTAACTATTCCCCATGTAGGATCTCTGTCCTTAATGTGTTGTACTATGCGAATTAACGGTGAAACTACTACTCAAACAGTACTCTATACTTTGTGTGTCTTTGTGGGTGCAGTCTGTTGAAATCTTCACTTAGTATATACTAAGTTGATCATCTGTATATAAAGATAATTGAAAATGAATCTTGATGAAGAATGGGATGGGAGAGGGAGTGGGAGATGGGATGGTTGTGGGTGGGAGGGTGATTAGAGGGGGAAAGCTGCTATAATTCAAAAGTTGTACTTTGGAAATTTACATTTATTAAATAAAAGTTGAAATTAAAAAAAGAAAAAGAAAAAAAAAACATAGATAGGTTAGATCTATCTGCTGAAAGGGCTTGAAAGTGACTATACCTGGATTATAGTGAGTATACTTAAAGCTTGGACCTTGTTTTTATAAACCTTTCTCCAATAGAAGCAAACAGAGTGGGATGGGAGAGGGAGTGGGAGATGGGATGGTTGTGGGTGGGAGGGAGGTTATGGGGGGAAAAGCCTCTATAATCCAAGAGGTGTACATTGGAAATTTATATTTCTTAAATAAAAGTTGAAAAAAAATGAAATAGAGGTTCCTCAAAAAAAAAAAAAAAAAAGAAAGGTTTAGTATGTGAGGGCTTTACTACTTAATTCAACAAAACATTTAAAGAGGGGCTAGCTTTAGTACTTTTCAAAGTATTCCAAAATATTGAAACAGATGGAACTCTGTCAAATTCTTTTTACAGGGCCAGCATCAGTCTATCACTAAACCGAACAAAGATAAAATATGTAAATTAAAACAAAATTATTCTTAGGTATTTAAATTTAACTGAAAAGTGATCCCTGTTAAATATAAGAATGGGAATAAGAGAGGGAGGAGATGTACAATTTGGGACATGCTCAATCAGATTTGCCCCAAATGGTGGAGTTAGAAATGTGCCAGGGGATTCCAATACAGTCCCATCAAGGTTGCATGTACCAATGCCATCTCACTAGTCCAAGTGATCAATTTCAGTTCACAATTGATCACACTGATAGGTCTAAGAGTCAAAGGGATCACACAAACAAGACTAGTGTCTGCTAATACTGACTGATAGAATCAAAAAGGGAGAGAACGATCCAACATGGGAAGTGGGATACACAGCAGACTCATAGAATGGCAGATGTCCTAAATAGCACTCTGGCCTCAGAATCAGCCCTTAAGGCATTCGGATCAGGTCAAAAAGCCCATGAGAGTATTTCAGGCATGGAAAGCCAAGACACTCTGGCAAGAAAAACAAACAAACAAACAAACAAAAACACCTAAATGAAAGATCTCTGTGAGTGAGATCCCAGTGGAAAGAATAGGCCATCAAAGAAGGAGGTACCTTTCTCTGAAGGGAGGAGAGAACTTCCACTTTGACTATGTCCTCGTCTAAATAAGATCGAAGTCAGCGAACTCAAGAAGCTTCCATAGCCTTGGCAACTCATGGCTAGAGCCTAGGGAGATTTCTGACACCATAAACAAGAGTGTCAAATTGTTAATTCAACAACAGGAGTCACTGTGTACTTACTCCTTATGTGGGATCTCTATCCTTAATGTGTTGTCCAATGTGAAGTAATGCTACAACTAGTACTGAAACAGTACTTTACACTTTGTGTTTCTGTGTGGGTGCAAACTGATGAAATCTTTACTTAATATATACTAAATTGGTCTTCTGTATATAAAGATAATTGAAAATGAATCTTGGTGTGAATGGAATGGGAGAGGGAGTGGGAGATGGGAGGGGTGCGGGTAGGAGGGAAGTTATAGGGGGGAAAAGCCATTGTAATCCACAAACTGTACTTTGGAAAATTATATTTACTAAATAAAAGTTAAAAAAAAAACTACAGCCATATTCTTGATGAACATAGATGCAAAAATTCTCAACAAAATACTAGCATACAAACACCAACAGTACGTGCAAAATATCATGCATCATGATCAAGTGGGGTATATCCCAAAGATGCAGAGTAGTTTTGCATTTGCAAATCAATAAATGTAATAAATAACATCAACTAGTTAGATGTAGAGAAAGCATTTGATAAGATTCAACATCCATTCATGATTAAAACGCTCCACAAATTAGGTGTAGAAGGAACATTCCTCATTTTTATAAAGGCTATATGACAAACCAACAGCCAGTATCTTATGGAGTATAGAAAAGCCAAAAGCATTTCCCCCCAGATCTATAACAAGACAAGAATGTCTACTTTCATCACTCTTATTCAATATAGTATTGGAAGCAACAGCAAGAACTTTGAGGGAGGAGATAGAAATAAAGGACATTGAAATTAGAAAAGAGGAAGTGAAAAATACCCATGTTTGTAGATGACATGCTATTATACATGAAACAACCTAAACACTCCATCAAAAAGCTGTTAGAACTGAAAAACCAATTAAGTAAGGTTGCAGATTACAAAATAGACATACAAAAAAGTAGCTTTTTAGTACACTGATGATGAACTTGAAGAAGAGAAATCAAGAAAGAATCCACATTGTTAATAACAGCAAATACTTAGGAATAAATTTACCCAAAAAATGTGAACAGTCTCTACAATGAAAATTATAAAAGATTTATTAAAGAAGTCATCAAGTACACACAATAAAAGGGAATATATTCCTTCCTCATGGATTGGAAGATTTAATTAAAATGTCTGTGCTATCTAAATCAGTCTACAGATTCAATGCATTCTCTATCAAAATATTGATGGCATTCTTTACAAAGGTAGAAAGACCAATCATGAAATACATATGGAATCACAAAAGAGCCAAGATAGCCATGATCATTCTGAGAAAAAAAGGTCAAGTTGGCTGCATCACAACAACTGACTTCAAAGCATACTACAAAATTATAATAATTAAAGCAAGATGATACTGGAATAAAAACTAAAACATAGACCAATGGAGCAGAGTAGAGAGCTCAGAAATTAATTTAAGTGCATACAGTCAACTGAATTTTGACAAAAGTGCCTAGGCCATATGTTGGAGAAAGGATAAATTTTTCAATAAATGGTTCTGGCAAAACTAGTTGTACATATATAGAAGGATGAAATTAAATCCCTACCTCTCATCATATACAAAAGTCAACTCAAGACAAATCAAAGACCTAAATAGAAGACCTGATACTATGAAATTGCTGGAAGAAAATATAAAGGAAACACTTTAAAACATTGCTATAGGTTATGAATTCTTGGATAAGACTCTCAAAGCCCAGGCAACAAAAGGAAAACTAAACAATAGGGATTAAATGAAACTCAGAAGCTTCTGTCTGTACACCAAAGGAAACAATAAATAGAGCACAGTGGCATTTGACAGAATGGAAAAAATATTTTGAAGCTATTTATCCTGCAAAGGATTAAACCCAGAAAATATCAGCCACGCAAAAAACTTAACATAACCAGAAATCCAATCCAGTGAAGAAATGGGAAAAGAACCTCAACATATGATTCTCAAAAGAAGAAATATAAATGAACAACAAATATTTGAAAAAATTCCCAACATTAGTAGCCACCAGGGAAATGCAAATCAAAACCACAATAAGATATCATCTCACCCCTGTCAGATTGGCTATTATCCAAAAAGCAGAGTAACAAATGCTGGCAAGGGTATAGAAAAGGGTAATCAAAGCTGGCGCTGCGGCTCAATAGGCTAATCCTCCACCTGCGGGGCCAGCACACCGGGTTCTAGTCCCAGTCGGGGCACCGGATTCTGTCCCGGTTGCCACTCTTCCAGGCCAGCTCTCTGCTATGGCCAAGGAGTGCAGTGGAGGATGGCCCAAGTGCTTGGACCCTGCACCCCACGGGAGACCAGGATAAGCACCTGGCTCCTGCCTTTGGGTCAGCCCGGTGCGCCAGCCACGGTGGCCATTGGAGGGTGAACCAATGGCAAAAGGGAGACCTTTCTCTCTGTCTCTCTCTCTCTCTCTCTCTCACTGTCCACTCTGCCTGTCAAAAAAAAAAGGGGGGGGTAATCATTGCCAAAATTGACAAATGGGATTACATAAAATTTGAGAAGCTTCTGTATTGCAAAACACTCAGGAAAGTGAAGAAACAACCAACAGAATGGGAAAAATACTTGCAAACTATACAACAGATACGGGATTAACAACCAGAATATATAAAGAGATCAAGAAACTTAACAGCAACAAAACAACTCAGTGAAGAAATGGGCAAAGGACTTAAACAGACATTTTTCAAAAGAGGAAATCAATATTGCTAACAGACATATGAGAAAATTCTTAGGATCACTAGCTGTCAGGGAAATGCAAATAAAAACCACATGAGATTTTACCTCACCACTGTTAGAATGGGTTTTATACAGAAACCAGCAAACAACAAATGCAGGTGAGGATGTGGGGAAAAAGGTACCTTAATCCACTGTTGGTGGGAATGTAAACTGGTAAAGCCATTATGGAAGACAGTATGGAGATAACTCAGAAATCTGAATATAGACCTACATACTGAAAACAGTATGGAGATACCTCAGAAATCTGAATATAGACCAGCCATCCCACTCCTGGGAATTTACCCAAGGGAAATAAATCAGCATATGGGTTATCTGTACTCCCATGTTTATCACAGCTCAGTTCACAACAGCTAAGACATGGAATCAACCTAAATGCCTGTCAACTGAAGACCAGATAAAGATTTTATGGGATATGTATACCATGGAATGCTACATAGCAGTAAAAAAAAAAAAAACAAAAAAAACCCTGAAACCCGGTCATTTGCAACAAAATGGATGAAACTGGAAAATATCATACTTCATGAAATAAGTCTGTCCCAAAGGGATAAATACCATATTTTTTCCCTGATCTGTGATAACCAATAGAGTACCAAAAAGGCAAGCTAGAAATGAAAATGACACATTGAGAAGCAATGGCTTTGAACAACCCCTGTATTGACTGTTGAGTAACAGTAAGTTTTTTCCTATTTGTTGAACTCTTTACTTAACATAGAGTTAATCATATATGTGTAAAGTTAATTGAAAATAGATCTTAGTAAAAAATAAGAGTAGGAGTTAAGAGAGGGAGGAGGAAGAGGGGTGGAAGGGTGGGCACAGCAGGAAGAATCACCATGTCCTAAAGTTGTAAATAGGAAGTGTATGGAGTTTGTAATGGTAAAGTTGAATATTTCTGTATACATTCCTACGGACTTATTTTTAAGGGTGCAGTTAAAAAAAACTTGCCATGGGACCTCAAATCCTCTTAAGTGGGGTGGCAGGGAATAGCATTCTAAGTGTTAACACAATCATACCAGTAGGATTAAGTGTTAATGTGATCATATAAATAGGATTAAGTGTTTGGTAATAATAGATAGAATTAAAAAGAAGTGTATGTTTCAACATGGGAAGCAGTCCACACAGTGGACTCATAGAATGACAATTGCTTTCCATAGCACTCTGACCTCAGAATGAGCCCTTAAGGAATTCTGGTCTGCCTGAAAATCCCATGAGAACATTTCAGGCATGGAAAGCCAAGACTCTATGGCAAAAAAATGTCCTACACGAAGGACCTCGGTGGGTGACACCCCAGTGGTACTTTTCTCTGAAGGGAGGAGAGAACTTCCACTTTGCCTGTGGCCTTGTCTAAATACTGACAGTTTGTGGATTCAAAAGGCTTCCATAGCCTAGGAAGCTCATGTCAAAAGCCTCGGGTAATCCCTGACATCATATATAAGAGTTTTAATTGTTAAATTAACAACAGGAGTCACTGTGCACTAACTTCCCATGCAGGACCTCTGCTCCTAAAGAGTTGTATTAACAGAGTTAGCAATAAAACTTGTTTTCAAAGTCTTATTCCATTTTAGTGTATTAAGTGGAGGTTATATGTATGTAGCATAAGTTTCAGTTATGCCAAAATGTCCAGTTCTATTGCTTGTTTTCTTAGGTGCTCCTTTAATTAATGGTAAAAGTTATTCCCAAAGGGTAACTCTTATACACTATTAGTGGGAATGTAAATTAGTGCAACCACTGTGGAAATCGGTATGGATTTCTTATAAAAATAGAAATAGACTTGCCACATGATCCAACAATGCCATAGCTGGGTATATAACCAAGAGGCATGAACACATTGTACCAAAGAGATAACTGCACTGCCATGTATATTGAAGCACTGTTAACAATAGTAAAATATGGAATGAATCAGAGTGTCACTCATCAGATGAATGGATAAAGGAAATGTGGTATATATATGTATGCAATAGAATATTAATCATCTATAAAAATGAAACTGTATCTTTGCATCAGAATCATAGGAAATGGAAGAAATCATGTTGAGTGAAATAAATGACATAGAAAGGCAAATACTGCATGTACTAACTTATGTGTGGAAGCTAAAGTTAAAAAAGAAAAAAAAATCAAAAACCAAAAACTTGCCTGTGTGTATCAGTATTGCTATAAATATAGTGTTTTGTCAAACATTGTTCTTTGTCTTTGTGAAACAAATTGTTATTAATGACATGCTATAGTTTTTTTTTTTAAGATTTATTTATTTGAAAGGCAGAGTTACAGAGAGGCAGAGGCAGAGACAGAGAGAGAGAGGTCTTCGTCTGCTGGTTCATTCCCCAGATGGCCACAATGGTCAGAGCTGGGCCAGTCTGAAGCCAGGAGCCTGGAGCTACTTCCAGGTCTCCCACATAGGTGCAAGGGCCCAAGGACTTGGGCCATCTTCCACGCCTTTCCCAGGCACATTAGCAGGGAGCTGGATCTGAAGTGGAGCAGCTGGGACTTGAATGGGTGCTCATATGGGATGCTGGAGCTGCAGGCCATGTCTTAACCTGCTGTGCACATTGCCAGCCCCCTACATTAAATTTTAAAATAATCACAGATTAAAACTATAGTTGGGACTGGCACTGTGGTGTAGCAGGTAGTGCTGTTGCCTGCAGTGCTGGTATCCCATGTGGGTGCTGGTTGGAGTCCTGGCTGCTCCGCTTCTGAACCAGCTCCCTGCTAATGTGCCTGGGAAAACAGTGGAAGATGGCACAAGTCCCTGAGCCCTTGCACCTACATGGAAGACTCAGAAGGAACTCCTGGCTCCTGGCTTCAGTCTGGCCCAGCTCTGGCCATTGTGGCCATTTGGGGAGTGAACCAGCATATGGAAGACTTTTATCTCTGTCTCTTTTTCTCTCTATGTAACTCTGCCTTTCAAATAAATCGATAAATAAATCTTTAAAAATGTACTGCATGTGAATGAAATTGACATCTTTTCATTTGATTATTGTTAATAACCTTAGCCTATATTCCTGTTGAATTATGGTTCTTTTTACTTTTTGTGTGTCAAGCTCTGTATTGAGTGGAGTATTAAGCTTTTGACTGTCATGTAAATTATTAATATACTATCAAAAAGGAAAAAAAGAAAAACAGAAAGAAAATCTTTAATTTCTTTTTTTTTTTTTTTTTTTTTTTTTTTGACAGGCAGAGTGGACAGTGAGAGAGAGAGACAGAGAGAGAAAGGTCTTCCTTTTGCCGCTGGTTCACCCTCCAATGGCCGCCGCTGCAGCCGGCGCACCGCGCTGATCCTGGCAGGAGCCAGGAGCCAGGTGCTTTTCCTGGTCTCCCATGGGGTGCAGGGCCCAAGCACCTGGGCCATCCTCCACTGCACTCCCTGGCCATAGCAGAGAGCTGGCCTGGAAGAGGGGCAACCGGGACAGAATCCGGCGCCCCGACCGGGACTAGAACCCGGTGTGCCGGCGCCGCAAGGTGGAGGATTAGCCTATTGAGCCACGGCGCCGGCTGAAAATCTTTAATTTCCAATGATGTTTTAATGCCTGTTATTGACTGGTTGGTACTCTGGTCAGCTGCCTGTCTTACCTCCTCCTTAATCTAGCCCTAGTAGGCTTCAATAAAAAATTCTTTGGAGTCTATTACATATTTGCCTATGACTTTTTAGCTGTACTAAAAGCTATGGAAATCAACCAAATAAATTCCAACAAAAATTAATAGTGAAGCCACATTACAGTTAATGAAATATTAAAAATCTTCCCTGAGGAAGGTATGGAAGAAATTTGGCTTGTTTTTGCACATTGTTTACTTCTTCTTGGATGTGCTTATGACCAAGGAATAGAACACCAATGTGTGTAGTTTGAAAAGAAGTAATGTGTACTCAGGAGTGGGATGCACAGGATAGATAATGTAGCATAGGACTACTTTCCTCCCATCAGAGTGAATACCATCTAGAATGTGTTTAAGGCCTTTCCAAACATTTTTCAGTGAACATGCCATCTTTGATGAATAGAGCCCATTGTATGCTGGGAAATATTTTCATATCTGGGAAAAGCAAAATTGGCGAGTGTTAGAAGAAAAAAAAAAATACGGGAAAGAAATTTTAATTACCTGAGACTTGGTGTTTACATGAGGGATGCCTCATTATCATAATGGTCTGTCATCCATCACTGCCACATAGTCACCTTTGTTTACTGTTGGGAAATTCAAATTGTATGGTCTGGATGTCAGAAAGAAAATGTGCAAATGCCCTTGGTAGACTTGGGGAAGTGAAGAAACTGAGCTGTGTATCTTTACCTACTTAAAGGAGTCTTGTGTACTCAATTTCTCCAAATATTTTCCTTAAATGCACAGGTAGGATTTTAGGAGACAGAAAAGGGCCTTTTGTTTTCTTATAATGGATCAAGTTGCCTGCTCATTGGGTACCTATTCAAGAGACCAGAAAGTGTTCACTTATTTGTTCTTTTATTCCCTCCCTCACCCCCCACCATTGCCCCCAACCATTCCTATCCTTAACCCTCACATTTCTACGCACTATGGTGCAGCCTGGGACAGATAATAAAGATTATGGTGACAGAAACTTTGCTTTTAAAGAACTCACAGCCAAATATGCTGTGCAGATGCCTTAGAGTTCTGTGCTAGGACAGAACTAGAAGAGAGTAGCTTTCTCTAAGAGATTAAAGATTGCCAGGAAAGGTGGTGTTGTGGTGGGATGCAGGAGAGACAAAAAAAATTTCTTGAGGGAGGAAATACGTATCTTGAAGGATAAACTAGTTAGTCAAACTGAACTTGCTGTCTCTGGATAATTCTTTTGATGTGTGTGTATATGTGATTATAAAAGCACCGGATTCTGTCCTGGTTGCTCCTCTTCCAGTCCAGCTCTCTGCAGTGGCCTGGGAGTGCAGTGGAGGATGGCCCAAGTCCTTGGGCCCTGCACCCGTATGGGAGACTGGGAGGAAGCACTTGGCTCCTGGCTTCGGATCGGCGCAGCATGCTGGCCGTAGCGGCCACTTGGGGGGTGAACCAACAGAAAAAGGAAGACCTTTCTCTCTCTCTCTCTCTCTCACTGTCTAACTCTGCCTGCCAAAAAAAAAAAAAAAAAAAAAAAAAAAAACAAACCAAAAAACCAGTATCAAATGAAGAGTGGGTGTCTCAGTGTTTTGTGCTGCTATAACAGAATATCACAGACTGGGTAATTTATAATAAACAGAAATTTATTTCTCACACAGTTCTGGAGGCTGTGTACTCCAAGTTTGAGGGGCTGATGTCTGGCAAGGGCCTTCTTGCTCACACATCCCATAGCAGAGGGTGGGAGGGCAGGAGAGATAACAAGAAATCAAACTTGCAGCCTCGAGTCCTTTTATAACTGGCATTGACCCAGTGATGAAGGTGGGGGCTTTATGTCCTAAACATTGTCCATCAGGCCCCACCTCCCAAGACAGAAATTGGGGATTAAGTTCCCAACATGTACTTAAATATTTCTTGTTTTTTAATTTTATTATTTATTTTTATTTTACTTGAAAGGCAGAGAAAGAGAGAGAGGGAGAAGGAGAAGGAGAAGGAGAGAGAAGCTGGGGGCTTCTTTTTCCTGCTGATCTCAAAATGCTTGCAACAGCCACAGCTAAGCCAGGCTGAAGTCAGGAGCCCTGAATGCCATTTCAGGTCTTCCACAGGTGATAGCACTTGAGGATTCACTTTCTGTTCCCCCAGGAAGCTGATTTGGAAGCAGAGGATCCCGGATGTGAATCAGGCACTACAGTGTGGCATGTGAGAATGCCAAGGGGTTACTTAACCAGTGCACACAATGCCTGCCACCCAACTAATATTTTGGGGGAAACCCACTGAAACCATAGCAGTAGGCTACTGTTGAAAACAAAAAAAGAAAGATTGTAAGGATGCTTCCCCAACTTGAGAACTTCACATTCTCCTCCTAATACTCAATGCTATTGTGATCACCAGAGGCTGAATGAAGTTGATGAGCGGAGATCTGTTGGTCATCTCTGGTGGTCTGAACCTTCACTTGATAGAAGTAGAAACTGAGGCCCTTGGTTGGGTGTTGCCAAAGCTATGTCTGCTGACCTACACTGAGTTGTTCAGCAGTGACCATATCCTTTGTCTCCTAACTCCTGGTCTGAAATCCTTTCTGCTCTTCCATACAAAGTACTTCAATTTAATGTTCAGGCAGAAAAGGACACTAGATGGAACATATTCTGGAGCTTGATACCTGATTGCTGTAGTTTCCATGATTGTACTGCACTTTCTGGGGCTTTTATGATGAACTGATATCAGAAAGTAAAGGTATGTACCTAATTCGAAGGTGACTTCAGAGCGTGGTTAATCTCCTGTGTACAATGAGTTTTTTTAAAGGATTCATTTTATTGAAAGCCAAGGCAATGCAGAACAGTGAGTCTATTTGAATGCAATAGTGCTTTTTAGGAGATCAGGTCCAGCCAATTTCTGATTCCCCAAGGCAAAATTCTATTAGGCATTAAAACTCAAATTTCAGGCACCTTGCACTGATGAACACAGGGAACATCTGTGGCAAGTTTCTGGCATTATAACCACCGAATACTGATTATTGTAAGAAGAGAGCTAAATTGCAGTGCTGACATACTAAAATAAAGAAGCATTTGTTCCTAAAAATACACAAGTACTTTTCTACTACCTTTCTACTGGGCTGAGAGGATGGTGTGTGACACTGATAAACACATCCTGTAAGTTTTCAATTTGCTTTGTTGCTCCAGAACACTTAACAATAGTCATGCTAATAATAAGCACTGTTAATGGACATCTGCTGTGTTCCAGACATTTTATGTACATTTTCCCAATCCATACAGTAATCCTGAAAGACAAGAGTACCTTTATTTTGCAGAAGAGAACACTAAATCTCCTAACAGTTAACCACCGTGCCCAAGGTATGGTGATGAGAACGTAGATGGAGCTAATCAGAAAAGACTTGGTCTATGCCATCTCCTTTACATGACTCCAGGGATTGTTTTTATATCCTCTGCTCCTAGCCCCTCTCTAGTGTAGGTGTATAATTCAATTTTTTCAATTGACTGTGGTTAGACATCAAGGATTTGGGTGTCTAAAACAGTGTTTCTATCTAAAAAGAGGTGAGCTGAGGAATAGTCTGTGAGTGCAGGATGCCCAGGCACCCAGCACTGATGATTGGAGTTGGGGGTGGCAACCGAGATAAAACTTGACTGGGAAACTGCTTGTTCACTGCCATGAATCTTACTACTTATAAGCTGGAATCAGGCCCATTAAGTGTCCAATCCAGCTTGAAGGAAGTTAGAGGCGTGCAGAGGAATCTTTTTTTTCTGATGCAGAGTGGAGCAACTATTAGTGCAGTTTCCTACTCAGCCTCCTGAGCCTTCTGTACTCTCTCTCTGCCCCTCCTTATGCTAACCTCCTCAAATTTAATCCTTTCAACTTCACTTTGCCTTGCATTGGTGGCCCAGATGGTGAGCTCAGCTTCCCTAGCTGGACTAAGGCACCCACACGCCCTGACCTGCCTTGAGAACTGACAGATATTTGCTGAGCAATGATTGTTCTCTGCCAGGTTCTTCCAACTTGCTGGAATTGTGGTTTCAGTCATTTCTAATTTATTCTGTCCAGCAGTTCCCTATGACCCAGTGTCAGGGCCATTAGAAGGAAGAGTGCATGCTCAGAATAATAGCAGTAAGCATAAGAAGCTAGGAATCTGTTCTTGAGTGTTAGGAGACTTAGGAGTTGATTTGACATTACAGCAGCAGAGGATATGTGAGTGTTGGCTTTGGGGACACATTAGATGAGTTCCCATTGCAGGTTGAAGAGCAGGAGGAAAAAATAGGTATTTAGTTAGGACTTTTCTGGTTGCAAGTTCCATTATCAATTTTGGCTAAATTAAGCAGAAGAGGATAACATTGGGTATTTCTCTGTATCCAAAGGCATGAATGCAGCTCCCTCTCAGGAATAAACTGAAGATAGGGACCTGAATGATACCTTGATTTTTCACATACCTCCTTTGTGCTTCTTTCTGCCTCTCTGCCTTATTTTCCTCCTTCTCCAGCTTCTGGACCACCAGGCAGGAAACTCGGGTTCAAGATGCTCTGTCTTCTATGTTAGTCTCATAGTAACTAAGAAAGAGGTTATCCCTTTCATCCTTCAGTCTTACATTTTTTTCTCTCTCTCACCCACCCTCCTCCATACCCCTGTTCAAATTCCATAATTTGCAGAAGAAATAATCAAGTAAGCCTGGGTCAGATGTTAACCCATGGACTGTGGTGAGGTATGGAAAGGCCTTAGAGAGACATGGCTGGTTTTGATTCCATCATGAGGATGGGTTAAGAAGTGGCAATTTCTAGAAAAGCTGTGTGGACCAGGAAAACAATCTCATGGTTACTACCTTCAAAACCTAGAATTGGTTAGGAACAGGCCAATGGTCCGGTGAGAGTATTAGTTAATACGGTGATTATGTGTAATAATGAAAGCAACTAATTTTTATTGAGCCCAACTTGTACAGTGCCAAGTTTTTATATCTCATTTGATCATCACAACTATAAAAACTAGGTAGTTTTGTTTTCTAGATCAAAAACCAAGTTCATTATATCATGTTCTTTTAACCGTGTTCTGTTAACTTACTATACCATACTGTCTTACATGATGACTCATGATGACTGGTATAACATGAGATACTTGATAGGACTTATTAACTGGTAGTTATCTGAAGAATTTATAAGGTTAAGGTTTGTCCAAGGCCATAGGGTGAGGACTAATTGACAAAGCCAGGACTGTATCCCATCATTTCCTTCTAGGTCCATCCTTTCTGTATTCTTAACTATATCCCAACACTGACTACGCCAGTCAGTCTCTCATAGGGTTTTTCATGTACATCATGCTAGGAATTGCTTGCTCACTGATACTACTTTTCTCATAAATCAGAGATGCAGAATTACATGCAGCTTCTCTGGTTTGCTCACAGAGCTGCAGACAACAGCTGAAAGCCACAGCATGCAGATGTCAAAAATGAAAGGAAATAGTTGGGATTCAGGTTGTATCCTGACGTGAATCATCAGCCATGTATGCAAGAAAACATATTTGTTCACTGCTTTTGCATTATAGGTAAACATGATAAAACCAGCCCACATGATACAGCTCAGGAAGGACCCAGAAGATGAGATTGTATTAAGCACAATCTTGGTCTTGAAAGGGACTTGTCTTTGCCATTTCATTTTATGATCTCACTTCTGATTCTTTACTGCACAGAAATCTTATGATCAGACTTTCCACCTCTCTTTCTTCCCTCCTACAGGCATGAATTGTGTGCACCAAACATTTACAGTGGCTAGGCATTATTTGGCTTTTACTATAGATTTTCTTTCTTCTTCGTTGTGTGTTTTTTTTTTCTCCTTTGAAAGCTCTATTCAGTACTTTGGCATTAAAAAAGCTCAATATGAATAAAAAAAACCCATAATCTTACCCTTTTGGTGAGAAGCTAACACTGAATATGTTGCACCCATCTTCTATGGTGAAAGGGGACTTTTACAACTTGTAGTTGGGCTCAGAGAGCTGAAATAAGTTTTGAGTATCATTGGAATAGGGCCATTAGTCAGTGAAGCAATTTCCCTTAGCAGATATGCAAGGAGAATTTGAAGGCTGAATTTTTGTCTTTGTTTTTTCTTGTTTGCTGCCAACTGCAAGTTACAAATTGGATACAAATTCCTTACCCTTTGGCCAGCAGCACTTTATTTCATGCTGTCTAATTTATATGTAAACAAAGTCACAAATTTGACTTAATTGTGTTTCCCTTAAGTTTTTCCACCTTATTTTAAGGGAGATTGTTTGGTTTGTGATTTCCTTAACTCTGGTTAACTGTTGACTTTCTGGAACATTTTGCTTCAGCATTACCAAGAAATTTCAGCCTATAGCGACATCTAACCAGGTGCTGATTTGGACGTGAAATTACAGCCTTAGTCACAGACCATTCATGAGAGCTGAAAAAAAATCCTGAAAAACTTGAATAAAAAATCAGGTCTCCATTAAAAAAAAAGGCTGTAGCAGCACAACCTTGTTTTCTCTACAAGAAAAATCTGTAAGATTAGGTGAGAGAATTAAGTGGAGTCAGATATGCTTCTGAGTTCCAGGAATGTCTAGAAATCTCTCCTCATAGATTAGAATCTGCATTTTTCCCATCCCAATGGAAGGACACTGATTGCCATTAGCCTTTAGCTTATTTTGGTTTTCCAAACTCCATATGCTGGGAACTTCTCTAGATCGTCTGTGTTGGTTGCCATTTTAGTTTCCTAGAACGGTCATATCAAGTTTTCCCAAACTGGTGGCTTAAAACAAGAGAAATTCATTCTCTGATAGTTCTGGAGGCCAGAAGTCAAAAATCAAGGTGGTGTCAGGGTCGTGCCCCTCCAGAAGGCTCTCTGGGGAAGAGTCTTTCCTGCCTGTCTCCTAACTTCTGATGGTTGCTGGCAATCTGTAGCATTTCTCTTAGTTTATAGATGCATCAGTTGTCTCTGCCTTTGCCTTAATGTGGCCTTCTCTTTATCTCTGCATGTCTTTTCTTCTTGTAAAGACAACAATCAGTGGATTGAGGGCCCTCCCTAGTCAGTATAATCTTCATGTTAATGAATTACAGCTGCAAAGACTCTTTCCAAATAAGGTCACATTCTTAAGTTCTGAATGGACATGAGTTTTGGGCAGTGGGCACTGTGTGGCTCACTATAGTTGCCTTTCTTGGATCAAAATAACTAAAGGCAATGATGCTTTAGAAATTTCAATCATATGTCTCAAGGTTTTACTATATTCAGTCACCTAAAGTTTAACATTTTGTGGACAGAGACCCTTATCTTTTAGAAATAGTATCAAGTTTTAGTAGGTGGAACTCAGATATTCATATAAGGATAGTCTCAAAGCCTTTCCCTATGTCTAGCACAGATGATGTCTCAGAGGATTAAGGCAGAAAGGACTAAATGCAGGAGAAGAATTTTGAACCCTCCATGCCAAAGAAATTGCAAGGATTCATCATGCTAAGCCCTACAGGGGTTCAGGTTGTCATCTCTATTATTTTTTGAAAGCCCTTCTTGTCAAAGCTTTGGCTCATAATTGAAATAGAGAATTGAAATATAGTATGGGACTTATACTTCCAAGATCCAGTGGAAAACCCATTTGGTTCAAATGGAATAATAACTCCTTGCCTTTCACACTAGGAAAGAAGACCTATCTGAGCACTGCTGAAGTATTTTAGTGATTTGCCAATACAGAGTTATGGAAATTTAATACAGAGCTCTGAAAGTTAAGAAGTCCAAACCTCAAGTGACCTGTTAGTGCTATGTATGCTAAGTCTTTTCAGTTTGTCCCTGTAAGATTGTCACAAAACACACCCAACACTGGAGTAAGGGAAAGGGTTTATTGGAAAAAAACCAGCAGACCAGAGGGAAGGGGCGAAGAAGAAAAAAGAGAGTAAGAGAGAGAGAGAGAGAGAGAGAGAGGAGAGGAGAAGAGAGCATGAGCAAGAGAGAGTGAGAGGAGAGAGAGGAAGAGCAGGTGAGAGAGTGAGAAGAGGAGACTAGAGAGGAGAGAGAGAGAGAGAGAGAGCCACGTGTTCAGGAACAGGTCCTTTTAAAACTTTGCTGGAGGGCGGGCAGGGAAGCAGAAGTGGTGAATCCCATTAGAATGAGGGTGGAGCTTGACACTGGTGGTTGGGCCATGTGGCCACCTGGCTTCCAGCAATGGTGGCGGGGGCTAGAGCCTAGGATGATGTCAGGGTGTAGATTGCGTCATAGATAAAACTGTACCATTTTCCTAACAGTCCCAATTCAGCAACAGCTGATAAATTCTGGGAAAGGAGATGGGAATAAGCAGTGAGCACAGTCACTGTGTTATTGTCTTTCCAGATTTCTTGATTTATGATCTTTAGTTAGACTCTCATACCCTTTCTTCTGAACATTGAGACATCTGTGTATTAGTATATGCTGATAGCAAGGGAAGATTTATATGAGTAAAATATCATGTTGCTTATGTATATGGATGGTGGGAGATCCAGAATTTAGGGAATGTGGAAGATTGGCTTTGATGAGAAAATGTTGGGAGTCAGAGAAGTACCTGCTCAGGAATCAACAAATAGATCTAGCCACTGTGGACATCAGTAAGCTTGAAGCACTGGAACCTGATGAATCCTAAGATGAACATACTGAGACAATTACAGTTAAACCATATCTTGAAGGCATTTATTTAATATTCAGTCTGCAGTCTGCTCTACTAGCAACTTTTCCCCACATCTGCTAAATTTATGCAACTATTCACAGTTATCCACAGGGAAATGAAATAAGTGATAGATAATTATAACAGTTTGCTTTATTGGAGTAAGAAGGCATCATTAGTAAGAATTTGTTGGTCTCTGGATTATCAATTGCTGAAGCTATGTTTATTCTAGAATTTTGAAACAAATTCTGAACCCTTTGAGAAGTGATAAGATACTGAATTTGAGAAGAAAGTGTCTTTTAATTTTTTTATCCCCTATTGATCACTTTTTAGTTTACCCTGGTTTCTGAATTCAATGCATTAGTCATTCTACATTAACTATATTAACTAACCTAGTAGATTTAGTAAGTTGGTTAAGAAACTGAAATATCAGTTAATGAGTACAATTCTTTATCAGTTTCTACAGTTTCAGTCATCATAATATTTGCAGTGTGAAAAAGATATCAGATGACTGCTAAGATTACCTGCTTTGAAGATATCTACTATATTTTCTATAATGTTTCTTTCAATGTCAACCTTAATTTATTTTAAAATGTTAAAAATAAACAATTTTGTGAAGATATCATTTCAGTTTTTAAGCATTTATGATG
Organism: Oryctolagus cuniculus; assembly: GCF_051225735.1. Lineage (NCBI taxonomy): Eukaryota > Metazoa > Chordata > Mammalia > Lagomorpha > Leporidae > Oryctolagus > Oryctolagus cuniculus. The sequence continues at coordinate 174,171,199 of NC_142868.1, read as the reverse complement.
GATATCCACTCAACAAAAGGAAAAGCACTTCAGGCAAATAATTAATTTAAGCTGAATTATTTCAACTTAATTTTTATTTGTTCATTTATTTACTCAGTGAGCAGTTATTTTTGTGAGCTTCAACTATGTATCACTTACTGCTTTAGACCCCAGTGACATAGGGGGACAAGATTAGTCCTATCCTAATACTGCAGCTCATGTTCCAGTAGAGTGTAGAGGAGGAAGCAGACAATAAACAACAATGAAAAATGTTTAATATCTGAGGTGCCATCAAGATGTACAGTACCATGGCAAAATGTGACATTGAGAGAGCAAAATGAGGTGGTAGCTTTTCTACAACCTTGAAGGAAGGATGGTGCAGTGAGCAGATTGCACTTACTGTGAATCCATTCAAGCTTAAAACTTAGGGACTTTCACTTACATGGGTCTTTGTGGGCGACGGAAGTTGCTAGGTGCTGTAGAATATTCTTAGAAGTAGAGGAAGTCAAATTGTTATCAGAAAGAATTTCAACATAAACATCCCTGTTAAAATGCTACATATGTCTCCAGAGAAAGTGAAAAATGACTTCCAATTAATCTTCAAAACTTCAATAATTTGCCATAATATCTGCTCTCATTCTACACAAACAATCCAATTTTGTATTTCTTTTCCTGAGAGAACATTCTCAGCCAGAATTATATAAGTTTTAGGTTCCAGCCAATTTTTAGCCACCTAACCATGGGAATCACAGAGGAAGAGGGTAACAGAGAGATAACAAAAAGATCAGTGTGACTGGAATTCAGCATGTGAGTGGGTATACTAACATGAAGTCAGAAAAGTAATAGGAAGTGAGGGGTGAGTATTTTGGCTCATAAAGAGCTGTGGGTTTTATTCTAATTAACTGTGAAGTCAATTTAAATTCAGATCAGAGGAATTGCTGGATCTGACGACATTTTCATCAAATCCTTTAAAAATAATCACCTATTTAGAGTGAATGGAGGCAAGAGCAGATGCAAGGAGACCTGGCAGACAGATGCCATTGCAAGAATCCAGTCAGCAAGTGAGGGTGGTTGGGGCCTAGTTCAGTAGCAATAGGGGTGGTGAAAAAATCAGGATTAGACTTTTTTTTAAGAAAGAACCGAGAAAATTTGTAAATGGATCATATTAGAGAGAAGTGAATTCAAGGAAGATGCCAAGATTTTTGGCTTGAAGAATGAATGGAGTTGCTGTTTGCTGAGTTAGAGTCTTACATCAAGACTTCAAATTTGGAGATTTAAGTTTGAGACAGAAGTCTAAGTGGAGATGTAGATAGCTGAGTATATGAGTACTTTATGATCATTTAAATTTTTTTTGACAGGCAGAGTTAGAGAGAGAGAGAGTCAGACAGAGAGAAAGGTCTTTCTTCCGTTGGTTCACCCCCCAAAATGGCCACTATGGTCGGTGTGCTGCACAGATCTGAAGCCAGGAGCCAGGTGCTTCCTCCTGGTCTCCCATGTGGGTGCAGGGCCCAAGCACTTGGGCCATCCTCCACTGCCCTCCCAGGCCACAGCAGAGAGCTGGCCTGGAAGAGGAGCAACTGGGACAGTCCCAACTGGGACTAGAACCCCGTGGTGCTGGCACTGCAGGTGGGGGATTAGCCTAGTGAGCCGCAGCTCTGGCCGATCATTTAAATTTCTATACAGTCCTGCAAGGTAGGCATCATTCCTATTTAAAGCTTTAAAAATGCAGTTTGGATGTCATCTGATACCATATGACAACATATGACTGGAACATAGATCTTTATATCTGACTGCTTGTTTTTCCCATTGTATTGTCTTTTTGTGTTGTTTCATTCTTCCTTCTCCTTTATCCATAACTTCTTTTTTATGTCTACTTATTCATTTGTTCAATGTATACTTATTGAACAGCTCTCCTATGCTAGGCATAGTGCTAGGTGTTGAATTATAAATATGAGTAATACATTATTGCAGCTTTCAAATCACCTTGTGATCTTAATAGCTTGTTGGTACACTAAGATGTGGAGGAAACTAAATTCAGTCAAACTGATAACTTGAGTCTAATTAGCCATGACTTGTGACCAGTAGAATTCATAGTAATTTTGGGGGAAAAAAGAAAACACTGCTAAAATAAACAAATTTCAATTTTAAGATGCTGAATGATTTTAGATATGACATATAAAAGTCTGTCTTAGAAATCAGAGAATATAGTACATATGATTAACATTTATTTGGCTATATTTTTTAAAAGATTATTTAAAAAGTAGAGAGAGAGGGATATTTCTATTTGCTAATTCATATCCCAAATGATTATAATAGCCAGGGCTGGGCCAGGTTAAAGCCAAGAGCCAGGAATTCCTTCTGGACCTCACATGGGTGGCAGGAACTCCAGTACTTGAACGTCATTTGCTGCTTTCTAGGCACATGAGCAAAAACAGAGAGAGAGAGAGAGAGAGAGAGAGAGCAAGAGAGTGAGCAAGCTAGATTGGAAGCAGAGGAGCTGAAAGTTAAACTGACACTCAACTATAGGATGCCAGCATTGTAAGCAGTGGCTTTACAGGCTGACCACAATATGAGCCTTTGGACTCTTGAGTTTCTAAGTGCTCTTGGCATGCTTATCTTATTTAGTTATCACAACAAAACTTTACGATAGCTGATATTATCATCAGTTAAGATACATGAAGTTTAAATGAAGTAGCAAAATTAGAAACTAAACCAAATCATATATGTATGTACATATATATATATAATTAAAAGGAAGCATTTTCCTAATCATCTATGGTCAATTTTGACAAAGGTGCCAGAAAGATACAGTAAGAAAAGGATAGTATCTTCAATAAGTGATGTTGGAGGAACTGAAGAGTCACATGCAAAAGGACAAAACTGGATCTTTATCTCACAGCATATATAAAAATCAGCTGAAAATGGATCAAACACTTAAATATAAGACCTGATACTATAGAACTGCTAGTATCTTAGAATTATAGTATTCTTGGGGAGGGAACTTACTGCTATAGCCCAGGAGAAGATAGTTTTAAAAAAGTGGAGATAGTGTGTAGTCTCAGGGAAGAGTTAGGGAGAAAATGGCGTAGGACACTCTACTGCCATTAGAGGGACTTGGTGGACCTGCAAGGAGGACATGGGCGCCCACAGCTTGGGACTCCAACAGCCAAGAGCCTACACATCAACACTGGAAAGTGAGGTGAGACCAGACTGCATCAGCCTAAGCCACTGGCAAAAAAGTGGTAGGAAGTGCCTAGAGGGAACCTGGCTTGGAGCCCCATGGGGGAAAGTATACCAGCCAAACTAGAGGAGAAAAAAAGGATGGGACAGAAACATTTCTCTCTCCTTGATCACTTTACAATGGAGTCCTTTAACAAGCCGATAGAGCAGGTACCATTTTGGATGTAGTTAACAGCTGCCCCAGCTCATGTTTATGCCCAGCAACCAGCTGAGTGGAGACCCCTGACTCTGGTGGGTAGAACTAACAGAGGGCTAGGAGCTTGTGACTGTGTGAAGCTTCTGTACCAGGAATATGAAAAAAACTGAAGGTGTGTGGGAGGTCTTAAGGTGTGGCTGGGACTTGGAGCTGTCTCAGTGGGAGACTCCACAAGCTCAAGGTTCCTGGTTACCTGGTGAGAGACATTGCTGGGTGTTGCCCCCCCTCTTCATGGAGGAACGACACTGGACCCTGCGCTGTTCTTTTGTCTGCTCGGCCCTTCCCGGGTTTGTTGCTGGTCCTTCCCAGGTTGGCTGCCGATCCTTCCACCTCCGTGGAAGGGTGGCTCCCCCTGCCACTTTCCCCACTTCCGTGGGGGAGTGGCACACCGCCAGCCGGCTCTCTCGGGGGCTGCTCAGATGTTATCCGGATGTTCCCCTTAGATGTTCCCGATGCATGTTGTCTCTCCCTTCCTTTATAGTCCTCTTCCACCAATCCCAACTCTGCTACCCACACACCGAGTACGCTGCTCTCCTCCAATCAGGAGCAGGATCAGCTCCTGCAGGTTATTGGTCGAACTGGAGGCAGCTGTGTAGAAGCTGTTTCCTCCTCTCCCAGCGCCATATTGTGGGAGAGCAGATGCATAGAATAAGTCTTAATTCCAGTAACTTAGTCTAGTCCGAGTTGCTCCCCACAGCTGGGGAATCTGAACTTACACCGAGGACTGCAAAGATCCTTTGTGTGACCCTTGGGACAGAGTGGATGAATGTTACACCCACTGAGGCTAGCACTCAGGCTCTGGTCTCCACTGAGGAGAGGTGCTCAGCTGAGCAAAACAAACCTCCCTTCTGATTAAAAAAGAGAAAAGAAAAAAGAGAATATTTATCATGCAAATCCTTGGTGCGTCACCTTAGGCATGCCCTTAACCCTGGAGAACTGAACAGAGCTCTTTGGCCACACCCACTACAAGCCTCTAGAGATTCACTGAAAGCAGACGCTCCACTTACCTACAGAAGCATAATACAACAACAATAATAATAATAATAAAAGAAACCAATGGATGTCTCCACAAATCCAAGAAGCAAGAATAAGGAAGACAGCATATTGTCCCTAAAAGTACACAACACTTCAATTAGATTGTGAAGATGATGAGATAGAAGAAATGCAAGAAATGGAAATCAAAAAAATTGATCATAAGATTCCTAGAAGTAATCAAAAGCAAATGCATGAACTACTGAAATCCAAGCAGGACATGAAAAAAATTTCTCTCATGAAATTGAGAACTTAAAGAGAAATCAAAATAAAATGAAGAATCCAATAGGACAAATTAAAAATGCAGTGAAGAGCCATAAAAACAGAATTGGTAAAGTAGAAGAAAGAATATCAAACTTAGAAGACAAAGTATAGGAAAGTACACAGTTAAACCAAAGACAAGAATAGGAAATAATAAAACTAAACAACAACAACAAAACACTGTTGGGAATCTACAGGATATTATATATATATTAAAAAAACTCAACATATATGTTCTAGGAGTTCCTGAAGGCATGGAAAGAGAGTAAGGCTTAGAAGGCCTTTATAGTGACATAATAACAGAAAACTTCCCAGGTTTGGAGAAAGAAATGGACATCCAAGTACAGAAAGCACATGGAATTCCCATCAGACATGACCAGAAAAAGATCCTTGCCACAACATTGGTCTGGGCAATGATTTTTAGATGTGAACCCAGAAGCATAGGTAACAAAAGAAAGTAGACAAATGGAATCAAATAAAACTAAGAAGCTCTGTACAATTAAGGAGAAAATTAACAAAGTGAAGTGACATGGTTATGGTTTGGGAGAAAATTTTTTCAACCACACATCTGAAAAGAGATTAATGTCTAAAGTAGATGAGGAACTTAATTATATATAGAGAAAACAAGTAATCTGATAAAAGAAAGGACAAAGGCCATGAATAGACATTTCTCAAAAGAAGCATATGAATGATTAACAAATCCATGGAAGAATGCTTGACATCACTAATCATTAGGGAGATAATTAAAACAGTAATGAGATATCACCTCACATCTGTTGGAATGGCTATTGTAAAGAGATGAAAGATGGTGCTGATGAGGATGTGGAGAAAAAGGAACTCTTGTGCACTGTTGATGGGAATGAAAATTAGTACACCCATATGGGAAACAGTATGAAGGTTTTTTCAAAAAGCTAAAAATCAAATTACCATATAGCAGTCCCACTTTTGGGGATGTATATGAAAGAGTTGAAATCAGTATGTTGAAAAGATGCCTGCATTCCCATCTTTATTGTAGCACTGTTCACAAAAGCCAAGTTATAGAATCAACCCAAGTCTCTATCAGTGGGTAACTAAAGAAAATGTGGCACATGCACACCATGGAATGATGTTCTGAACCTTAAAAAAGGAAACCATTCTGACATTTTTATAACATGAATGAAATTGCAGAATGTTATAATCAGTGAAATAAGCCAAACATGGAAATATAAATATCATATGTTCTCACATGTGGATTCTTTTTTTTTTTTTTTGACAGGCAGAGTTAGACAGTGAGAGAGGGAGAGAGAGTTATAGACTGTGAGAGAGAGACAGAGAGAAAGGTCATCCTTCCGTTGGTTCACTCCCCTAATGGCTGCTGTGGCTGGCGCTGTGCCGATCCGAAGTCAGGAGCTGGGTGCTTCCTCCTGGTCTCCCATGCGGGTGCAGGGACCCAAGCACTTGGGCCATCCTCCATGCCCTTATGGGCCACAGTAGAGAGCTGGACTGGAAGAAGAGCAACCGGGACTAGTACCCAGTGCCCCAACTGGGATAAGAATCCTGTGTGCTGGTGCCGCAGGCGGAGGATTAGCCAAGTGAGCCATGGCGCTGACCACATGTGGATTCTGAAACAATGGAACTCAAAGAAGCAGGGAGTAAAGTGGTAGTTACTAGAAGTTGGGCAGTAGAAGGATTGAGTAGATGACAAAGGCTGCAAAGCCTCAGATAGGAGGAATGCCTTTTATTTTGAGTTCTATTACATAACATATTGAATACAGCATAGCTAATATTTGAGTACTGTACATTTCAATTCAGCTAAGAAAGTAAATTTCAAGTATTCTCATCACAAAAGGTGAAATATGGGAGTTGATGGGTATGTTAGCTTGATTTAGTCATTTCATCTTGAATTAAGAATCAAAACATCAGCTGGCGTGGCGGCTCAATAGGCTAATCCTCCGCCTGCGGCGCCAGCACACCGAGTTCTAGTCCTGGTTGGGGCGTTGGATTCTGTCCCGGTCACTCCTCTTCCTGTCCAGCTCTCTGCTGTGGCCCGGGAGTGCAGTGGAAGATGGCCTAAGTGTTTGGGCCCTGCACCTGCATGGGAGACCAGGAGGAAGCACCTGGCTCCCGGCTTCGGATCAGCGCGGTGCGCAGGTTGCAGTGCTCTGGCCACAGTGGCCACTAGGGGGGAACCAACGGAAGGAAGACCTTTCTCTCTGTCTCTCTCTCTCATTGTCCACTCTGCCTGTCAAAAAAAAAAAAAAGAATCATAACATCACTTTGTAACCCATAAGTATATATCTGTAACCCATAAGTATATATACAAGTATAATTTGTCAATGTATAGTAAAAATAAAATAAGGAACTTTTAAAAATATTTTATTTATTTATTTATTTATTTGAAAGGCAGAGTTACAGTGAGGCAGAGGCAGAGAGAGGGAGGGAGGGAGGGAAGGAGGGGAATGAGAGAGAGAGAGAGAGAGAGAGAGATCTTCCATCGACTGGTTCACTCCCCAAATGGCTGAAACAGCCAGAGCTGTGCCAATCCAAAACTAGGAGCAATGAATTTCTTCTGGGTCTCCCATATGAGTGCAGGGACCCAAGGAATTGGGCCGCCATCTACTGCTTTCCCAGGCTATAGCAAAGAGGTGGATCAGAAGTGAAACAATTGGGACTTGAACCAGCGACTGTATGAGATGCTGGCACTGCAGGCGGTGGGTTTACCCACTACGCCACAGTACTGGCCCCTAAGGAACATTTAATCATTTTGAAAATTGACTTCAAGAATCAAGAGTCCTGGGTTCTAGTCCAAATTTTATTTTTGAGTTTTTTGCTCCTGTCCTCAAAATGTAGTGTCCCCACCAGCAGCTGGAATTCAGAATCCTTGGATAACTTACATTCTCTACAATGACTATAATAATAGTTATTACATTTCATTGTGAGATATACTTAATTTTTAAATGTGTTTAAGAGGTAGAGCCATAGACAGAAGGAGAGACAGAGAGAAAGATCTTCCATCCACTGGTTCACTCCCCAAATGGCAGCAATAGCTGGAGCTGCGCCAATCCGAAGCCAGGAGCCAGGAGCTTCTCCTGGGTTTCCCATGTGAGTGCAAATGGTCCAAACACCTAGGCCATCCTCTACTGCTTTCCCATGCCATAGCAGAGAGCTGGATTGAAAGAGGAATAGCTGGGACATGAACGGGAGCCAATATGGGATGCCAGTGCCGCATGTGGAGTCTTAGCCCACTATGCCACAGCGCCGGTCCCTAGATATACACTTTTATTTTAAAAATGACTTAGATGATTGGCCGGCGCCGCGGCTCACTAGGCTAATCCTCCGCCTAGCGGCGCCGGCACACCGGGTTCTAGTCCCGGTCGGGGTGCCGGATTCTGTCCCGGTTGCCCCTCTTCCAGGCCAGCCCTCTGCTGTGGCCAGGGAGTGCAGTGGAGGATGGCCCAGGTGCTTGGGCCCTGCACCCCATGGGAGACCAGGAAAAGCACCTGGCTCCTGGCTCCTGCCATCGGATCAGCGCGGTGCGCCGGCCGCAGCGCGCCGGCCGCGGCGGCCATTGGAGGGTGAACCAACGGCAATGGAAGACCTTTCTCTCTGTCTCTCTCTCTCTCACTGTCCACTCTGCCTGTCAAAAAAAAAAAATAAATAAAATAAAATAAAAATGACTTAGATGATAGATGTAGATATTATTTGTTTAATACTAAGTGTGAAGTTGTTAGGTGCTTTATCTGGGTTATTTAATTCAATTGTCACAAGAACATTGCAAGGTCATGGATATTATTAGTGTTATTAGATTTTATTATATTAATTATTAATATAATAATTAATAGTACTACATTATAGTATTACTAGAGTATTACAGATAATGAAACAAATTAAGTAATGTTCTGGAGGTCCAGCTGGTCATACATTTTGGTACTGAGTCTAACCCACTTCTGAATCCAAATTTCATGTTCTTTATCATCTTGTTCTTTCTCCAGAAACATAGGAATTATCCTAAATGCAAAACTCTAAAAAATGTCAACTCTCAGAAGAAATCAGGACATTTTTGGGAGTGTTGAGGCTAGTTAGCAGAAGACAGTGTGAAAATGCTACAGCTGTTGGCCAGAACTTCAGTCTAGTGAGGGAATTTCAAATAACACTTGCTCTTCTTTGGCAAGGTTTTTGAAAAGAAGAACATGCCAAGATTCATCCATTAGTATAATCTAAGATTTCCTTAGTAGGCTCTGCTGTCATTAATATCATATTATGTAAATTATCTTGCAGATTTCAAAATGTTTAGGGAAACAATCATTTTAATCCTTCTTGGAAATCTATAACATGATTTTGTTTATGTTCCATTTTTGAGCATGAAGTATATTGATATGTTCACTAGTATCCTTTTTTTTTTTTTTTTTGACAGGCAGAGTGGACAGTGAGAGAGAGAGAGACAGAGAGAAAGGTCTTCCTTTGCCGTTGGTTCACCCTCCAATGGCTGGCGCGGCTGGCGTGCTGCGGCCGGCGCACCGCGCTGATCCGATGGCAGGAGCCAGGTGCTTTTTCCTGGTCTCCCATGGGGTGCAGGGCCCAAGCACTTGGGCCATCCTCCACTGCACTCCCTGGCCACAGCAGAGAGCTGGCCTGGAAGAGGGGCAACCGGGACAGAATCCAGCGCCCCGACCAGGACTAGAACCCGGTGTGCCGGCGCCGCAAGGCGGAGGATTAGCCTAGTGAGCCGCGGCGCCGGCAGTATCCTTATTTTCAAACATAAAACAAAGTATAGGTCTGTATGGAAGATATTTTCAAAGATCCCCAGAGTATCCCTGAAGTTGCAGATGGTAATGAACCCTATATATATTATGCTTTTTCCTATATGTATATACAAAGGAAAAAGTTTCATCTAAGATTAGGCACATTAAGATAGTAACAGCAATATGTAATGATTAAAAGAACAATTATTATAATATATTGTAATTAAAGTTAGGTAAACGTGATCTCTCTCTTAAATATTGTTCTGTACTCACTAGGCTTTTGATGATCTGAGATGATATAAGGTCTGTGTGATGAGATAACTGAGGTGAATGACAGGCAAATGAGGTGAATGATGTAGGTATTGTGATGAAGCATGAGGCCACCACTGACTTTCTGATGATGTCACAAGGAGGATCATCAAGCCACACCCATGCTAGCTGACTTCTAGTAACTGAAATGGTGGAAAGCAAATCCATGGACAGGAGAGGACTACTGTACAAGGACTAGTACAATTATCCCAATTACCCATTACCCAGCTTCAATAATTATCAAGATATTCTAAATGCTTGTCTTCTCTGTAATTCTCCACTACCTACTCTTGCTGTCTCCCACTCCTGGAATATTTGATGAGGCACATGTTATTAATTCCATAAATCCAATTCAGTAATTTTTTTTTCTTTTAGGAATGTGGACCTGTTTAATCATCACCACAATGCTGTTTCAGAAGACTTTAATTACTGCCAAAAATTCTCTCATGTCCATATCCTTTTACTTAGCAAAATGCTGTTAAGTTTCATTAATTTGTTAACATGCATTAGTGGTTTGTTAATTTTAATTATTGAATAGTATTGCATTATGTGCATCTAACACATTGTTTATTTTTTAGAGTTTTGCATTTTGGATAGTTCCTATGTTCTAAGCAAGTATACCAGACAAAGCCGTTGTTCTTAACCAAAGTTTAGTAGTGTTTCATCAATAATCACTTCTCAGTGTCAGTTTCCAGAGCCTTAGCATGGTTGCTGGTGACAATTTTGTCCTGTTTTGTCATCGTTTTTTGGGAAGATTTGTTGCCATGTGGATATTCCTCTGCATCCTCAAGTTTTAAATGGTAAAAAAAATGTCTAAGAACAGGGAAAACATTAAAGATATGTTTGTAAATGTGGTTATTTATTGATTCAGCCAATATTTATTGAAAATTTTTGATACAGATGCTAGCAATGTGCCGATGTGAGAAAATATTGTCCCCTCTCTTGAAGTTCTTACAGTTAAATGGAGGGTCCAGAAAAGTAAGACAAGCAAGATGGCCTAGAAACTCAGGGGGTGGGTTGTGCATTTAACCCTTGATGCCCTCACTATTGTGAAATATCATGCAAGTAATTTAAACTCTCTAAACCTCAATTTCCTCACCTGTGAACTGATTTTATTAATAGTATCTTCCTCATCTGACTTCTGTGACACTGTTTTCATATATATAAATAGCTTTTCAGTGTCTAGCATCTAGTAAATTCTGAATTCTGGGTCTCTTGTGTTTTCATATGAATTTTAGAGTTGTTTTTTCTAGATCTTAGAAGAATGTCCTTTGTATTTTGATTGGGATTTCATTGAGTTTGTAAATTGCTTTTGGTAGTGTCAACATTTTGGTGATAGTAATTCTTTCAATTCTGAACCTGGAAGATTTTTCCATTTTTGTGTCTTCTTCATTTCTTTCTTTATTGTTTTATAATTTTCACTGTAGAGATCTTTCACATGTTTGGCTAAATTTATTCAAAAGTATTTAAATATTTTTGTAGCTATTGTGAATGGTACTGATTTTAGAAGTTCTTTCTCAACCATGGCATTGTCTATGTATACAAAAGCTATTGAATTTTGTGTGTTGATTTTATATCCTACAACTTTACTGAACTCTCTTATGAGTTACAATAGCCTCTTATTGAAATCTTTTGGCTTCCCTCTATAGAGGATCATGTCATCTGCAAACAGGGGTAATTTGACTTCCTGTTTTCTAGTTTGTATCTCTCATTTCTTTTTTTGCCTAATTGCTCTGGCTAAAGCTTCCAGAATGATATTGAATAGCAATGCTAAAAATGGAAATCCTTGTCTGGTTCTGGATCTTAGTAGAAATGCTTCCAACTTTTCCCCATTCGATATGATGCTGTCTTTGACCTTGTCACATATTATCTAGATTTTGTTAATAATGTTCCTTCTATACTAATTTGCTTAAGTCTTTTTTTAATCATGAAAAGATGTTGTATTTTATCAAATTATCAATAACATCTATTGAGATAAACATATAGTTTTTATTCTTTAATTTGTTAATGTTATGTAAAGCTTTTATTGATTTGCATATGTTGAACCATCTCTGCATACTAGGGATAAATTCCACTTGGTTTAAGTGAATGACCTTTCTTTTGTATGTTGGATTTGATTAGCTAGTGTTTTGATGAGGATTTTTGCATCTATATTTATCAGTGATATTGGTCTGCAATTCTCTTTCTTTGTTGTGTCTTTTTTCTGGTTTTGGAATTAAGGTGATACTTGCCTTATAGAAGGAATTTGGGATGATTCTCTCGCTTTCCATTGTTTTGAATAGCTAAAAAATTGGCATTAGTTCTTTAAAAGTTTGATAGATTTCAGCAATGAAGCCTTCTAGTCCTGGGCTTTTCTTTGTTGGGAGAGTCTTTATTACTGATTCGATCTCCATCTTCATCATTGGTCTGCTTAGGTTTTCTGTGTTCAGGACTCAATTTTGGTAGATTGCATGTGCCCAGAAATCTATCCATTTCTTCTATATTTTCAAATGTGTTGGCTTATCACAGTTTGTCCTAATTCCTGATGATTTCTTTTTATTTCTGTGGTGTCCATTGTTAACATCTCCTTTTTCATCTCTGAGTTTATTGATTTAGGTCTTCTCCATCCCACTCTCTTGTTTTGGTTGCTGAGCCAATATTGTATAAATTTCATTTATTTTTTCAAAAACCAACCCTTCATTTCACTGATCTTTTACAATCTTTTCTTTATATTTTACATTTGAAAGTTTCAATATAATGTGTTGTGGTGAAGATCTTTTCTGGACATGCCTATTAGCAATTCTATATAGTTCCTGTAACTTGAGTGTCCACTCTCTTTCTCCAAATCATGAAAGTTTTCTGCTTTATAAGAAGGCCTATTAGAATAGGCCTTCTAATCCATTCTCTCTTTCCATCCTTCAGGAATTCCTAAGACACATATGTTGGGTCATTTGATGATAGCCCATACATCTCAAACACTATTCCTCATTTTTTTCTCTTTTTTTCTGGTCTGACATATTTCTAAACATTTGTCTTTTAGCTTGGATATTCTTTCCTCTCACAAGTCTGTTGTTAAGGCATTCCATTGTCCTTTCTATTTGACATATTGAATATTTCATTTCTAATATTTCAGTTTGATTTCTCCTCAATATCTCTTTCTCCTGGGAAAATTTTTTATTCATGTTATGTATGAATTTCTTTAACTCATGAATTTACTTCTCATTGTTTTTGAGTAATCTTATGATCATTCTTTTGAATTCCTTTTCAATAATTTCATCAATTGGTTTATCTTCACAATCTAATATTGAAGTGTTGTTATGTTCCTTGGGGGAGTCATATTATCTTCCTTGTTCATGTTTCTCATGTTTCTATGCTTATTTTTAGGCATTTATGGAGCTACTTGTTGATTTTACTCTCTGATGGCTTTTATATTTGAAATATGTCTCTGTAGCTTAGTGGAGTATCTACTGCTCCAGTAGATATTCAGAGGCATGTGCTGTGTAGGGGCAGGGAGTTCCTGTCAATGTTTGGGGATGGTGCAAGAGTTCAAGTTCACACCTACTTTGAGTGTGGTAAATCTCTTTTGTTAGTAGGGGGTGAGTATGATCAGCTGGCCGATGTGATTGTTTTGGAGGAGAGACTGAAGCGGCATTCAAGGCTTTCGGGAGGAAAGGCAGATGGTTTATTACTCATGCAGACTTGACAGGACCCCCATCCCAAGTGTCAAGCCCAGACTCTTAGCTTTCCTTTGTTTTTATAACCCCAAATCAGGAAGTTTCAGTGACAGGGTTATCCTTGAAGCACCTAAGCATGTAGATAACCATCACAAGAATGTAGCTGGGCTTCCTGCAAAAGCAGCCTATTCTGGGAATTGCTGACAAGTGTGTGGTTGAACGGTGAAGCAAAACAAAAATCCCTAAGAATCCCTGAGCAGCCTGTCCTTGGCTGCCTCTTGTCTGAACTAATAGGGAGGAGGGCATGCGGGCTCCAGCCCTAGTAATGGGCATCATACCCTGTTATTGCTAACACATAGGAGTCTGTCAGAGATTAAAAAAAAAAAACACTCCTATCACGATTAGCATTAGCAAGATACAGCCTATAGCAGGACTCCAGTATGATCACTGCTTCATCTTCTCTCTGCCAATGTTATCAATGCCCAGAGCAAGCCCACAATGGCTACACACTCCACCCGTGCATTCATATGAACTGTACAAATGGTCTGTGCACTCCTCAGTGTGAGAACAGAACCGTCTGCAATGATCCATCCCAGGCCCTCAGGGAGCTCCGAGCCTCTGATTCCAGACACTGTGTTTTCCCAGAGACCCAGCTACACTCCATGCCCTATCCTATAGTCACAGAATTCTCACAGAAATAGCGCACAGAGCTCCCACAGTCCACAGACAGCAGGAGATATACTCTCAGCTCCTGCTCCGTGAGTCTCTTCTTTTGTCCACTAAGAGAGCTGAGGCCTTCCCAGACCCAGCTGCCTGAGAAGTGTTCTGCTTTGGCAGTTTGAGTACAGGTGCCACTGATATGAAGGGGGAAGTGAGCGCCTCACAGGCTAAAGTGGGTACCCTACCCCCTGCCAACTCTTAAGACCAGACTCAAATTCAGTGGAGAGCATATACTTATCTCTCAAATAAAGTCCCCTGATCACATATGCAGAAGCTGCAAGCTGCCTGTACTCACTTTGTTAAGATGGTACTTCCTCTCTGCTATTCACCAGGAGTCTTTGGGGGAGGGTATGAAGCATGCAGTGTGCTCTCTTCACGGGGTTATGTAGACTCCCTGCTAACATTCAGGCTGGACTCAAAGACCATGTAGTCTGCAAGGTTCTCTCTCAAACAGCACCACCAGTGACACTGGCTGCTATAGTCTCCTCTCATTTCTCTTGAAGAGGACTGTGTCTCTTCCTGATGCTAATTCTGATACTCAAGGAAATGATTTTAAAATTGATTGTTTTTAAATGGAAAGTAGCAATTACCAGTGAGGGAATGGAGAAAATTAGGCCAGAAGGAAGAGAGACCCAAGATGAGGAAAAAGGAGTGGACAGATTGCACAGCCACTGGAAGCTTTACAAGGGAAAGCAATATAACCTTATGCTACACTAGATATAAATTTGTGTGTGTATTTGCATATCAAACCTGAACCATTTCAGTTATATTCTTTAGTTTTCATTCCCTTCATGAATATCTTAATTCAATGCATCAGGAATTAAGAAAGAGATTGTGCCATGTAAATTTAGATATACTGATTTCAACTCTTCTGTTTTCCCAAAGTCAAATCTCTGTGCCGTTTTGAGCCACTTCTACCTTGGAACCATACCCTGACGTCACAGGGACTCTCTGGATGGAATTCTAAGCTACATACTGTTATTCTTCTTGTAGTTTGGTGCCAGTGGTCATCACTAATACTAACTGGATGTTTAACTCTTTACTACCAGTGGTGAGCAATTTCCTTGTACAGGCTGTATGACCTTGTATATGTCTGTGCAGAATCCCTGAATCCATTGTTTCTTTTTGGATTAAATTGTTAGATTAATGTAATGCAACAGACTATTTTATATTAAATAGTTATGCCCTTTCTGTGAGGCAGTTCATAGCCCTTTCCTTTATCTGGGTCTTTATTTTGCCTTTGATTGTCCAATCAGGTTTTAGCCCATTTTCAATTATAGATTTTTTTTTCTCCAGAAGTGGTCAAAAATGATGTAAAGCAGGTATGTTGATTCACTCAAAATCACATTGTAGATTCAGGCTAAGTGATAGCACAATAACTAGAAAACAAAAACTTATTGATGTAATATGTTTACAGAAGGCAATCTAACCACTGGAAAGAATGCATGTGTTTATAGAGTTTCAGACAGCAGAGCTTACTGCTCTGTAGATAAGAGCTTGGGAGAGTTGGAGGGATTTAATCAACATTCAAGATATAAACATACTTTGTGCCAATTCCAGGTTATATTTAAGTTTCAGGTTGACTTCCCAAGAAGCAAGAGGTTGCTCACTTGTACCAGGATATTTCAATGTTTCTTTTTAAACTTGGAATCCCAGCTGCTTATTGTTTACAGAGGTCACTGGCATTGCTTTTGGAAATGGGAATGGAAAACTCTTGAGTCATGACAAGGTCAGGTCAGGCTCTCCCTGAAGGTTGTTTGAGAGCTCAAGTTTTGATTTAGTGTATAATAACAATTTTGATTGTTCCAGGGTCAGGGTGATTTCATCCAGCCCAATGCCTATTCAGTGGAGGTCCTGGCCAAATATAACTATCTTTTTAGATGGAGTTGCCTACTTATCCTTGGATTCTAAAGAATGGACTGAAAAATGATCCCAGCTGTGGCAGAGAAGTCCTTTCCCCAACATTTATGGAGAAAGAAATGTTATGTGTCTTAGAAAGGCTGCCTTTAGAGATTAACATGCCTGTTTTTTTAATCCCTTTGATCAAGGTCTGTAGATCAATGAATGCTTGTTGGAGTAAGCCTCTGTTCATCCTGTACTAGCTATTCTTTGCCTCTTTTTCCCTTCATTACTCTTATACAAAAGAAGTAGAAAAGGAACAGGAAGAGGAGGAAGCTATTTTATCTTTGAGTGGAATAATGTATAAAATCTCTGGAATTCCAGTTCTTTAATTTTTTGCTCTGATTCTGGTTTGACAAATGGTAGTCTGTGTTTTATACTTTTGCATCTTTCCTGGACATTTTAGAAATACTGAAATGATTGCAAACACAGAGGAAGCCTCCTCAGAAGAATGGACTTTCCAGCCCTCTGCTGAGAGAAAAGGCTATCTCCTTTCCTGTCTTCATTGTGACTGGGGCCACTCAAATTATTTGTCCACAGGAAATGCCTTGGCTTGCTGGGAGCACTAATGGGCATGACAATCGATATTGCTGATACCAATACATCACACTCTCAGTAAGAGATTTCAATAGTACATTTTCTTTCTCTGAGGATTTGGTCAACAACATTTATACAACACACCCAGCATGCAATGCATGGTGCTAGACATTAGAAAAGAAGGCAAGAAAGTCACAAAGAATGGTTCCTGTTCTTTAGGACCTTCTTAAATAGTTGGGAAGATGATGACTGTTATTAGTCAAGGTCTTCCATTTAGGAATCTTCTGATTTTTCCTGAAAGACAAAAGTATCAAGACAAAAGGGGTTCTCAGAGCCAGATGCGCACTGACTCCAGTGAAAGCTTGAAAGGGGTTTCCCCTGTGGATAAGATTTGATTAATTTACACAGGATCATGGATCAGGTCTCTAGGGGACAGAGATATGGGTGGCAGTACAGAGCAGGGTGTTGTAAAGCAGCCAGTAGGACAAACAGTGGTATGTAAATTCTGAGAAGGCAGGAGCTGAGGGAAGCTCACAGAAAGGAGATTTGTGTGTTCCAGAAAATCAGGAATTCATAGATAAGTTAAGGCAGCAAAAGAAAAAATAATAAGGCTGATCAGTAAGAGGAGACAAAGTATGCAGTATTTGCTCATGTGATGAAACAAATCACTGCCATTTAGCAGCTTGAAAAGCACATGTATCACTGCATAGTTCCTGTTTGTTGAAAGCCTGAAACTGTCAGTTCAGTTCTCTTTTCAAGATGTCACAGTCCATATCAAGTGTTGGCCAGGAATACAATTTCATCTGAGGTTCAAGGTCCCCTTCCAAGCACAATTTAAGTCCTTGTGGTTATAGCACTAGGGTCCTTCACTCCCGGAGACAGCCCACCAGCCCTTGCCATGTTGCCCTCTACAGTCTGGCACTTTTTTCTCTAAGGCCAGTGGAAGAACCGGAAGAACATCCACTGCAGATCTTCTGTTAAAGGGCTGACTTGCTTAAAACAGGCCTACCTAGGATATTCTCCCTTAATCAATTCGTTAGAGACCTTAATTGCATCTACAAAATGCCTTTTCCTCTATCTTATAAAGAAATTTACATATGGATGTCACATATGTGACATCCATTCTATTGACAGACCCCACCCATACTTGAAGGGAAGGGATTTTACAGGGCATGTACAGTGGAAACTGGTTGTTGTGGGGATGAGCCTACAATTCTGTGTCTAACATAAGGTGTAATCAAACTCATGTGATTATCTGACCATGAATCTAAGAAACAGTGTAATCTTTCCAAAGGACTCACATGTATATAGATATTCCTTGACTTACAGCAGGGTTATATCTTGATAAATCCATCGTACGTTGGGCATACTATAAGTTGAAAATGCATTGAATCCAGCTTGCCTAACTTAGCCAACATCACAGCCTAGCATCACATTAAACTCAATAGGATTGTTTGCTTCCCATTGTGATCACATTGCCACTTGGGAGCTGCCTGGCATTTATAGAGTATATCATGCTGAATGTTGTTAGCCTGGAAAAAGATAAAAATTCAAAATTTGAAATACAGTTTCTACTGAATGCAGTTTTACTTTTGTGCCATAGTAAAGTTGAGAAATTGTAAATTGAACCTTTGTAAGTTGGGGATTGTCTGCATTTCTTGTGAAGTCAACACTGATTCCAATCATTAGAATCTGTGGAGAGAGAATAGGTAACTGACTCTGCCTATGGGACTAGAGTATGTTAAGAGTATGACAATGCGAGATGTAGATCTTTTGTTGAGTTGTAGGGCATAATGTGATTGAAGATGATTTTATCTTCTCTACAGTCACTTTATAAAGTGGGACTGGGGCTCTGAAACTAACTTAGAAATTATTGAAACAGTCCTGCTTTGAAGAAAATTATGGCAAATAGCTCTGGAAAGACAAAGGCAAAGTTAAACCTAAGAGACATTTTTTTAAATTAAATTAAATTTTTGTACATTGGGGATGTATTGGATTTGGGTTGTATAGAAAGAAGAGGAAAAATAGGCAGTGTCTCTATGGGTTTAAAGCTAAGGAAGTAGAATGGAATTAGCATTTTTTTCCCACTTAATGCAACTTTGGAGGCCTCTTATTAACAAAATAGTATTGGAGGGGCCCACATTATAAGGCCATGTAGGCCATAATTTCCCTCTTCATGAGCTTGGAGTGTTCTAGGAAAAGGGTGTAGGTGAGGAGTCCCTGGTATCAAATGCAATAGGAAAATGAGGGTGGAAAAAACATGTATGTCATAAACAGCAGTCTTCTCACTGAAGTAGTTGGGAGTATAGAAGACACATTCCAGATGGCAATAGAAAGAACTATGGGATATCCATTAGAGAAGCAGGATTGCAAAATGAGTCCAAAAGAAACAAGCATTACATAGAGGGTAGAAAGAGCAAATGACTTCCTTTGAAGTTTGGAAACAGCTCAACCTATTTATATGATGCTATCATTATTATTTTTTTATCATTGTCATAATGATTATTTTTATTGATAAAGTTCTAAAGTTGTTTGAACTAAAATTTGAACAAATATCTGTGGTGGGAAGACTTTAATCACTCTACAAAGAATACAGATATGCATTCATATTTTTGAAATAGTTGCTTGTGGAAGAGCCTTTAAAGTCTTCTAGGCCAGGCTGTCATTCATATAGGACTTCATTTTTAATATTTTATTTAAGTTATGTAAGTTTAATATATTTCATATATACAGATTTAGGAACATGGTGATACGTCCCTCCTCCACCCTTCCACAACCCAAGCTCCAATCCTACTTCTTCCCCTCTATCACATTCCCACTCTTAATTTTTACAAAGATCTATTTTCAGTTTACTTAATGATTGCCTAGTTAACTTTACACTAGGTAAAATAGTTCAAAAATAGTTTAAAGAGGGGAAAAAAAAACACACTGTTCCTCAACAGAAGAGACAAGGACTGTAAACAGTCATCAAATCTCAAAATGCCCATTTCACATCTAAACATTACATTTTAGGCACTCTAATAGTTACTTCAAATCAGGGAAACATATGATATCAGTCTTTTTGGGACTGGCTTATTTCACTAAATATAATGGTATCCAGTTGCATCCATCTTGTTGCAAAAGATAGGATTTCATTTTTTATTTTATAACTGGCAGTACTCCATAGTGTATATATACCATGATTTCTTCATTCAGTCAACAGTTGATGGACATCTGGGTTGATTCCATATCTTAGCTATTGTGAATTGTGCTGCAGTGAACATGGGAGTACAGATCACTCTTCCATATGCTGATTTCATTTAATTTGGGTTTATTTTCAGGAGTGGGATGGCTAGGTCATATGTTAGGTCCATATTGAGATTTCTAAGGTATCTCCATACGTCTTCCACAGTGACTATACCAGTTTACATTCCTACCAACAGTAGGATACCTTTTTCCCCACATCCTCACCAGCATTTATTGTTTGTTGAGTTCTATATGAGAACCATTCTAACTGGGATGAGGTGAAATCTCATTGTAGTTTTGATTTGCATTTCCCTGATGGCTAGTGATCATCAGCATTTTTCAAGTATCTATCGGCCATTTGAATGTCCTCTCTTGAAAAATGCCTGTTCAAGTCCTTTGTCCATTTCTTCACTGGATTGTTTGTTTTGTTGTTGAATTTCTTGATATCTTTCTAGATTTGGATATTAAACCTTTATCTGTTGCAAGTTTGCAAATATTTTCCCCATTCTGTCAGTTGCCTCTTCACTTTGCTAAATGTTTCTTTTGCAGTGTGGAAGCTTCTCAATTTGATGTAATTTCACTTGTCAGTTTTGGCTTTGATTGCCGGTGCTTCTGGGGCCTTTTCCAAGAAGATTTTGCATATGCCAATGTCTTGCAGAGTTTCACCAATGTTCACTAGTAATTAAATGATATCAGGTCATAGATTTAAGTCTTTGATCCATTTTGAATGGATTTTTGTGTAAGGTATAAGATATGGATCTAGTTTTATTCTTCTGAATGTGGAGATCCAGTTTCCCCAGTGCCATTTGTTGAACAGACTGCCCTTGTTCCAAGGAATTATTTTAGCTCCTTTTTAAAAGATAAGTTGGTTGTAGATGTGTGGATTGATTTCTATTCTGTTTCATTGGTCTACTCATCTGTTTTTGTGCCAATGTCAGGCTCTTTTGATTATAGCTGTCCAGTATTATGTCTTGAAATCAGGTATTGTGATGCCTCTGGCTTTGTTTTTGTTGTACAAAATTGCTTTAGCTATTCACGGTCTATTGTATTTCCATGTGAATTTTAACAGCATTTTTTTATATCTGTGAAGACTGTTATTGGTATTTTGATTCGGATCTCATTGAATTTGTAAATTGATTTTGATAGTATGGGCATTTTGATATTGTTGATTCTTCCAGTCCATGAACATGGAAAATTTTCCATTTTTAGTGTCTTCTATTTCTTTCTTTAGTGTTTTGTAATTTTCATCACAGAAATTTTTGATGTCCTTGGTTAAATTTATTCCAGGTATTTAATTTATTTGGAGCTATTGTGAATGGGACTGATCTTGAAAGTTCTTTCTCAGCCATGGCATTGGATGTGTATACAAAGGCTATTGATTTTTCTGTGTTGATTTTATATCCTGCCACTTTACTAAACTCTTTTATGAGTTCCAAAAGTCTTGTTGGAGTCCTTTGGATCCCCTACATATAGAATGATGTCATATACAAATAGGAATAGTTTGGTTTTCTCCTTTTCAATTTGTATCCCTTTGATTTCTTTTTCTTGCCTAATGGCTCTGACTAAAACTTCCAGGACTATATTTAATAGCAATGTTGAGAGTGGGCATCCTTGTCTGGCTCTGGATCTTAGAATGCTTAAAGTTTTTCCCCATTCCATAGGATTCTGGCTGTGGGTGTGTCATGAATTGCCTGGATTGCTTTGAGGAATATTCCTTTCATACCCATTTATTAAAGTTTTCATCATGAAAGGATGTTGTGTGTTGTCACATGCTTTCTCTGCATCTATTGAGATAATCATATGGTTTTTGTTCTTCATTTTGTTACTGTGATGTATCACATTTATTGATTTGCCAATGTTGAACCATTCCTGCATAACAGGGATAAATCCCACTTGGTCCAGGTGAATGATCTTTCTGATGTGTTGTTGGATTCAATTAGGTAATGTTTTATTAAGATTTTTGCATCTATGTTCATCAGGGAATTGGTCTATAGTTCTCTGTCGTATCTTTTTCTGGTTGAGGAATTAAGTTGATGCTGGCTTCATAGAATGAGTGTGGGAAGATTCCTTCTCTTTCAATTGTTTTGAATAGCTTGAGAAGAATTGGAATTAGTTCCTCTTTAAATGTCTCCTAGAATTCAGCAGTGAAGCTATCCGGTCCTGGGCTTTTCTTTGTTGGGAGGTTCTTTATTACTGATTCAATCTCCATCTTGGTTATTGATCTGTTTAGGTTTTCTATGTCTTCATGGCTTAATTTAGGTTGGTTGTATTTTTCTGGGAATCTATACATTTGTTCTAAGTTCACCAGTTTGTTGGCAAACAGCTCTTTATAGTGATTCTTGATGATTCTTTTTATTTCCATTGCTTCTGTTTTTACATTTTTCAGCTCTGATTTTATTGATTTGGGTCTTCTCACTCTTTTTTCTTGTTAGTTGGGCCAATGGTCTATCAATTTATTTTTTCAGAAAACCAGCTCTTCATTTCACTGATCTTTTGTATTTTTTTCTTTCCATTTTATTTCTTCTCTAATTTTAATTATCTCTTTCTTCCTACCAATTTGAGATTTAATTTATTGTTGTTTTTCTAGGTCCTTGAGAGGCATTTATTCAGTACCTTTCCAATTTCTTCATGTCAGCATCGATTGTTATAAATTTCCCTTTTAACACTGCTTTTGCTGTATCCCGTAAGTTTTGATATGTGTTGTCATCTTTCATTTCCAGATATTTTTTGATTCTGTTTTGATTTCTTCTATGACCCACTATTCATTCAGGACCATGTTGTTCTGTCTCCATGTGTTTACATATGATCTGGAGATTCTTGGTTGTTGATTTCCAGCTTCATTCCACTGTGGTCAAGGAAGCTGCATGGTATGTTTTCAACTTTTTGAATTTGTTGAGACTTGCTTTATGGCTTAGCATATGGTTTATCCTAGAGAAAGTTCTGTGCACCGATAAGAAGAATGTGTATTCTGCAACTGTCTGGTGAAGAGTTCTACAGATATCAGTTAGGTCCATTTGGTCCATACTATTGATTTGCTCTGTTATTTGTTGATTTTCTGCATAGATGATCTGTTCATTAATGAAAATGGGGTGTTGAAGTCCCCTGTTAATATTGTAGTGGGTTTTATGTTTCCCTTGAGATTCATTAACATTTCTTTTAAATAGCCAGGTGCCTTATAATTGAGTGTGTAAACATTTATTATAGTCACATCTTCCTGTTGAATTGATCCCTTAATCATTAAATAGTGCCCTTCTTTGTCTCTTTTTTTTTTTAACTTTTATTTAATGAATATAAATTTTCAAAGTACAGCTTATGGATTACAATGGCTTCCCCCCCATAACGTCCCTCCCACCTGCAACCCTCCCCTTTCCCACTCCCTCTTTTAACAGTTTTTATGTTATAGTATATTTTGTCTGATATTGGGATGGAAACAATTGCCTTTTTTTTTTGCTTTCTGTTAGCATGGAATACCTTTTTCCATCCTTTCACTTTCAGTCTGCATGCATCTTTGTTGGTAAGATGTGTTTCTTCCAGGCAAAAAATAGATGGGTCTTGTTTTTTAATCCATTCAGCCAGTCTGTATCTTAAACTGGAGATTTGAGGCCATATACATTCAAGGTGACTATTCGTAAGTAATGACTTGGCCCTGCCATTTTCCCATAAATATTCATATTGTTTACTTTGGATTTCTTTTGTACTTTTACTGGGGGATTTTCTGCTTCCACCTTCTTTCATAATGCTGACTATCTGTGTTTCTGTGTGTAGCACATCCTTAAGCATTTTTGGAAGACTAGACGATTGGTGACAAATTCTTTCAATTTCTGTTTGTTGTGGAAGGTTTTTATTTCACCTTCATTCATAAATGAGAGCTTGTAGGGTACAATATTCTAGGTTGATAATTTTTTTTCTCTTAAGACTTGGACTGTATCTTGCCATTCCCTTCTAGTTTATAGGGTTTCTGATGAGAAGTCAGCTGTGAGTCTAATTGGAGATCCTCAGAAAGTAATCTGGTGTTTCTCTCATGTACTTTTTAGAATCTTTTATTTATGATTTACTGTGAAAGGTGGACTAAAATGTGTCATGTCTGTTGGAGTTCTATGTGCTTCCTATACTTGGATTTCTCTTTCTTTTTGCAAATTGTGGAAGTTATCTAGAATTATTCTACTAAAAGGCCTTCTAGTCCATTCTGTCTTTCCATATCTTAAGGGATTTCTAATATCCATATGTTGGGTCATTTGATAGTAACCCTTAAATCTCTAACCCTGTTTTTAAGTTTTCTAATGTCTTCTTTATTTATTTATTTATTTATTTTGGTCTGACTGAAAGGTTTCCATAAATGTGTCTTCCAGCTTGGATATTCTTTCTTCTGCCTCACCACGCCTGTTTTTTAAAGACTGTCCATTGCCTTTGTTATTTGACCTTCTGAATTCTTCATTTCTAATATTTCAGTTTGAATTCCCTTAAAAATTTCAACTTCATGGGAAAATTTTTTTTCATGTTATGTATGGTTTTCTTTATTTCTTGGATTTCCTTCTGATTGCTTTTGAGTAATTAAATGATAATATTTTGAATTCAGTTTCTGGCATTTACTCAGTCACTTCATCTTCACATTATAAGATTGAAATGTTGAGTTACTTTGTGTGTGGGGGGGTCATTTTTTTCTTCTTTACACTTTATTCTTGATTTTCTGCATTTGTTTTTAGGCATTTGTAGAGTTGATTGTTGTTTTCTTCTCTGATGGCTTTTATCTTTGAGCTATGACTCTGTGGCTTAGTGGAATGTTTGTACTTTCAGTGAATACCAAGAGAGGTGTGGTGAGTGTGGCCAAGGAGCTCTGGTCAGTGCTTTAGGTTGCAGTCAGTATCCAGGGTAACACCCACGTTGGGCATGGTTGATCTCTTGATTTTTTTGTTTTTAAAGGTTTATATATAAATTTGGAAGGCAGAATTACAGAGAGGCAGAGTCAGAGAGGTCTTTCACCTGCTGGTTCACTCTCCAAATGGCTGCAATGGCTGAAGCTGGGCCAGTTTGATGCCAGGAGCCAGTAGCTTCTTCCAGGTCACCCATGTGGGTGCAGGGACCCAAGTACTTGGGCGACTTTCTGCTGCTTTTCCAGACACATATGCAGGGAGCTGGATTGTATGTGGAGCAGCTGGGTCTTGAACCAGTACCCATATGAGATGCTGACTTTGCAGGCAGCGGCTTTACCCGCTATGCCACAGTGCTTTCTCTGGTCTCCTCTTTCTTACAGATATGGGGGAATTGTCACCTCTATTGGTGCGATCACTACTTCACCTCCTCTCCTCCAAGCTGAGGAATACCCCAGTGTTAGCCCCCAGGGTGTTCAATAGTCATCTGTGCCACCTAATGAACTGCACAAATGATCTGTGCAGTCCTCACTATGAGCACAATTCCTGCTGCAGGGAAACCTGTCCCAAGAAACCAAGGAGCTCCTAGCATGATTGCCCAGAGACACTGCTGTACCATGTACCTTCTTATGTAACCACTGAGTCCCCACAGTTTCAGCACACAAAGATTCTACAGTTGCTGGGTGCAGAGGTTTGGCTCTGCTCTGCCAGTCTGTCCAGTCAACAGAAAGGCAGATTATCCCCAAGCCAGCTCTGCCTAGGTATCTTGATCCTGGGCAGCTGGGGGCATCTTATATTTCTACATGAATGCACAGCCACTTCCCAGCCAGGCTCAAAGTCAGTGAGGACCATGGGTTTTGCCCTCTGATACAATCTCTGGATGCATACACAAGAGCCATTGGCTGAATGTTGCCCTCTCTCTGCCACTGCTGCCAGTATTGCGGAGAAGATGGCTTCCTGTCTCAGCCAGTTGTTGTGTGCGTGCACAAAGGCTTCTGCAGTTGCCACCCAAACCAAAAGTAGCATGTGCCCTTGCTTAGCCAGTCAGTGGTGCTTTGTTGTAGAGAAGTTGGGGCATGATAAATGTGCCCCCCTCTACTTCTATTGGGTCTTTGGGCAACCACTAGCCCTCAGGGCTCCAGTCCAGACTCATGCCACACTCTCCTTCTGGCTATATCACCATGGTTTGATGCAGATAGGCCTTTATTGTATGTTTTTTTTTTTTAAATTTATTTGACAGGTAGAGTCATAGACAGTGAGAGAAAGGGACAGAGAAAGGTCTTCCTTCCGTTGGTTCACTCCTCAAATGGCCTCTATGGCCAGAGCTGCACCAATCCAGAGCCAGGAGCCAGGTGCTTCTCTCTGGTCTCCCATGCAGGTACAGGGGCCCAAGCATCTGGGCCATCCTCCACTGCCCTCCCAGGCCACAGCAGAGAGCCGGACTGGAAGAGGAACAATCGGGACTAGAACCCGACATCCATATGGGATGCTGGCTCTGCAGGTGGAGGATTAACCAAGTGAGCCGCAGCGCCGGCCCTGTTTTTTTTCTTTTAAAGATTTATTTGAGAGGCATAGTTACAGACAGAGAGAGGGAGAGGCAGAGAGGCAGAGAGACAGAGAGGCAGAGAGGTAGAGTGGCAGAGTGGCAGAGAGGCAGAGAGAGAGAGAGAGAGAGAGAGAGTGAGCCCATCTACTGGTTTATTCTCCAAATGGCTGCAATGGCCAGAGCTGAGCCGATCTGAAGCCAGATGCCAGGAGCTTCTTCCAGATCTGCCACTTGGGTGCAGGGACCCAAGCACTTGTGCCATTTTCTCTTGCCTTCCCAGGCCATCAGCAGGGTGCTGAATTGGAAGTGGAGCAGTTAGGACTTGAACTGGCGTCCACAAGGAATGCTGGCACCAGAGGTAGATGCTTAACCTACAATGCCACAGCACTGGTCCCAAGACTTCATTTTAAACTTCTGAAAGGTTGCATGCCTTTGGAAGAAGAAAGCTCACAACTTTCAATTTGATAATTTTGTTGTCAAACAGTTTTATTCAGTCACACTTTTATAGCAGATTTCCTATGCCCATGACTATACAGAACTATGGAGAAGGGCAGTAGGGGCTGGTCTTTGGAGAAAATGGGCATCAGAACACCCTTTAATGGAAAAATAGAACTGAAGGAAGTCAAGTCTATCCAAGAGTAGTGTCTCCTCCAAACTATGGATCTCTGCTTTCTCTCATAGAATCTAATAAATAGAGGTTTTGGGTTTTTTTTCGGTGCTGGCCTCTTCCATTTTATTCTCAACCCTTTAATCTTGTTTGACTGCATCTATTAATGGCCATCACAGACTATATTTACTACAGGAATCATATAGTATAAATCTAATCTGATAGTCCTAATTTAAATATCCAGTTCTTTCCCCTCAATATAGTATTGCCCAGTGTAATATAACCCTCATCTAAAAGAAAATAGACTCGTTTAAGATATTATGTGAGGGGCTGGTGCTGTGGCATAGCGGGTGAGGCCTGCAGTGCCAGCATCCCATATGGGTGCTGATTTGAGTCCCTGATGCTCCGCTTCCGATCCAGCTCCCTGCTATGGCCTGGGAAAGCAGTAGAAGATGGCACAAGTCATTGGGCTCCTGCACCTGCGTGGGTGACCTGGAGGAGCCTCCTGGCTCCTGGCTTCAGATTGGCATAGTTCTGGCCATTGCAACCATTTGGGGAGTGAACCAGTGGATGGAAGACCTCTCTCCTTCTGTCTTTCTCTCTGCCTCTCTATAATTCTACCTTTCAAATAAATAAATAAATCTTTCAAAAAATATTATGTGAAATTCAGTTTTGTTTGAAAAATGAATATTGTGTTAGTTGCAATCTTGTCTGAGATAAATCGCACTCAAAGTTTGGAATTATTCAGAATAAACATCTCCAAAAATACAGATGTACTATTTCATTTTGTAGATGTTTCTAGAGTTGCTGAATACTTTAGCTTTAATTAATGTCAGTCATGAATTTAAAATTGGGAAAAATCAAGCCAAAAATGACAGGGTATTAAAATGTGATTCTGAATTATACTTATTATGTAGTGATATTTTGATAAAATTTATGTGGAATAAAATGTGAATCTTGTACAACATATATCAGAACATAAGTGCAATTTTAGGATTTCAATAGGGAGTTAATTAATCATGACTTTAAAATATATTCTAACAAATACCAGTGTACCTTATGACAAAGTGATTAGTGCCAAGAAGTAATGATTTTATTCCACAATTCTAGAGCCTATTAACAAATATAACTTTGTTTCTCCCATAGAACCCAGACAGAGTGATTTTGTAAATTATGCTAACAGTATTTGTTGAATTGTATGTTAATTTTAAAAACCAACTTTTCTCTCTCTTCATAGGACAGCATGAAGTAGACTATCAGGCATGAGGAAGACATAATGCTTTCCCTTAAATGGGGCAGTGGGATCCAGTGGGGTCTGACCAACCAGTGCATTGTAAATACCTTCATGAGTGAGCCAGGAGAAATTCTAACTCTTGTACTCTTTGTTAAGGGGCAAGAAAATAGTGCTGTTAAGGCTCTAAGCCTTGGGCAGTGCTGCGACTCAATAGGCTAATCCTCCGCCTGCGGTGCTGGCACACCGGGTTCTAGTCCCGGTTGGGGCGCCGGATTCTGTCCCAGTTGCCCCTCTTCCAAGCCAGCTCTCTGCTATGGCCCGGGAGTGCAGTGGAGGATGGCCCAAATGCTTGGGCCTTGCACCCTCATGGGAGACCAGGAGAAGCACCTGGCTCCTGGCTTCGGATCAGCCAGCCACGGTGGTCATTGGAGTGTGAACCAACGGCAGAAGGAGGACCTTTCTCTGTCTCTTTCTCTCACTGTCCACTCTGCATGTTATAAAAATAATAATAAAAAAAGGCTCTAAGCCTCAAAGCAGGAGAGAGGTGAGATATGATGGAATGCTGTGTGTGTGTGTGTGTGAAGAGGTTTGGGGCAGGCATTTGGCCCAGTGATTAAGATGCTGCTTTAGACACCTGCATCCTATATGTAAGTTCTTGAGTTCTTAAGTTGTGTCTGTCTTCTGACTCCATCTTCCTGCTAAAGCTCTCTCTGGGAGGCAGCAGATGATAGCTCAAATATTTGGGTTGTTGCCACCCATGTGGGAGACTTGAATTCAGTTCCAGGCTCCCACCTTCACCCTGGCCCCGTCTTGGCTGTTCAAATATTTGGGGGGCTGGTGAACTGGCAAATGGGAGTTCTCTTCTCTCTCTCCTCTTTCCATCTCTATCTGGCTCTCTCTCTCTCTCTCTATCTGTGTGTGTGTGTGTATATATATATATATATATATATTCCACTGAAAGGCTGTAAAAACTAATGGAAATCAGTTACCCTTGCCTGGTTAGTAAGAACTTCTTAAATACCAGCACTATCTGGTGAATTTGCATCCTGGGTATTAGAAAGCAGTTTTCCTCCTGCCATAAGGTGGTGCAGTTGATGGCTGATATATTACTAACCTGCTTATTACTCTTCAATATATTTCAGTCGCATTTGGGAATAAAAATCCAAATGTATTCCTGTACCCCTAAAGTAATAATTATCAGGTTATGACTGACTCACTAATCTCATCCCATGATCTCTCCCTCCCTCTCTCTCTCTGCTATTGTCCCTTCTGCCCAAATGTTATTACCCTAAAGGTTTGCATAGCTTGAGCCTTGTCTTCATTATTTTCTCAATTCAAATGTGATTTTCTCAGAGAGGCATTTTCTGAAAAATCCCAATAAATTATCCCTTCCTCTACCTCCACCTGTTTTGATGTCCTCCTGTTTTAATTCAGAAAGGCAGCTGGCAGACTCCAGATCCAGAAAATCATTACCTAAAGATTCTGATTTTGACTCTCCACCTAGGGAGCTCAGTGAATTAATTCCTAAGGATTTTGCCAGTGTCATCTATTCACCTCCTCTGACCTGGATGGAAAAGAGATTGGATAATACAGGCAACACATTCCCATGCTGGATCAGTGATCATTTTCTGTTCCTTTTACTATTTTATTATCTTTGTGACACAGACTTCAGAAAATTTATAATTCTTTATTTGCTAAGTGGTTTAATGTTGATCTGCCTTTGACTGATGACCATGAGGACAGAGACTGTCTACTGTATTCACTGTTAGATTTTCAGTGTCTATAAGGATGCCTGGCATAGCATATGTAACTACTCAGAGTACTCAGACCTTTGTGTGATATAGTTGAATGAAGTGGCCCTGTTAGGAAATACCTTCAGGTGCCAGAATGACACATATGCACTCCTTGGGCTAGGGGTGATGGATAGTGGGCAGTCCCTCTTTGTGGGAAAGAAGGTCAAAAATGAATTCTTTGCAGGTGCCACTTAAGCAGCACTTAAATTCAAATATCACAAAGTTGTTTGTATGATTTTTTTTTATTTATTTTTTATTTATTTATTTTTTTATTTTTTGACAGGCAGAGTGGACAGTGAGAGAGAGAGACAGAGAGAAAGGTCTTCCTTTGCCGTTGGTTCACCCTCCAATGGCTGCCACAGCCGGCGCGCTGCGCTGATCCAATAGCAGGAGCCAGGTACTTCTCCTGGTCTCCCATGGGGTGCAGGGCCCAAGCACTTGGGCCATCCTCCTCTGCACTCCCTGGCCACAGCAGAGAGCTGGCCTGGAAGAGGGGCAACCGGGACAGAATCTGGCGCCCCGACCGGGACTAGAACCCGGTGTGCCGGCGCTGCAAGGTGGAGGATTAGCCTATTGAGCCGCGGCGCCGGCCGTTTGTATGATTTTTTAATCTGTTTATTTAAACTCAAGATAACCTACAAGTTAGACTGTGCTAAACTTTCCTCCATTCTTGGCAAGAAACTACTTCTGTAATGATTCTGTAACCCGGAAATTTCACTAGGTTTAAGTATCTATCTGCTGTGAGCAGGGTTTATTAATGACAGTGTTATTAAAAATATGATTATTTTGGCTGGCGCCAAACAATAATTCATTATTGTTTGGAGTGGCAGATCATCTGGAAACCCACCTGCAGACATAGCTCCTGTAGTTCCAGTTTTCATGATGCCACATTGGCTGTAGTAGTACTAAGTAATCAATGGCCACAATTTGCATTCTGAGGACTGGTATTGGAATTGTGCTTGGAAATTTACATTATTCTAGAGGAAGTGGTGTGGTGCGGCCGTTAAGTACTTTCTTTTAATGAATGTGTGCGGTGAGAAAGAAAGTGGCAGGAGCTTGTGCTGCTGGGTTAGTTGGAAATGGGCAAAGGAGGGTCTCTTGTGGTGTTCAGCCAAATGTTCTAAAATGTAGCAGCATTGGCTTAGGGGTGTATAGATTATGGAGCTGTGGGGAAACACTCTTTTTAGAAAAGTGAAGCTTATGTTAACAGTTTGAAAACTTCTATATCCTAACCCCAGTCTTACATTTATTTGAAAACAGACTGCATGATGTCCCTACTATGTGTCAGGCCCCAGGGACATGCAGGTGAGCAAAAGTAGTTATATCAATTATATACAAATGGCAGCTTTGATAATGCATGTTATTTTAAGATTTCACATTTATTTGGGAACAGAAGGTGGTTTTAGGGCCACCATTCTGTCATTATGGCAGAACAGACTAGTTCTGAAGCTCCCCAAACACAGTCTGTCTGTCTCTTGTTTTCTCTTTTGTTCCTTTCTCTACCTTTAATTATGCAAATTGAAAAGCATTAACTGGGCATTCATTGTGGTTTGGAACTCTGACTTTTATGGAACTCCACACTTTATTAGCTTTTAAATGATGAACAAATAGTGAATCACCCTATGGTGTGATAAACACAGAATAGTGGTCTGTCTCAAGGCCCTCAGAGAGTAAGTTATATGCTATAGAGCCCAGAAAAGCTTTGAAGAATATCCCCAACCCCAAAGAAATAATAATATTTTACTTACAGGCTCTTTTAGGAATTGGGTGAGATATTTTATTCAGAATACTAAGCACATGGTAATCCTTCACATCTGTTAATTATTATGATGAAGACAAATGAACTTGTTTTGTATTCTTGCACTATAGAAATTTTTTATAACTGTCCTAACATTCCTTGAATATTAAACTACTATCTATTTTCTCTTTATTCTCTTCCTTTGGAGTGGGCATTTGGCATAGTGGTTAAGTCACCATTTGGGATGCCCACGCCCCATATCAGAGTCCCTAGGATTTATCTCTGGCTTTGCTTTTGATCCAATTTCCTGCTAATTGCAGTCTGGGAGGTAGCAGATCATGACTGAAATACATGCGTCTCTGTCACCCATGTGGGAGACCAGTATTGAGTTCCAGGCTCCTGGCTGCAGCCTGGCACAGCCCTGGCTATGGTAGGCCTTTGGGTAAAGTGAATGAATCAGCAGATGGAAGATATTTCTCTCTGTCTTTCTGCCTTTCAAATAAATAAATACTTACAAAAATTTAAAATGTTATTTTATTCATTTTTGTGCTTCCCCCACTCTAAAATACTTGTCTATAAACTTGACTAAATTTAAACAAAAGATATAAGGTATGGCTGGGTTATAAAGTGGAATTGGGAAAATGAAAGCTAATGGAAATTGCAGGATTACAGTTCTCCTCGTGTCTTTGCCTGTCCACAGAAATTGGAAATCATGTGAGGAAAGTGTCCAGAGAATGCAAATGTTTCTCTTTTCCTGTGTCTGAGAATTGTAAGATCAGTCAGTGGGACTAGGTTAGGGTTTTTAGCCCATGAGTAGAATCATAGGACACACATCCTTCTTAGCATGTTCACAGTCTTTGAATTGGGAGGCAGTAAGTGGATTTCAAATGATAGAGTTAATTTGTACTTATGGAGTTTTTTGGGAGAGGTGCTTAATTTTCCAAATATAATATATAAAATAACACATTTTTTCCCAGGATAGACAATATAGAGATAGCGATGAACTTGATAGATAAAGGCAGATATCATCTTTGAAAAGTATTTAGGGCATTAATAAACTGCCTGATAATGAGCAAATAGTGCTGTGGTCTTTCTGTACCTTTATGACATTTAGTATTATATTTTTCCAGAATTTTGAAGATGGATAAGAAGGAATGTCTTCTAGAGTTTCAGAACACAGACTTTTTTTTTTTTGGGGGGGGGGATTCAGTGGTTAAGTTGCCAATTGGGATGTCCACATCCTATGTTGAAAAATGCCTGGGATTGAGTCCTTGAGTCCTGACTGTTCCTGATTCCAGCTTCTTGCTAATGCATACCCTGGGAGGCAGCAGGTGATGGCTCAAGTACTTGTGTCCTTGCCACTCATGTGGGATAACTGGAGATTTGGCTTCCAATTTTGGTTGACCCCAGTGGATGAGACATCTCCCATTCCCTGTATCTCTGTCTAAAAAGAAAAAAAGGACACAATGTTTGTTACTCAAAGTATCAGCTTCTTTATTTCTAAAATGAGAGCAATAGCAGTTATGTGCCAGGGTTCTTTGGGAATTAAATTGAAAAATTTTGTAACTGTAGTTCCTGGTACACAGTAAACATTCAATAAGTTTTAGTTATCATCAAATATCAGGTATTGTTGTCACCTCTAATTATCAAGTAACAGGTGGACATGATGTGGGACACTCATATCTCCAAGGCATAGCTGTGACCTTCTTGCAATGAGGCTGTTTCATTTTCAGTCTTTTTTAAAAATATTTCTGTATTACTATTTAGCTTAAGAAACTTGTTTATGGCTACTTGGATGTGTTCTAAGACTTTGCGTGTTGTGGACATGGCTTTTCCCATTATTTCTGCTGCAGAAGTCTCACCTGGCACTCAGCCGACTTTAAATATATCAGGTAGGTCTGCACCCTGCTGCTGATTTGCATCTGTCATAAACTCAACACTCAGCATAATGTTTTCCAGATTCCTCCATCTTCTTGCAAATGACCAGGTTTCATTGTTTTTGACTGCTGTATAGTATTCTGTAGAGTACATGTCCCATAATTTCTTTATCCAGTCTATTGTTGATGGGCATTTGGGTTGGTTCCAGGTCTTAGCTATTGTGAATTGAGCTGCAATAAACATTGATGTGCAGACAGCTTTTTTGTTTGCCAGTTTTATTTCCTTTGGGTAAATTCCAAGGAGTGGGATGGCTGGGTTGTATGGTAGGGTTATATTCAGGTTTCTGAGGAATCTCCAGACTGACTTCCATAGTGGCTTACCCAGTTTGCATTCCCACCAACAGTGGGTTAGTGTCCCTTTTTCCCCACATCCTCACCAGTATCTGTTTTGGTAGATTTCTGAATGTGAGCCATTCTAACCGGGGTGAGGTGAAACCTCATTGTGGTTTTGATTTGCATTTCCCTGATTGCTAGTGATCCTGAACATTTTTTCATGTGTCTGTTGGCCCTTTGGATTTCCTCTTTTGTAAAATGTCTATTGAGGTCCTTGGCCCATCTCTTAAGTGGGTTGTTTGTTTTGATGTTGTGGAATTTCTTGATTTCTTTGTAGATTCTGGTTATCAGCCATTTATCTGTTGCATAGTTGGCAAATATTTTTTCCCATTCTGTTGGTTGCCTCTTCACTTTCCTGACTGTTTCTTTTGCAGTACAGAAACTTCTCAATTTGATGCAGTCCCAATAGTTGATTTTGGCTTTGACTGCCTGTGCTTCTGGGGTCTTTTCCAAGAAGTCTTTGCCAGTACCTATATCTTGCAGGGTTTCTCCAATGCTCTCTAATAATTTGATGGTGTCAGGTCATAGATTTAAGTCTTTAATCCATGTTGAGTGAATTTTTGTGTAAGGTGAAAGGTAGGGGTCTTGCTTCATGATTCTGCACGTGGAAATCCAGTTTTCCCAGCACCATTTATTGAATAGACTGTCCTTACTCCAGGGATTGGTTTTGGATCCTTGATCAAATATGAGTTGGCTGTAGATGTTTGGATTGATTTCTGGTGTTTCAATTCTATTCCATTGGTCTATCCATCTGCTTCTGTACCAGTACCATGCTGTTTTGATAACAACTGCCCTGTAGTATGTCCTGAAATCTGGTATTGTGATGCCTCCAGCTTTGTTTTTGTTGTACAAGATTGCTTTAGCTATTCAAGATCTCCTGTGTCTCCATATGAAATTCAGAATCATTTTTTCCAGATCTGAGAAGAAGGTCTTCGGTATCTTGATTGGTATTGCATTGAATGTATAAATTGCTTTTGGGAGAATGGACATTTTGATGATATTGATTCTTCCAATCCATGAGCATGGGAGATTTTTCCATTTGTTGGTATCCTCTTCTATTTCTTTCTTTAAGGTTTTGTAATTTTCATTGTAGAGATCGTTAATGTCCTTGGTTAAGTTTATTCCAAAGTATTTGTTTTTGTAGCTATTGTGAATGGGATTGATCTTAGAAGTTCTTCCTCAGCCATGGCATTGCATGTGTATACAAAGGCTGTTGATTTTTGTGCATTGATTTTATAATCCTGCTACTTTGTGTTCTCCCTGATCGGCGACAACTAACTGAGCACCAAAGGGGAAACCTGTTGCAGTGAAATGGACACTATGAGAAACAGTGACTTGATCAGCTCTTGTCCTGACTGTTGATATACAATTTAATACTGTATCCATTTTAGTATTTTTTTTTGTTCTAGTACTATTGGTTGAACTCTGTAATTAACACACAATTATTCTTAGGTGTTCAAATTTTAACTGAAAAGTGATCCCTGTTAAATATAAGAGTGGGAATAAGAGAGGGAGGAGATGTACAATTTGGGACATGCTCAATTGGACTTGCCCTAAATGGTGGAGTTAGAAATGTGCCAGGGGATTCCAATACAATCCTATCAAGGTTGCATGTACCAATGCCATCTCACTAGTCCAAGTAATCAATTTCAGTTCACAATTGATGACACTGATAGGTCTAAGAGTCAAATGGATCACACAAGCAAGACTAGTGTCTGCTAATACTAACTGATAGAATCAAAAAGGGAGAGAATGACCCAACATGGGAAGTGGGATACACAGCAGACTCATAGAATGGCAGATGTCCTAAACAGCACTCTGGCCTCAGAATCAGCCCTTAAGGCATTCGGATCAGGTTAAAAAGCCCATGAGAGTATTTTAGGCATGGAAAGCCAAGACACTCTGGGGAAAAAAAAAAAGAAGAAGAGCTAAATGAAAGATCTCTGCGAGTGAGATCCCAGTGGAAAGAACGGGGCCATCAAAGAAAGAGGTACCTTTCTCTGAAGGGAGGAGAGAACTTCCACTTTGACTATGACCCTGTCGGAATAAGATCGAAGTCAGCGAACTCAAGAAACTTCCATAGCCTTGGCAATTCATGACTAGAGCCTAGGGAGATTACTGACGCCATAAACAAGAGTGTCAAATTGTTAAGTCCACAACTGGAGTCACTGTGTACTTACTTCTCATGTGGGATCTGTCCTTAATGTGTTGTCCAATGTGAAGTAATGCTACAACTAGTACTGAAACAGTATTTTTACACTTTGTGTTTCTGTGTGGGTGCAAACTGATGAAATCTTTACTTAATATATACTGAATTGATCTTCTGTATATAAAGAGAATTGAAAATGAATCTTGATGTGAATGGAATGGGAGAGGGAACAGGAGATGGGAGGGGTGCGAGAGGGAGGGAAATTATGGGGGGTGGGGAGCCAATGTAATCCACAAACTGTACTTTGGAAATTTATATTTAGTAAATAAAAAAAAAAACAAACTCAACACTCTCTCTGTGGTTTTAGCAGGCTTCCTCAGAGGATACCAAGCCAACAGAAATGCATGCTGCTTGGCCAGGTAGGCCTTGACATGGTATATGAGCAGAAGGAAATTTTTCTGTGTTTGTGCCAGGTTAGTGGTAGCATGCTGTGTCTTGTCACACAGACATGGTGCTTGGGACCTGAGCTGGAATTCCATGCTTTTTAACTTTGCTTACATTTGCCTGCATTTCCAGTTGGTTAGAGGTATTGATAAGGGAAGAGAGACCTGGTTATTCTTTCTCTTTATTTTTTAAACATTTATTTATTTATTTGAATGTCAGAGTTACACAGAGAAAAGGAGAGGCAGAGAGAAAGACAGAGAGAGGTCTCCCATCCACTGATTCACTCCCTAGTTGGCTGAAATGGGCAGAGCTGTGCCGATCCGAACCCAGGAGCCAGGAGCTTCCTCCAGGTCTTCCCACACAGGTGCAGGGCCCAAGGACTTGTACCATCTTCTAATGCTTTCCCAGCCCATAGCAGAGAGCTGGATTGGAAGTGGAGCAGTCAGGACTTGAACTGCTGCCCATATGGGATGCTGGCACTGCAGGCAGCGGCTTTACCTGCTATGCTGCAGTGCCAGCCCCCTAGTTTTCCTCTTTATATGTGACAGTATTCTATAGGAGAGAAGCTTCTAGAAGTGACACCTCTAGATGTAAGCAGCCAGAAGTTCAAGAGGTAAAGGATGGATACTTGTTGTTAAGTTGGAAAATATTGATCTTGAAGGACTTTGCTGTCATTTTAGATTGTTCCAGCCAAATTTGCAGAATGCCTTAAAACTTCTAATTAATCTTTCATCTGTCAATAAACTGTTGCCCTGCCTGCATCTATTATTGCCAGAGCCATCATCCTTGTTTCACAAGGACAAAGGATAACTGCTATCATTATTCCTACACGCTCTGTAAGAGTGGCACTCTTGCCTGGGTACCTTTGACAAGGCTGAAGTGTAATTGTTTCAGCACACACCCTAGGGCAGATTCTGAGTTGGTCATTTTGATTAAATTGACTCATCATGTTATTAAAAGTTAATTTTTCCAGTTATTTTTTGATTCTCTGAATCAGCCAGATTGACCTACTGTATTATTATAGAAAAAAATATACAGTAGCCGTTTGTTTTTAATAAGGTTTTAAAATTTTATTTATTTATTTTTACTTTATTTGAAAGGTAGAGATATATCTGTCTGCTTGTTCATGCCCTCAACAGCCAGGCTCAAGCCAGGGGACCAGAACTCAACCTTGGTTTCCTACATGTATGACAGGGACCCAAGCACTTGATTTATTACTTGGTGCCTCCCAGGGTGTGTATTAGCAGGAAGCTGAATCTGAGGAGTGGCCGGAACTCAAATGAGGTTGTCACATATGGAATACAGGCTTCCCAAGAGGTACTTATCTGCTGCACTGAACACCTGCTCCCATTGCTGGTTTCTCATGCAGTCAAATGGAAACAGCAGGGCACAAAGTCAATGCCTCATTTTCCCCATTAGTAGAATACAGAATTTAATACCAACTTCCTAAGTTTTAGTAAGATAGTTTGATTAAATTTTTTTTGAAGGAATAAGTAAAACTGTTTTATAAACTGTTGAGCTTGGTATGAATGTAGTATATTAGATTTATCAATGTAGCATTAAGCATATTATCTTAGTTTTTAAAGGATTCTCTGTTTCATTTTCATTAAGTATTCTAAGAGTCATTTGGAGCCTTCAGCACTTAGGTTACATTTATTACCAAAACTACAGTATTTATTACCTTGCACTAAATACGATGCCAACCATATTGTCTTGGCATTGGCAGGAAACTAACTATTGAGAACATTCTGTGATATAGCCTGAGTTGTGGCTCAGTCAGTTCCTGTCTTTATCAGTAACCAACATGGTCTCTAATTGATTATTTCTCAGACATACTCTTCTGAGTCCTCTGTAACATGTAGTCCTGAACTCAGAGTTTTCTTTTTAGAAAACTTTTATTTAATAAATATGAATTTCGAAAGTACAACTTTTTTATTATAGCATTTTCCTCCCATAACCACCCTCCCACCAGCAAACCATCCCATCTCCTACTCCCTCTCCCATCCCATTCTTCATTAAGATTCATTTTTAATTAGCTTTATATATAGAAGATCAACTTAGTGTATACTAAGTAAAGATTTTAACAGTTTGCATCCACACAGACACACAAAGTATGAAGTACTGTTTGAGACTAGTTTTACCATTAATTCTCATACACATTAAGGACAGAGATCCTACATGGGGAGTAAGTGCACAGTGACTCCTGTTGTTGACTTAGGAATTGAAACTCTTTATTTATGGCATTAGTAATCACCCAAAGCTCTTGTCATGAGCTGCCAAGGCTATGGAAGCCTCTTGAGTTCACAAACTCCGACCTTATTTAGACAAGGCCATAATCAAAGTGGAAGTTCTCTCCTCCTTTCAGAGAAAGTTACCTCCTTCTTTGATGGCACGTTCTTTCTGCTGGGATCTCACTCACAGAGATCTTTCATTTAGGTAATTTTTTTTTGACACAGTGTCTTGGCTTTCCATGCCTGCCGAATTCATAGTTTTCTAACCCCACAGACCTTGGGTGTCGCTCCCCCTCTTCGTGGAGGAACAACACAGGACCCTGCGCTGTTCTTTGGTCTGCTCGGCCCTTCCCGGGTTTGCTGCTGGTTCTTCCCAGGTTGGCTGCGACCCTTCCACCTCCGTGGAAGGGCGGCTTCCCCTGCCACATTCCCCACTTCCGCGGGGGAGCGGCACACCGCCGGCCGACTCTCTCGGGGGCTGCTCAGATGTTATCTGGATGTTCCCCTTAGATGTTCCCGGTGCATGTTGTCTCTCTCCTCCTTTATAGTCCTCTTCCACCAATCCCAACTCTGCTACCCACATGCCCAGTATGCTGCTCTCCTCCAATCAGGAGCAGGATCAGCTCCTGCAGGTTATTGGTCGAACTGGAGGCAGCTGTGTAGAAGCTGTTTCCTCCTCTCCCAGCGCCATATTGTGGGAGAGCAGATGCATAGAATAAGTCTTAATTCCAGTAACTTAGTCTAGTCCGAGTTGCTCCCCACACTTGGGAAGTGAGGACACCAATATATAGAAACTAGAAGAGAAAGTGATGGGTTTTTTTGAGATATATTCCATTTTATATAAAGGCAGTTTCCAAAATGGAGCTAATTTTGGAGAGAAGAGTTGGGGGTTATAGATTTGGAGCCTTCCAGCTAGAGCTTAGAATTTAAGCTGTGGGAGCAGGAGATCATGGAGGAGAAGGGTGAGTGTGTATGCAGTGTGAGTGTATACACTAGAAATGGGTGAAAGGGTTGGTAAGAGGAGGAGAGGTTAGGTGAGGGGAACTCTGGGTCAAATGATAGGAAAAAGAGAGGAGTCAACAGAAGAGGCATGCAATTTAAGAAAGGAGAATGGGAATGAGAGTCCTTTCATCTTGTGGGAGGGACTCCAAATGCTGGTTACCTTGATATCCAAATTTTTAATTCCCATCATCATCTCCATCTCTGCCTCCAAAGGGAAGCTATACCTTTTTAAAGCTTATGTTTTTGTAGCTTTCTTAATCCCCCAAACTTATGAATGTGAGTTCAAAATAACATTTGGAGTAATTATGTAAACTGTAGTGCCAAAAGGAAATTCAGAAATGCAAGAATACCAAACCAACACTGCTAATATATTTATTTTCTTGTGATAATTTTGTTTCATGTTCAGAGCTGATAGCAATGGAAATGTGCAAGTAAATGTGCGAGACTTGTTTTCAGCTGGCATTCATTCTCATTGGTTGGTGCCAATGGTACAAACTGTTCAAATGTTATAAATGTCATTTCTGTATTTAGCCTGATAACCTCTAATTCCCCTTCCGCTCCCCTCCAATCTAAACAAACCACCTTCTCTTACCCTCTCCCCAGCCTCTTTCTAATAATACCAGGGCACATCACCTAGGGCAACAGGAATGTGTGGCAAAGACATTTTCACACCTGAAAATAATTTCTTCAAAGTTCAACTTATTGTTTCACCAGAAGAATGCAAATTTAGTCAACTTCCATGGGAAAATAAACTGTTTTTCTTCCCTTTTCAAAAATAATATTCAAGCTGAAAATTAACCAAAGCCTAGCCTATGAGGTAATGTTGAAATTTTACAAAGACATCATCTATTTGAATTAGTGTCTGTAGAACTTGCCATAATTAAAAAGGACTATGACAGC
This sequence comes from Oryctolagus cuniculus, assembly GCF_051225735.1. Classification (NCBI taxonomy): domain Eukaryota; kingdom Metazoa; phylum Chordata; class Mammalia; order Lagomorpha; family Leporidae; genus Oryctolagus; species Oryctolagus cuniculus. Next base: position 174,130,645 of record NC_142868.1, on the reverse strand, counting down.
TCACTGCTTTCTTTTGTAAAAACAAAAGGGGCTACCATTTACCAACAATTCTTAGAGATATATATTATCTAACAGAAAGTTTGAAAAATTGTTGTTTGGTAACCTTTGTAGCTAATATGAAGCTCTTTTTTGAACATCATTATAATCTTTTGTCCTGTGAATGGCTAGGTCCAGGAATATTTTATGGTCAGTTGCTTTCACTGCTTTGTTCAGACCTCAAAAGGACACTGTGATCAGCTGAATAATGGACTGCAATGATATCTAGGTACTAATTTCTGAGACCCATGAGTGTTTCCGTATATGGCAGGTATGATTCAGTTCAGGATCTTTTTCTAAAAAATATTTATTTGTAGATGTGATTAGATTTAGGATGCTTTATAAGATAATTAAGTTTTAGATCTGTTTTTAAAAATATTTATGTATTTCTTTGAAAAGTGAAGTGAGAGAGAGAGAAAGAAAAAAGAGGAGAGATATCTTCCATCTGCTGGTTCACTTCTCAAATGGCCACAATAGCCATTTGGCCTGGACTAGACCAAACCAGGAGCCAAGAACTCCAAATGGGTCCCCCTCATGGGTGGGTGGCAGGGGCTTAAGTACTTGGGCCATCCTCTGCTTTCTTCCAAGGCACTTCAGTGAGGAGTTGGATTGGTAGTGGAGGAGCCAAGATTCAAACTGACACTCCAACATGTGATGCCAGCATTGTAAGTAGTGACTTGACCTACTATGCTACAATTCTGGCCCCAGCTTCAAGATCTTGAGATAGAGAAATTATCCTGGACTATTCACAAGAACCCCAAAAATAATCACAGATGTCCTCGTAGGAGAAAGGCAGAGGGATATTTTATGATAAAAGAGAAGTAGGAGCTGTGACAAAAGAAGCAAGAGCTTGGAGTGATTCAAGGAAGGGGACTTGAAGTGAAGAATTCAAGAGAACCTTGAAGAAGCTTGAGAACCCAGGAAAATGAATTCTTCCTTAGAGTCTACAGAAGGAATGAGCCCTGCCTGTTGTTAAGAATTCTGATTTCCAGAATTGTAGGAGAATATATTTGTGTCATTTCAAGCCACCATGTTTGTGGTAACTAGTTATAGCAGTCACGGAAAACAAAAATTTAACTACCTATTGCCTTCACATTGAAACCAGCTTCATTTCTAGGACAAAGAGGTTTGTAAGGGAAAGTTAAGGCACATTCTTGGATATTTCCTTAGAGAAGGGAGCCTCCCCAAGTAGAACAAAGAGGCCACATTTCTGTTGGTTCTCTCATGTTCTTTGAGGATGATGCTTTCACCTGTAGAGGATCAAACAGGGTGTTGTCAGAGAAAAGATTGCATTGAGTGGAGTCTCTGATCTCTAGCATTTTAAGCATCTGGTAAAATGAAGGCTACAACCTTTAGAATATTATGAAGTGAAAAAATAAAAACAAATATTTAACACAGGAAAAGTTGACAACTACCAAGAATTGGAAATACTGCTTGAGAGGGAGGTGTTTTGCCTTGCGTCTGCTTGGCTTACTTTCATTAGGAGCAAAAGTTATGACTGAAAAAGAAATTCAAGCTACAGTAAAACAAAACTCTGTTAGTTATTTTTTACCTCAATATTTGTGGTGAGTTATTAGAATCCTCTAAAATTTATGTCCACTTGAGTCTAAGAAAGTTGAGCTCGTAGAAGCAGAGTATACCAGAGGCTTGGGGTAGTTGTGGGGAGATGATGATCAAAAGGTATAAATTTCAGTTACATAGAAGTAATAAATTCAAGAGATCTATTGTACAGTATGTTGGCTGTAATTAATAACAGTAACATGTTCTTAAAAATAGCTGAGGAGAGATATTTAAGTGTTATCACAAAAATGTGAGGTAAGGTATATGTTATTTAGATTGACTTGGGCATTCTGAAATATATACATATTTCAAAACATGTTTGTCATAATAAATATGAGAGGTGTTAGAAAAATGCATAGTCTAACTAAAAAGTATGGGTGGCTGGTGCGGTGTAGTGAGTAAAGTTGCCACCTGCAATGTTGGCATCATATGTGGGTGCTAGTTCGAGTCCTGACTGCTTCAGTTCCAGTCCAGCTCCATATTAATGGCCTGAGAAACGCAGCACCAGATGACTCAAGTGCTTAGGCCCCTGCCACCCATGTGGGAGACCCTGAAGAAGTTCTGTGCTTCCTGGCTTTGCATGTGATCATACCTCCACACACACTTCACTATTGCCATCCTTAAGCCTCACCATGTATCTGAACCAAAGGGAGCTACCCAGTCTTGGTCTGTGAATCTCCAAAACTGGGAGCCAAAATTAACTTCCTTCATAAGTAGCTTATCTTGGTATTTCATTTTAGTAGCATAAAGATGACTAATACAGTGGCAGAATTTGGTGAGAAGTGGCCATATAGTATAGTAAGTAATGCCAATAATTGCCTGGAACCATCAGAAGTGAGGAGGAGGCAATCAAGGATTCTTCTGTGGGCTCTTCACAGGGAGCATGGCCCTGAAAGACTGATTTTAAATTTCTAGCTCCAAGAACTATAAGAGAATATATTTCTACTGGTTTAAGTCATCAAGTTTGGGGCAATTTGCAGTAGCAGCCCTGGGATACTAATATTCTCTTCTTATAGAAATTGTCTTCTTTTCTTTCTTTTAAAGTATCACTTTCTAGATATCTCTGGAAGTCAAAACTTATGCAACTTATATATTCGATTTGAGGAGACAATAGGTGAACACAGTTTCTGGAATTCTGATATTTTAAGTGAATTTCTTGGCAAGTACATGGTTGTGGTTTGTCTTTTACTCTTTTTCTTAAATCATTGACTTTTAACTGGTATCTTTAAACTTTTTATATTTAAGGTGATTATTGATATAACTGTTAATTTCTATCATCTTTGTAACTGTTTCCTATTTGTTGGAATTAGTTCTGCCCCCTCTTCTTTTTCTGCCTTCTCTGACTTTATCTTACACAATTCCAATTTATCTCCTCTCATAATTCTTATTACTTACTTTTTAACAAAAAACTTTTGATGTGGTTCTTCTACAATTTACAATACATCTAAATCCAAATTGAAATGACATTGTATTATTTCAGGTGTATTTTTTGTAGTTTATACAAGACTTGCAACATCACAGCACTGACCCCAAGACTTTCTAATACCTCTCTCCTGTCCTTATGATAGTGTTGTCATTCGTTTTACTTATTCATATGTTATAGTTACATATGTTATAGTTACCTAATAAATTGTTGCTATTTAAAGATAAAGACTTATGTATTTATTCAAAAAGCAGCATGACAGAGAAAGAGAGGTAAAGGCAGAGATTTTCCATCACTGGTTTACTCTTCAAATGGCTGCAAGAGGCAGATTTGGGCCAGGCCAAAGCCAGGAACCAGGGACTCCATCCTGCTCTCCTACATGGGTATCAGGGACCTAAGTACTTGAGTCATCGTCCACTTTCTTCCCAGGTACATTAGCAGGAAACTGCATGCGTAGAGCATCCAGGACATGAACTGGTGTATCACAAGTGGTGGCTTAGCCTGCTGTGCCATAACATGTGCTCAGATTGTTACTATTATTATTTTGAGAAGTCCCTTTAAGATAACTATAAGCAGGATAAAAAGATTTTACTTTTATTCCTCTTTTGATGCTCTTACTTTCCATATGTAGATCCAGAATTCTGACCTATTTAATTTTCTTTCTGCCTGAAAAACTCTTAACATTTCTTGCCAGACAAGTCTGCTGTAAATGGATTCTCCACTTTTGTTTGTTGAGATAGTGTTTATTTCTTTTATTTTTATTTTTATTTTTTTTTGACAGGCAGAGTGGATAGTGAGAGAGAGAGAGAAAGGTCTTCCTTTGCTGTTGGTTCACCCTCCAATGACCACCATGGCTGGCGCACGGCGGCTGGCGCACCGCGCTGATCCGATGGCAGGAGCCAGGTGCTTCTCCTGGTCTCCCATGGGGTGCAGGGCCCAAGCACTTGGGCCATCCTCCACTGCCTTCCCGGGCCACAGCAGAGAGCTGGCCTGGAAGAGGGGCAACCGGGACAGAATCCGGCGCCCTGACCGGGACTAGAACCCGGTGTGTCGGCGCTGCTAGGTGGAGGATTAGCCTATTGAGCTGCGGCGCTGGCCTATTTCATTTTTAAAGGAAAATTTTCCTGAATACAGAAACTCTAGGTTGGCATTTTCTTCTTCTTCTTTTTTTTTTTTTTTTGACAGGCAGAGTAGACAGTGAGAGAGGGAGACAGAGAGAAAGGTCTTCCTTTGCCGTTGGTTCACCCTCCAATGGCCGCCACGGCCGGCGCACCGTGCTGATCCGATGGCAGGAGCCAGGTACTTATCCTGGTCTCCCATGGGGTGCAGGGCCCAAGGACCTGGGCCATCCTCCACTGCACTCCCTGGCCACAGCAGAGAGCTGGCCTGGAAGAGGGGCAACCGGGACAGAATCCGGCGCCCCGACTGGGACTAGAACCTGGTATGCCGGTGCTGCAAGGCGGAGGATTAGCCCAGTGAGCTGCAGCGCCGGCCTTCTTTTTAACTTTTTACACTTTATTCTCTTCTTGTTTAGATTGTTTCTGATATGAATTCTGCTGTAATTCATATTTTCTGTCTATAGTTAAAATGTATTTTTACAGCTTCTCTTAGTCATTTAATTTTGTCTTTGATTTTCTACAATTAGGATATGACATGCTAAGATATACTTTTTGGTAGTTAATTTTTGAAGCTTTTATATGTTTTTAAATTCATGGCTATATGGTTTGGTGTCTGTTATTAATTCTGCAAAGTTCTTTGGCTTTATTACTTCAAATATTTCTTCTACCCTATCTTCCTTCTTTCTCTTCCTTCCAATATTTAATTGCATGTGCGCTATTCCCTTCATATTGTCCCATGGTTCTTGGCTGTTCTGTTCTTTTTGTTTTTGCATTTCAGTTTGGGGATTTTCAGATGACTTCTCATCAGGTTCATTATTTCTTTCCTTAGCTGTGTTGAGTCTAATGAGAAACCCTTCAAGGGCATTCTTCACTTGCTTTACTGTGATTTTCATTTCTAGCATTTCCTTTTGGCGCTCTTTTGGCACCCCCATCTTCTGACACCTTCAGTGTACTGCTGTCCACTCCTGCTATTAGAGCCTTTAACATATTAATTGTATCAGTTTTGAATTCCTGTAGATGATACCAGTATCTCCCTAATGAATATATGTTTTAATCTATTATTTATTCTTTATTCTCAAAGTTACAAATTAATACAGAGGTATGAGGTTGCTGGCCTTACAATCTTGTATTGACTACTAACTGATTTTTGACAAGTGAGTTAATCTCTTTAATCTTCAGTCCTTGTCTACAAAACCTGGATAACACATATCTAATGGAGTTTTGTAAGTATTCAATGAGATAATATATGCAGTATGCATATGTTAGTGATAGAATCTAGCTGGGTAAATAGTAAATAATGAGTTATTATTATTTTATTATTCTATATGATTTTTTCTATGAAGAAATTGAAGCACAATCTACAACAGTATTCTGGGTTCCCCAAAAAGAAAATCTGACAGGATAAAGAAAGTTAAAGTTTTATTTTTCATTTTATACTTTTTCTACTTTGTTTAATGTTTTATTTCATGAGTAGTATTACTTTCTATAATAAAAACTACTTTGATTCCTATTATATGTATTTCTAGTTATAAATTTCATGCCATTGAATTTTTTTGCTTGCTTTATGAGCAGTCAACAGAAATTGTACATTAAATGACATCATTTTTGATGGAAGAAATAAAACTTGCACATTTATTATAAATCATGCAAATTAAACTACACAGATGTACAACAAACAGAAAAGGAAATAAGGATTGCAGCATTTAAATTAAGTGTTTGACTAACTGTGGTTTATGATGGGCTTTTATTTTTGTAGGATGAGTAGAAAAATATTCTTTTTTTTTTTTTTTTTTGACAGGCAGAGTGGACAGTGAGAGAGGGAGACAGAGAGATGGCCGCCACGGCCGGCACACTGCGGCCGGCGCACCGCGCTGATCCGATGGCAGGAGCCAGGTACTTCTCCTGGTCTCCCATGGGGTGCAGGGCCCAAGCACTTGGGCCATCCTCCACTGCACTCCCTGGCCACAGCAGAGAGCTGGCCTGGAAGAGGGGCAACCAGGATGGAATCCGGCACCCCGACAGGGACTAGAACCTGGTGTGCCGGTGCCGCAAGGCGGAGGATTAGCCTAGTGAGCCGCGGTGCCGGCTGAAAAATATTCTTAAGATTAAATCAACTTAAATTTCACAAGAGGATAGGATTGAGGAGATGATGATTAAAGGGCACAAAGCTTCAATTAGAGAGAAAGAATATGTTTAAGAGATTTGTTGTACAACATGATGACTGTGGTTAATGATAATGCACAGTTGAAAACTGCTAAGAAAGCAGATTTTAGGTGTTTTTATGCCTCAAAAAATGATACCTGTTGGGGCTAGTACTTTGGTGTAGTTAGCTAAGCCTCCACCTGTGGCACTGGCATCCCGTATGGGCACTGGTTCATGTCCCTGCTGCCCCTCTTCCAATCCATCTCTCAATTTTTGACCTAGGAAAGTAGTGGAAGATGGCCCAAGTGCTTGGGCTCCTGCACGCATGTGGGGAACTTGGGAGAAACTCCTGGCTCCTGGCTTTGGACCTCTCAGCTCTGGGCTGTTCTGACCATTTAGGGAGTGAACTCCGTCTTTCCCTCTGTCTGTATCTCTGCCTCTCAAATAAATAAAATATTTAAAAAAAAGACACTTATGTAAGGCAGTTGGCTAGATTTAACTGTTGCACAATGTATTCTTATATCAAAACATATCATTGTATATCAGATGTACACATATTTTTACATGTCCATTAAACAATAAAGAAAAAAAGTGCACAGAATGAATATGGCATGCTGTTGGATGCTTCAGCAATAGGAAAGTATTAGGGACCCAAATGTGCTTTTTCATGTTGTCAGACTCTTGACTTGAGATCACATCAAGAGAATACTGTGGAGACTTCTGCAGGGCATAAAACACAATTCTGTTTTATCAAAAGGACACAAATCCTTTTGGTTGTCTGACCTAATGCTTCATATGCATGTTCAAACCTTTCAGGAAAAAAAAATAAAATGCTCAGTTAATACCACACTTTTTCAAAAGGAGTAAGATACATCCTTTGGGGTAGTTTAGTGAACACGCACAGCAAATCCAGCCCTTCTCGTTTGTCACGCATTTAGGATTGAGTTGTAAGCATTTTAAACCCTCTTTAAGCCTTTCCCAGGCACTAAGGCTCTTTGCATGCACCACTGGGACCAGACACAATATAAATCTGAGATTGCACCTGGAATTCAGTTCACATAGGGGTGGGCTAAGTTATATCAAAACAGATTTTCTGGTGCAATGATGATGATCTAAGTCATGAAAGCTAAGTTATTAACATTGTCAGTTTACATTCCCTGCCAGAGAATGAGCACGAGTCTAAGAGTTGTATGCTAATATCACTCTCCAATCCCTAGTTTTAGAATAGTTTGTATTACTGTGAGACTAAAGCACTGGCAATGTCTTGAAGACATAAACTTTGATTTCATTGAACTAGACTTGACTGCTAACTCTGTAAGTATGTGCTGCTGATCACCAGGTGGGGGCGTCCAGAAGCAGATAATGGCGGGTCACGCATTACTAGACCCTTAGAGTTAGAATGGGCTTCATAATAATGCATGCCAATTCATCTCCCCTTTTAAAAAATTTGAAAAATCTGTTATATTTACTTGAAAGGCAGAGGGACAGAGGGGAAAGGGGTGGGCGGGGAGAAAGAGACCAATTTCCCACCTGCTGGTTCACTCCTTAAATGTCCATAATAGCCAGGGTTGGGTTAGAAGGCAGCTGGAGCCTAGAGTTCAATCTAAGTCTCCCAGATGGGTGACAGTGACTGAAATACTTGAGTCATCACCTTCTGCCTTCCAGGGTGCACATCAGCAATAAGTGGGAATACAGAGTGGAGTCCACACCTGCCAACTTGGTTTTGGTCTTAGGGGAAAGCACGTAGCTTTTACCATTAGGTAATATTTTCCCCAAAAAAGAAGTGGTTATTTAAGGAATATAAGCTTCATGAATTTCATAAGTACAACTTTAGGAATATAGTGTTTCTTTCTTTCTTTTTTTTTTTTTGGACAGAGTTAGACAGTGAGAGAGAGAGAGAGAGAGAGAGAGAAGGTCTTCCTTTTTCCGTTGGTTCACCCCCCAAGTGGCCGCTATGGCCGGCACGTTGCCCTAATCTGAAGCCAGGAGCCAGGTGCTTTCTCCTGGTCTCCCATGCTGGTGCAAGGCCCAAGGACCTGGGCCATCCTCCACTGCCTTCCTGGCCACAGCAGAGAGCTGGAATGGAAGAGGAACAACTGGGACAAAATCCAGTGCCCCAACCGGGTCTAGAACCCAGGGTGCCAGTGCTGCAGGCGGAGGATTAGCCTAGTGAGCCATGGCGCCGGCTGAAATATAGTGATTCTTACCACCATTCCTGCACTCCCACCTACTCCCATTCCTCCTTCTCCTCCCTCTCCCATCCCCAATCTCATTCTCCACTAAAATCCATGTTCAATTAACTTTATACTAAGAAGACCAACTCTATACTAAGAATAGAGTTCAATAATTTGCATGAAAAACAAAACAAAACTATTCCTCAACAGGAACAAGGGCTGTTCAAGTCATTGCATCTTGACGTTAATTTCACTTTTTTTTTTAGAATCTTGATTAACTATAAAGAAGCACCCAAGATTTATATATCTTTTGCAAGCACTTAGACATAATTATAATACAACTCATTGAGGACGTGGGAAGTTAGTGAGCAGTGAATCCTGTTGTTAATTTAACAATTAGCACTCTTATATATGACATCAGTGATCACCCAAGGCTCTTGCCATGAGCTGCCTAGGCTATGGAAGCCTTTTGAATCCACAAACTCTGTCAGTATTTAGACAAGGCCACAAAACAAAGTGGAATTTCTCTCCTCCCTTCAGAGAAAAGTACCTCTTTCTTTGATGACCACTTCTTTCCACTGGGTTCTCACCCACTGAGGTCCTTCATATAGGACATTTTTTTTTTACCACAGTATCTTGGCTCTCCATGCCTGAAATGCTATTGACCCACTCCCTTTTAAAAATATTTATTTGCTTATTTGAAAGACAGAGGGAGAGCCCTCTCCCATCCACTGTTTTACTTGCAGTAAGTCCATAGGACTTAGGGCTGAAATAGTGAGCTGGAAACTCAATAAAGACCTCTCATTTGGTGGCAGGAACCCAGTTACTTGAGCCATAATCCCCAGGTCTGCATTAGTAGGAACCTGAGCTAGGTATCAAACCCAGACACTCTGGCATAGGGTGTGAGCATTTTAATTGGCATTTAGACTGCTATGTTAATGTCTGCCCTTAACTTCCCTTTTCTTACATATAAAGAACTGGAGGCCCTGGCATATGAAGTGATTTACATAAGGGAATAACATTTATTTAAAAACAAATCATGGCCAGCGCCACGGCTCACTAGACTAATGCTCCCCACGTGGCGCTGGCACTCCGGATTCTTGTCCCGATTGGGGCGCCAGTTCTGTGTCCCAGTTGCTCCTCTTCCAGTCTAGTTCTCTGCTGTGGCTTGGGAAGGCAGTGGAGGATGGCCCAAGTGCTTGGGCCCTGCACCCCCATGGGAGACCAGGAGGAGGCACCTGGCTCCTAGCTTCAGATCGGCATAGCGCACTGGCCTTAGAGGCCATTTGGGGGGTGAACCAACGGAAGGAAGACCTTTCTCTCTGTCTCTCTCACTGTCGAACTCTGCCTATCAAAAAAAAAAAAAACAAACAAAAAAACACCAATCACATCATTTTGTATTCAGATAATTACTAGATGTTTACTACAAGATAACCTATTTTGTTTATTGAATAATTCAAACTTATTTTTGTCTATAAAGACAACTTAGTCATAATTGAAAAGCATCCATCCTATTTATTTGTAAATAGTAGATATGACCTTACCATTAAATTGTATGTTTTTTATGGTACCTTTGAACTCTTTGGCTTCTTAAGTAGTTGTTCAAGTGGCTTTATGTAGAAAACTATTTTCCGTGGTCAGTAGGATGCTAGTTGTTGGTAATGGGCTACACTAAGACCTTTGAAAATCATCTTTGTAGTTCTACATAAAATGATCCATTAGGCTTCACAGCAGTTCTACAGATTATGTTTTCTCTTCTTTTTTTAAAAAAATGTATATATTATGTTGTATGACATGATATTTTGATATCTTCATGTATGCATATATGTGTATATTTGAAGTGATTATTATAGTCAAAACTCAGTTTTGTTGATTTTATTGATGAGGAAATTGAACTCAGTCTAATAGCTTGTTTAAGATCACACTACTTAGAGCTTGTACTAGTACTAATCTTCTCAGAATGTCACAACCAATAACACTGACTACAGGGCTTAAACAACAGATACTTTTTTTCTCACAATTCTGGAGGCCAGAAGTCCAAGGTCAAGTTGCTGGCAGATTTGCTTCTGGCGAGGGCTCTTCTTGCCTTGCAGATGGCTGCCTTTTCACTCTGTGCTTACGTGATCTTTTCTCTGTGCTTTTTTGGGAGGAGGGGAATAGTAGGGGAAAAAGATATCTCTGGTATCTCTTTATCTTTTTTTTTTTTTTTTTTGACAAGCGGAGTGGACAGTGAGAGAGACAGAGAGAAAGGTCTTCCTTTGCCGTTGGTTCACCCTCCAATGGCTGCCGCGGCCGGCGCTGCGGCCGGCGCACCGCGCTGATCCGATGGCAGGAGCCAGGAGCCAGGTGCTTTTCCTGGTCTCCCATGGGGTGCAGGGCCCAAGCACTTGGGCCATCCTCCACTGCACTCCCAGGCCACAGCAGAGGGCTGGCCTGGAAGAGGGGCAACAGGGACAGAATCCGGCGCCCCGACCGGGACTAGAACCCGGTGTGCCGGCGCCTCAAGGCAGAGGATTAGCCTAGTGAGCCTCAGCGCCGGCCTCTTTATCTTTTTAAAAGGTCACCAATCCTATTCAATTAGAGCCATACTTTATAGGCATCTGTTAACCTTATTTACCTCCTTAAAGGCCCTATTTTGAAATATAGTCACATTGAGCTGCAACATATAAACGATGTGGGAACACTATTCAGTCCATAAGAGGTACAAAGTTAGAGTTTGAGCCTGAGTCTGCCTGGCTTTGAAACTTGTGCTTGTTCTTATGATACCTGCTGAGTATTAGTGTATGAAATGGCAATAGTGGCATTTCCCCTGTCAAATTAATATATTTGTATTATGGTTCAGAATTTAACTCTATTGCCTTCCTTTCCCCATGGTATATAGGAATGACTGATGATATTATCTAACTGGTACAAAATAAAGTAATTTGACATTTATTGGTATACTTGATTTCTAGAGAGGAAATGCCATTTGGGATTATGAGCACTCATGTACTGATCTCTACTATTGGATTCAAGCTCTACCTATCAAAATTTGGCAAATAGGTGACACCCTATGGTGTACTTCCAAGCAAGTACAGTCATTTAGCATTCATTCACCCTTCACACATATGCATTGGGTGCTTACTATGTGGTTGATGCTCTTCTAATGGGTGAGGGAATGGCAGAAGGAAAGACTGATAAAGATATTGCTTTCATGGAGAAAACAGTAAGGGTAAGCAAAGAAAAAACATTTCATACAAGATTGGTGTACTGGGAAAAATGAAGTAAGGTAATAGGAAAGAGGTGCCTTGGATTGGAGGAGCGTTAGCTTGGTGGTCAGGGAAGCCCTCTTTGCTATGGTGACAACTGAACTAAAACTTGAATGATGGGAAGGGTTTGGTCCTGGAAATATTTGGGAGTTAAATAGACCAGGCAAAGGAATAGCAAAAGCAAGGGCTCTGTGAAGAAAAATATGGTTTGGGGAATGGAATGAAGACCAGAATGGTTATATGAGGTGGTCAACGGGAGGAGTGGCCGAAGACAAGATGGTAGTTGACAGGGCTCGACTTACTGCAGCTCTGATACACAGTGGAAAAGAGGCTGGCATTTATTCTTAGTGCAGTGGGACTCTCTTGGGAGATGTTAAGCAAAAGGCTGACATGATCTGATTGGCGTTTGTGAATAATCATTTTGGCAGTGTACATGTACCACAGTGATTGCAATTTTGTGTCTTTCTTTCCTAGAGTGTCTTTGTGTGAGGCAGAGTAGACAACATATTCTCTGCATTGGTCAATTTAAAATTAGTTTCTGAAGAGCTGATATACAAGCAAATCTGATGGGTAGCAAAACAAATCTATTTAAGATTTGCTTGTAGCTAACCCGTGTCCAGAGTGTGAAGCTTAGCCGTCTGTCTGACATGGCCCATCTTGTTTCTCCATTGTTCAGATAACCTCACTGATATTCTAATAAGTAACTTGAGCTTCCTTTATTCCTTACTCTCTCCCTTCCTTCCTTGTATCCATACTTCCTTCTTCTGTCCTAATAAGGGAGGCATTCTATGGTTTCTGTCAATAGGTGCTCTTCTCTCCATTCAAATTCAGCCTGTTCCAGCCGGCGCCGTGGCTCAATAGGCTAATCCTCCACCTTGCGGCGCCGGCACACCGGGTTCTAGTCCCGGTTGGGGCGCCGGATTCTGTCCCGGTTGCCCCTCTTCCAGGCCAGCTCTCTGCTATGGCCAGGGAGTGCAGTGGAGGATGGCCCAGGTGCTTGGGCCCTGCACCCCATGGGAGACCAGGAAAAGCACCTGGCTCCTGGCTCCTGCCAGGATCAGCGCGGTGCGCCGGCTGCAGCGGCGGCCATTGGAGGGTGAACCAACGGCAAAAAGGAAGACCTTTCTCTCTCTGTCTCTCTCTCTCACTGTCCACTCTGCCTGTCAAAAAAAAAAAAAAAAAAAAAAAAACAAATTCAGCCTGTTCCAATTAGAGTTTCTAGACACTGATTTCACTGGCTGTTTATGAACTCCTCCAGTTTGCAGAATTCAAAAACTAGAATGAGATGGAAATCTGAACCCGGCAAATATGGGCTGCTTGCTTGAGATAGGCACTGTGAGCCAAATTGACCACTGGAGGATTCCCAAAAAGAAGCTGTGCCACCTCCATCTGCTAGCTCTCCTGGTTTCTGTGCTCAGCTGGTGTGGTTTGGGGACATCTGAAGCTGTTGAAGGAGCCTGCTCCCACAGATGCTAATGGTCACAAGCATCACCCCTGGGGGGTGCAGGGAGAATGAGGAATAAACCAGGGGCGCAAGGCAGGAATCCTAGGAGAGATGAGGAGAGGATGACAAAAGGGGGAGGACAGATTCAAGAGGGCAGTGCTATACATGGTAGCAAGTTTTGAGGGTACAGAGAGTTATTTTACTTGAAGTTGGAGAAATAGCAATTGAACAATGGAGATGGGTTGAGGATTGACAGGACATCTCGTTTGTGCCTGTTCACTGATATGCCCATAATGCCAAGAGGCCAAGTCTTTTCTACACCCACCTCAGGAAGAAGGCTGCTTATGCACATGATGCTAAAGATTTATAAGAAGTCTCTTTGGTTCCTGGCAGCAGCACAGTATTAATAAAGTACTATTTTATGAGAATTATCATTGTAAAAACATGAGTGGTCTTCTTTATCATGCAAGGACATATACTATTAACCTGTGCAAACATAACCCCAAATCCATCAGTCCTCAAGAATAACACTGAGTTTCTTATTCTCTTCCCCCACCCTCCAGGTGTTTTTGCTGCCATGTGTTCCTGTATACCATCTTTACCTAGTAAGTCAGGGAAAGTGAATATTAAAATAAACAGGGCTGGAGTGGGCATTTGGCCTAGCAGTTCAGATGCCAGTTAAGACACACATGTCCTATGTAAGAGTGCCTGGGTTTGATACTGACTTTGGTCTCTTGACCCAGCTTTCTGCTAATGAAGACCATGGGAGGTGGCAATAATAGCTGAAATAGTTAAGTTCTTGTCACACACATGGGAGTCCTGGATTGAGTTCTCAGCATCTGGTGTTGGCTTTAGCCCAGTCCTCATTGTTTATGGTTATTTTGGGAATGAACCAGCATATAAGAACTTTCTTTCTCCCTCTCCCCCTCTCCCTCTCCCCCTCCCCCTCTCCCTCCCTCCCTCCCCCCTCCCCTCCCTCTCTCCCTCTCCCTCTACCCCTCTCCCTTTCCCTCTCCCCTCCTCTTCTCCCTCCCCCTCTCCCTCTCCCCCTCTCCCTTTCCCTCTCCCCATCTCCCTCTTCCTCTCCCTCTCCCTATCTCTCTCTCTCTCTCTCTGTGTTTTCTCTCTTTCCTCCCAATAAAGAGGATAAAAACTAAAATAAATAGTGCTATAAATGAATCCAATTATATTAAATATGCTATAAATAAAATAATTATATTGACACTCTATCAGAAGTAAAACTTTGTGCTGCAGTGGTTTAAGCCATGCTTCGGACACTTGCATCCCCTATTGGAGTACTGATTCGAGTCTCAGCTACTCTGCTGCTAATGCATCCTGGGAGGCAGTGGCTGCTGGCTCAGCTACTTGTTGTTGCAGCCCACATGTGAGACCTGATGGAATTCCAGGCTCCTGGCTTTTGACTGCCCCAGCCAGGCATTTGGGAAATGAATTAACATTTGGAAGATCTGTCTTTCTCTTTGTCTCAGTCTCTGTGCCTTTCAACCAGAGTAAAATGAATCAACAAGCATGTAAAAACAAATGTAATATGGTAATATATGTGCATTTTAATAACATTAAATAATATGTATATTCATGGGTCTAATACTGATAATAGTGAAGAAATATGAGCATGTTTAGAAAAAGTGGGGCCAATTATAATAGAATATAAAAAAGTTGTGATTTCTGTTAGTGGCAAGTTTTAGTTGATTCCACTGGGATTTTTTTTTTTTTTGCTTATTCATTATTAAACAACATAGTACATTTCAATTACTTGTTAATAGAAAGGAAGTCATAATTTTTTTTAACCAATGAAATTCACAGAACTCCTATCTATTTTTTTAAAGATTTATTTTATTTGAAAGACAGAGTTACAGAGAGAGGTAGAGACAGAGAGAGAGGTCTTCCATCCACTAGTTCACTCCCCAGATGGCCACACGACAGGAGCTGCACTTATCCGAAGCCAGGAGCCAGGAGCTTCCTCTGGGTCTCCCATGTGGGTGCAGGGGCTCAAGGACTTGGGCCATCTTCTATTGCTTTCCCATGCCATAGCAGAGAGCTGGATGTGAAGAGGAACAGCCAGGACTAGAACCGGCACCCATATGGTATGCTGGCTTTAACCTGCTACGCCACAGCACTGGCCCCAGAACCCCTATATTATATCCACTGATCTTGGGTTAAGTGTTGAGAATCTCTGTTCTAGGAGATTTCTAAAGTAGCATGCCCAGTCCTAAACTGGTAGAATATACTGTGGTTTTGGTTCTTTCCCTTAAGTTAAATGTTCTCTGAGGAAATTGGATAATTTCTGTGATACCTGGGAACTTACAGTATTCTGAGGGCATGCTGGGTAATCAAAGCTGAATTGGGCATTGCTAGAATCAACTGGAAAAAGTTTAGAAGCCACATAGTCTCATGGAACTGACCAACTTCTTCAGATACCAGTAATCTTGCTCTTAGAAGTGACCCCCTGCAGGATAACTGTGGACTGTTGTTATTCTTACATGTGCATCATAATGGCTGCAGGTGGCTGATTGCAGCCTCCTATTTTGAGGCATATTTGTTCAAATGTCAAGGCATTTCTTTAAGAAGAAATGAAATTGATTGTCTTTGCTACTTTATTGGGATGATTCTTGTTCTGGGCCAGTTTTCATTTGCAAATATCAGACCATGGTATTCCATATGCTATTAAACATAAAACAATAAATATGTTTTAGGAAATGTTTAAAGATGCTTCATAGAAGTGTGGTCGTGGTGGTGCCACATGGGTGATCTTCCTTCCAAGGATGTCAGTACACTTTGGCTGTTGGGCACAGAGGAATGGTCTGATGAGCCAGCAACTGAGACAGGAAAACTTGAGTTGGAGACTGACACCAAGTCTAAGCAGCCAAGATTAATTTCCATGCTCAGTAAGATGGATCCTGGAACTCAAAGGGACCATTTTGCTGCATGACTCACTCATGTAGTTTATAGGAGCTATCCAGGGCAGATCTCTTTGAGCTCTCTGTCATGCCAACCAAATTAAAAGCAGACTCCTCTAAGTTAGAAGAGATCCTTGGTGGTCCAGCTCTGGCCTTCCCCTTTGACTTCATCTTCTCTTCCCCTTTTTCTTGTTTAGGACTCTCCATGGTGTACACATAGTATATATATATATATGGGTCTCTATATATACTATGTATATATATACATATACATATATATACATATATATAGTCTCTCGTATATGTGTTTATGTATATATATATATATAAAATCTCCTTATATATAAAATCTCCATATATATGTGTGTGTGTGTGTGTGTGTGTGTATGTGTATAATCTCCTTTTGCTCCTAAGGCCATGATGAACAAAACAACCAGAGACTAAATCAAGCACAAAAGAAAATAATGCAATCAAGGGATGTAGTAAACTCGAGATGTATGAAGCTACTGCTGGCAAAACACAGTACAATGTTTTACAGAAAATCTGTTTTTTTTATAAGTAAAATAAATATACTCTAAAATTACAGCAAAATAGAGAATAGCAGATAAGTAAACCAGTAACATGGTTATTTATCATTATTATTAGTGAGTTTCATGTACTGTACATATCTATATGTGTTAATACTTTCTTATGACTGGCAGTGCAGTAGGTTTGTTTATACAAGCATCCCCAAAAACACATTACTCTGAGTAATGTCTTTTGCTATATCATTATCATAGCTGTGATATCACAGTCTATAGGAATATTTTAGCTCCTTTATCAGTGACTACCATTGTATATGCAGCCTGTCATTGGCTGAAATGTTTTAATATGGCATATAGCTATACATAAATCTTCTGTGTGGTACAATTCCTTAGCTGCCCAGGACAGGGTAAATGTTCTGTAGGTATGGGTTCTCTGTATATAGAGTTTCAATCACCATCTATGTTTGTAAGTGCAATCAGTATCCTTCTTTCAGAGGTATTACAGTTCTTGAGCCTTTATAGGATCCTGAGGCAAGAATAGTCTTCGTTCCTTTAGGCTCTCTCAGTTCTCAAGCCCCTAACAGACTTAGCTTCTACACTCTATAATGTCTGCAAAATCAGTTACCACTGACAAAATGTAGTAGTTCACCCTAGCTCTCATACCAATTTACTGCTCTGCCTGATGAATAATTTTACAATCTGCTTCAATGCAAAGGAAAGATGAATATTATGAACTCTCCTTACTTATGTGAATCTGAGATGGTATACTTAGGAGGAAGTGAGAGTCCATGTTTTCTGTGCATGGAGGATGTTGTGCATAGAGACAGAAGCCTTGGATATGTGTTTGGACTAGGTCCTCTTTTTGGTCACTTTCAAATCATAAAAGTTGTGACTCAGTGATTTTGTGAAATGCTCTGAACTGCTAAGATAAAAGGTGTGATGGACACAAAGAACATTGCTATTAGCCCCATTTTTGAAGTGATGTTATAATCTTTGTTCATTTTCAGTTTTATTGTTCATTTGAGCTTAGAGAATTTTCTCACCAGTTCTCCTTTTGTATTATCATAATATCTAACAGCTTTAATCAGCCAATTTGTCTTGACAAAAATTACATGCATGGTTGTCCCTATTCAGAGCACTGTTTTGTTTTTTAAATCTCCATTCAACCATAACCTCCCTTTCATAGAATATTCACATGTATATCCAGTCCCAGTGTTTTGGTTTTGCCAAAAGTTCCATTATCTGTTTTCCACAAGCATAACCTGCTTAATACTCATTGTCTGAGAGCACTGCATATTCATGTGCAACTCATACGTAGTTTCATTATCAAAATTCAAAGCAAACCAGCATTATTTAATGGAATCTTTAAGGAGATTATTAGAAACAATTTAATTCCTCTGTGCTGCTTAGTCCCATGCTCCTATTTTTACCATGAATTTTATTTCCCTTTACCTGAATTTGTCAAATTTGATTAGTAGTTAGGGAAAGCATTAATAAAATAAACTGCTTAGTCAAGAATAGAATCTGATATGAAGTTCAATGTTTTATTCTACCTTGGAATTTTCTGGACTAATGCTCATATATTCAGCTTTAACTTGGTTCCATTGCTTTCTTGTTGATGAAACCCAGTGCTAGTGCCACAAAGGTCAAGTTCTCTGGACTTCTAGTGATCCATCTTAACAGAATATATAGTATGCATTTATTGTCTTTAATTGGTATTTTAAATTTTGTTCTGTGAGATGTTGATGCTTGCACAAATTTCTTGACTGTGATTTTCTAAAGTGCTACATAATAGTTGGAGCCTTGTAGATTATAAGAGGGCATGTCTATGGGTACAGGTTTTGCTTACAAAAGCAGAAATGCAAGCTGGCCAAAGGATTCGTATTCAGTGATTTAAAAAAGTGGCATCAGACTGGTCAAAGGAATACTGAAGGGACACATACTTTTTGGAGTTCCCATTTAAGTTTGCAATTCTTTTTTTTTTTAAACATGAATGTATAGTACTTTGCCCATAATAGTTTTTATTTCCTTTTTGCTTTGATCAGCTAAAATCAGGGAACTTGTCTTTCGTCATTGTCCATGATATTTATCAACAACTCCCTCAGATTACATTGTGTTGTTATTCTATTCCTGGGTCTACTTTTCATAGATGTTTTGCCTAATATTACTCAACTTCCGTGTATTTGCATAAAAATTAGATTTTGAATGCCTATTTTTGTATCATTGAAGTATTCTGAGTACAAATCTAACACAAATAAAAATTTAGCCAAAAGCTAAAGTTAAAGAATTTTAGAGCTATCCACTATTCAGTGACATATCCCTCTATCTTCTTTATTATCACAAATAACTCATGCCTATTTTTGTGTTATAATTACAGATAGACAGACATTTGATAGACAATAGAACTGAGATTTAATTATAAATCTTAATCTGAGAATCACTACTTAATTCCTCAGATCTTCAGTTTTCCTGTTTGTCCATAGAAACAGTAAGACAAATAGAGGCATGTTTAGTTCTAACAATAGCTTGTTTTCCTGAATTTATATCTAATCAATTACTGGAAAGTCAATGATATTTTTAGTACTTGGAGGTGGGATATAAATGTGACATGCTATTTAAAAAAGTCTTTTTTATGAATTTAACTAACCCCCTAATGCATTTATGTTTATAAATCTAGATTTTTAATAATGATTTTTGGTAGAAGAATAATTCTAGTTTTATAAATGAGTAATATTTTATATCACTAGGGGAACATTCTTTTTTTTTTTTTTTTTTTTTTTTTTTTTGACAGGCAGAGTGGACAGTGAGAGAGAGAGACAGAGAGAAAGGTCTTCCTTTGCCGTTGGTTCACCCCTCAATGGCTGCTGTGGCTGGTGCACTGCGCTGATCTGATGCCAGGAGCCAGGTGCTTCTCCTGGTCTCCCATGCGGGTGCAGGGCCCAAGGACCTGGGCCATCCTCCACTGCCCTCTCGGGTCACAGCAGAGAGCTGGACAGGAAGAGGAGCGACCGGGACAGAATCCGGTGACCCGACCGGGACTAGAACCTGGGGTTCCGGCGCCGTATGCAGAGGATTAGATTTGCCTATTGAGCCACGGTGCCAGCCAGGGAGCATTCTTTTTAAAATACATTTTATATATTGAGCCTTCCTATAAACATGTGTTCTGGTTCATTTCATAATTTATATTTTTGATACATTTTGAGTTTTACAAATCCCTTTTTTCTTAAAGTAGGGCATGGATAGATTACTTTTCTTTACCCTACAGGTACATTGCATAGGATAATTAGTTAATATCCACAGATTTTTGAAAAGATGAATAAAACATGGAGCTGTTTATACCATCAACCTCCTGTGTCACCTTTTCTCCTTACACTCCAGTGACTTTGTAGTGGTTAAAAAGCACTCAAGAAAATGGTAGCGGGCTAATAAACTCATTTGAAGGCTTGCCGGTGTTCTGTTGGGCACATATTACTTTATTTTGTGAGAAGAAAATTAAATAAAAGTAACTTAACTTGAAGCAAAAGAAAATATGTGTATATTAGTCTGCTTTTCATCAAAAACTGAAACTAAAGTACCTAAGAGAAGCTACTTATGAAGGAAGGACTGTGTTTAGGTTCACTATTTTGGAGGTGCCTAGTTCATGACTGAATGGCCCCCATAGTCTGATGTGTGATGAAGGTGGTGCATGGTAGAGTGAATACAGAGAAGGGATCTCATGGCAAGTCAGGAAGCAAAGACAGGGAGCGCACTCTACATAAAACTGCCATGATTTGATCATGGGGCTGCCCCTAATAGCTTTATCCAATTCAATCCAATCTGAAAGACTCTAACTTCAGACATCATAATTGGATCAAACCTCTAACCTTGATCTGTAAGCCCATGTCTTTGAGATTTAAATGTATGCATGAGTTGGGGAACCAAGTCACATTCAAACTATAGCAGAGGGGCAGCAGGAGCTTGAAAACTCCAAAATTCATTCCAGTTGAAATAACTAGCAGAAGACAAAACAAATCCTGTCTTTTTTGTAATTATTAAATTTATTTTTATTCCTATAATATAGTAGTGAGAACAAAGATGTGTCATATTCCACTCCTCTGTCTGTTGCATTTCTTCTCTTCAAGCATAAAAAATTTGGTATCGCCTTTACTTTGTTCCAGAGAAACTTGAAAATACTCTTGGGCCATGGTTTTTAGCTTTAACATTCATTGTTCCTCCTCTCTGTCCTTGCTTCCTCCCTACCTCCTGCCCCATCCTGCTACACACACACACACACTCACACTCACACTCACACACAGGAAGCTCTTTGTAATTCTTACTTGGGCTTATGATGAATTTCCACTGAGTTCTCTCAGATATGGGGTGTTCACTTTTTCCCTTGTGCAAATGAGGAAACCACTGGTGGCCAAGATGTTTTCATGCCTTCTGATTTTAAAATAAGATGCTTGAAGGTTCTGCAAATACTACACTTTGAGATGAAGCTCTTTTCTCTTGTTTGGACTGCCCTAAGCCTCGTGTGAACTTAAAGGTGGCTTTTGAAGGAAATGGATGTTCCCTAGTGGGAAAAGGCATTACGTCTATGAGCTAAAGGCAGAGTTTGACCTTTTGAAATCTGGTTTCTGTCTCCTGCTTAGCTGGTGAGATGTAATTAAGGACTGGGAATTCTGCATTCTGAATCCTCATTTTTAACAGATAGAACATCACCTATTTGTGTGATTTTCTCATACTGAAAAACGATGCAAGTTTCTATCTAACTCTTTTCAGGGAACTATTTAGACCTTGCCCAGGTTTTAAGACTCTTTAGTAGCTCTTTACTATAATCTAGGACAATGGACTTCTGTTAGATTTATATTACCTACTCCCTTTAGATTACCGTGTCCTCAGTTTACTTGGGATGATGGACATGTTTCTGAATAAATGCATCAGTAAGACTACCATCATAGAAGGAAAAGACATTAAAAATGTGTGGATCACAAAGGGTTAGAAATTTGCCAATAGCATTGGGGCCTAGGGTATTTCTTAGAAGCAGAAATTTTAGGGAACTTGAGCAAGTGACTTCTCTCTTCTTGGACCTTCATTCTGAAAATGTAATAATTTTTCCATTAAGGAGACAGCCAAAACTTATGCCATTTCTGCTTGTGTTTGATTTTTTTTTTGAAATTTGTTGAAATATGGGAATACTTCAAAAAGTTTGTGGGAAAGTGAGATTAAAAGATGTATTTATTTTGCTGCACAAAAATAGAAATCCATGCATAGGTTTTTTAATAATCTACATTTTCCATGAAATTTTTAAAAATAGTTATTCATTTTGAATGTTCTTTGTGTGCTTCCATATTTCTATATATACATTTCCCTCACTTAAGCCCTCTGCTATGGTAAATTTTAACTTTAATTTTGTGTTGTTCACATTGCTGGCCAATTTAAGAAACAGTTTCCATATAAAAGTCTGAAAGGGATAGCTAATGGGTTTTGAAATACAGGGTGCCTTGTTGCTATTGAATCAATATATATTTGTCTATGAAATTTTTGTCTGTCTACTATCCAAACCTCAATTTGTTATCACCTATAAAATCATTTTAGTTGCTTCTTTTCACTTGATTATAAAATGTGCCTTTTTCCAACCTTTTTTTCATTTTTATTATTATGTTCTGGAGGATTTTTTTAAAGGCTATTTTTTGACAGGACTTTCTTTAAAAAAAAACAAAATAATATTATTTCATGTAATTTTTCTATAATATTTATTGCCCTTATTATATGGTGTGGTAGACATTTAATACACAATCAACAGCCAAAGATTTGTGTATGACCTTTTCAGATGAGTATCAATTGTGTTAGATTTCCTAATTAGCAATTGGTTTGACCTCATTGGTACTTCAAAAACTAGATAACATCCCCCCCCCCCCACATATAAAGGTTTAGTATTAATCTGAGTGTGAATAAGAAAATTAACTACTGAAGACTTTTATTAATAGTCAGACTTTCCAGCAGTAGCCATAACTTGTAAAACCTTGACTTCCATGTGTTTTTTACTAGAGGTGGTCACGCATGTTATTAAGGGAACCCTTGGTTTGTCTTTTTTACCTCTAGGGAAGCAATTATCTCTATTGTACTTGGAAAAACTGTATCCAGTATAGTGGTTGTCTTCCTGCTCCCTAGGAAATAATCTGCTGGAATGCAAAATACAATTACCATGCTTGAGCAACTTCCTGTATCCTGGAGCTGACCATTATTAATGGCATCCAATTATTCATAGCAATCAGGCAGTGGACCTTGCTAAACAGACCACAGCAGTGGGTATTTGACAGTCAGTCAGCTGTCTGGGTATAATAGAAGGAGACAGTGTCATATCCTGGTCATCTTAAGTGAAAACAACATGTCACTTTCAGACTTACTAGAATACTATAATAACTTGATTGCAAGATTTAGCCTATCATTATTGTTAGAAGCATATGTTTATATATGCTGCCAGGAGCAGGAAAAAGAAGTTGGTTTAGGGAAGCTTGGTGTTTGAGAATCTCTTTGGCTTACCTTGCATCATGGCAAATTTACTAAATGACCTTTGATGTATCATTTAGATTTCCTAAGCCTCAATTTCCTCAATTCTAAATTGAGGGCATTTTGTCTACTTTTGAGAGTGGTTGTGAGCATTAAATGACATAATAACTGTGAAACAATTGGATGAGTGAAAGTGGCTGAATCATTGTCAGTTTCCTGTCCAAAGCATCAGTCTGAGCTCCAGTTCCGGCAGAGGTAAAAGGAACCTTTTAACCTTTTTAATTATTTACTCAAGTGCAGGATAGAGTTTGACTCGCACATGAATACTGCTTTTTCATTAAGCCCCGAAGTCAAAGATTTTTCCCTTATTGTGCAGTGATATTAAGGTGTGATGCTTGTTTGCAGTGAAGGAACTAAGCACAAAAACTGACATATATTTCCAGGTGGTTGCCTTTTGACCCTTCCATTTCCTGAATGTAATTTCCCTTGAGTTGACATGCCTATAACAGTTCTGATACAGCTGCAACAAGAAGCAAATTGTTTGCTTCCCAAAGTGCATTAATTCTCTTATTACATCACCTACTCACATTAATTTATGAGAGTGATCACGAGGAGGGGGATTTTCACAAGGAACTAAATTTCAGTTTTAAGCCAAGTAATTTGAAATGGGATGGAGAAACACACATATGTTAATAACCTGCTAATTCAAAGTAATCATGGAAGAGCTCT
This sequence comes from Oryctolagus cuniculus, assembly GCF_051225735.1. Taxonomy (NCBI): domain Eukaryota; kingdom Metazoa; phylum Chordata; class Mammalia; order Lagomorpha; family Leporidae; genus Oryctolagus; species Oryctolagus cuniculus. The sequence continues at coordinate 174,106,840 of NC_142868.1, read as the reverse complement.
TTTATGAGTCTTACCTCCTTGTCACCATGAGAGATATTCTAGTGAGATTTGCAATTTTAAAAAACCTGTACTTTTTCTAAGATTGCTTGGGTGAAGATGAAATATCCTCTTTAGAATTTCTCACATACACATCTTACCAGTGCTGGATATGGAGTGAATTTAACTTGTCGTGAACCTTATGAAGCAGAGAAAATCTTACTGAGAGAAATGAGAATTAAATTTTAGAAGGTGGCTAATGTATTAACAACTCAGGCCAGTTGTTGATTTTCTGGTGACCTGGGAAATAACTTCAATTTCTGCACTGCAGGTGGACTCTCTGGACATATATGTAGATGAAGGGAAGAGAGGGACCTGTGATGGTTTTCAGAGGTAGCTGGCTGGGCAGTTGAGAAGTATTTCTGTCTGCTTTGTAGGCAGTAATTTGCCTCAACAGTTAAGGGAATAGAGATAAATATTGACAGACTGAATTTTAAATGCTAGCCTTTTCACTTTATAATTTGAGTTTTCTTATCTGATAAAGTCTTTTTTTTAAAAGATTTGTTTATTTATTTGAAAGAATAACACAGACAGGAGAAGCAGAGAGAGAGAGAGAAAGAGAGAGAGAGAGAGAGAGAGAGAGAGAGAGAGGTCTTCCATCCGATGGTTCACTCCCCAATTGGCTGCAATGGCCAGAGCTGGGCTGATCTGAAGGTAGGAGCCAGGAGCTTCTTCCAGGTCTCCCACACAGGTGCAGGGGCCCAAGGAGTTGGGCCATCTTGTACTTCTTTCCCAGGCCACAGCAGAGAGCCAGATTGGAAGTGGAGCAGCTGGAATTGAACTGGCGTCCAATTGGGATGCCGGTACTGTAGGTGGTGTCTTTACCCACTACACCACAGCACTGTCCCCGTTGTTTATCTGATAAAGTTTTAACAGCAACTGTTAAGACTCTTGGAAGACAAGAGATCACACATGCCCTCATATTCTAACTTTCAGTACAGTGGGGTGAATGGTGGTCCCTGAAACATATTTACTTCCTAACCTCTGGAACCTGTGAATGTGATTTCATTTGCCAAAAGGGACCTTTTAAAAAAAAATGACTCTCAATAATGGAGTTCTGCATTCTTTCTATTTAAAAATATATGTACTTGTGAGAATGAGCGAGCATAGCTGATTCACTACCTTAATGCCTACAATAGCTTGTGCTGGTGATAGGGACCAGTTAGTTGCTCTAGTAATCACTCCTGCCTCCCACAGTGTGCATTAGCAGAAAGCTGGAGTCAGGAAGAGCAGCCACAACCAGAGAGGAAGCAGGAATCTAATCCAGGTAGTCTAATGTTGGAAAGAGGTATCTTAACCACCAGACTGAGTGCTTGCCCCACTAATAGGGTCTTTATAGATGTAATTAAGGATCTTGAGGTGACACCACCATAGATTACCAGGGTGGTCCCTAAATCCAATGACAAGCATCCTCATAAAAGACAAGAATAGAAGACACAGACAGAGAAGACCATTGAAGACAGAAGCAGAGCTTAGAGTGATAAAGCCACAGAATAAGGAAAGCCAAAAGACATCAGAAACTGGACGAGACAAGAAATGCAATATTCCCTAGATGGTCTGGAAGGAGTGTAGCCCTGTTAACATTTGCATTTCAAACTTCTGGCCACCAGACTATATGATGAATTTCTGTTGCTTTAAGTCACTTATTTTGTGTTAGCTTGTGACAGCAGTTGCAGGCACTAAAGGACTGAGCACTGTGTCTGGTACATGGTCAGTGTTCCACAGGTTGTTTCATGTTTTTTCAGATAAAAGAGACCTTTTTTGGGGGGCGGGTAGGATGAACTTTCTAAAAAATCCTGTCTTTATTCTTCCCCTCCTTATATCCTTAACTTACTTATTGATCTAGAGGTTATTCCATATTTATTAAGTAACTTCTATGAGTCATGGTTTGTGGTACTAAATTTACTAACTGCTTTGAAAAGAACATTATACTATGGCAAACAGGAGACTATATATAGACTCCAGCCTCATTTGGTTTATTCTTGAGTGCTTTAGTGGGAGAGATAGACATAAGATAACTTTTTTTTAAAGATTTATTTATTTGAAAGGCAGAGTTACAGAGAGGTGGAGGCAGAGAGAGAGAGAGAGAGAGAAAGAGAGAGAGAGAGATATCTTCTAACTGCTGGTTCACTCCCCAAATAACTATAATGGCTAGAACTGAGCTGATCTGAAGCCGGGAGCCAGGAGCTTCCTCCGGGTCTCCCATGCAGGTGCAGGGGCCCAACGACTTGGGCCATCATCTACTACTTTGCCAAGCCACAGCAGAGAGCTGGATTAGAAGTGGAGCAACTAGGACATGAATTGGTGCCCATACGGGATGCCAGCACTGCAAGTGGTGGCTTTACCTGCTATGCCACAGTGCCGGACTCCCAAGATAAGTTCTCATTTCAGGATTAACTGCTATGAAGAAACCTGATTGGATTTGGGACAGTCCAATAGAACAATAAAGTGGGTTACTTACACAGTGTGATGAGTTCATTGCAAGGAAGTAAACAGTGAGAAAAGTAGAGATGGTGGTTTTAAGGGTGTGATAGATTCTGAGCTATATCAAAAATTTTAGCGAAAAAGGGAGATATTTTTGTAGAGGATTTCTGCTCTTTTTTTATTTTATTTTATTTTTTATTTTTTTATTTTTTGACAGGCAGAGTGGACAGTGAGAGAGAGAGACAGAGAGAAAGGTCTTCCTTTGCCGTTGGTTCACCCTCCAATGGCCGCCGCGGCCGGCGCGCTGCGGCCGGCGCACTGCACTGATCCGATGGCAGGAGCCAGGTACTTATCCTGGTCTCCCATGGGATGCAGGGCCCAAGTACTTGGGCCATCCTCCACTGCCTTCCCGGGCCACAGCAGAGAGCTGGCCTGGAAGAGGGGCAACCGGGACAGAATCCGGCGCCCTGACCGGGACTAGAACCCAGGGTGCCGGCGCCGCAAGGCGGAGGATTAGCCTAGTGAGCTGCGGCGCCAGCCGATTTCTGCTCTTAAAGCAGTGTTGACTTTGAAATTTGACTGCCATTAGGTTTGAGACGTAAAAAGGCATTTGTCTTTGATGGGTAGAATATTCCTACTTTACCTAGGGGACAATAAGACATTTTCCTAGATGTTCTAGGGAAGGGTGGGCAAACCTTTTCTCTAAAGGGCCAGAGAATAAACAGGGTCTCTGTTGTTTCTGCTGCAACTTTTGGACTTTAGTTCATAACATGAAAGCAGTCATAGACAATCTGTAGACAAATCTTCTATATTCTAAACTACTTATTGGATACTAACATTTGAGTTTCATTTAGTTTTCAAGTCTTATTCTTTTTTAAAAAAATTTATTTATTTATTTATTTTGAAAGGCACAGTTACAGAGAAGCAGAGGCAGAAAGAGAGAGAGAGAGAGGTCCTCCATCTACTGGTTCACTCCCCAAATGGCTGCAAAGGCCAGAGCTGCGCCTATCTGAAGCTAAGAGCCAGGAGCTTCTTCCAGGTCTCCCATGCTAGTGCAGGGGCCCATTGACTTGGGCCATCTTCTACGGCTTTCCCAGGCCATAGCAGAGAGCTGGATCAGAAGAGGAACAACTGGGACACGAATCGGTGCCCATATGGGATACCTGCACTGCAAGTGGCGGCTTTACTCACTATGCCACAGAACTGGTCCCTCAAGTCTTATTCTTAAAATTTCTCTCTTTTCCTTCTTTTCTTCAATCATTAAAGAAAATGTA